>NW_021703780.1:73667935-73856381 GCF_005190385.1 Monodon monoceros | reverse complement strand
TCTGTATATCTTCTTTGGAGAAATGTCTATTTAGGTCTTCTGCCCATTTCTGGATTGGGTTGTTTGTTTTTTTGATATTGAGCTGCATGAGCTGCTTGTAAGTTTTGGAGATTAATCCTTTGTCAGTTGCTTCATTTGCAAATATTTTCTCCCATTCTGAGGGTTGTCTTTTGGTCTTGTTTATGGTTTCCTTTGCTGTGCAAAAGCTTTTAAGTTTCATTAGGTCCCATTTGTTTATTTTTGTTTTTATTTCCATTTCTCTAGGAGGCGGGTCAAAAAGGATCTTGTGATTTATGTCATAGAGTGTTCTGCCTATGTTTTCCTGTAAGGGTTTGATAGTGTCTGGCCTTACATTTAGGTCTTTAATCCATTTTGAGTTTATTTTTGTGTATGGTGTTAGGGAGTGTTCTAATATCATACTTTTACATGTAGCTGTCCAGTTTTCCCAGCACCACTTATTGAAG
Source organism: Monodon monoceros (assembly GCF_005190385.1). Taxonomy (NCBI): domain Eukaryota; kingdom Metazoa; phylum Chordata; class Mammalia; order Artiodactyla; family Monodontidae; genus Monodon; species Monodon monoceros. Next base: position 73,855,917 of record NW_021703780.1, on the reverse strand, counting down.
AGGCTGTCTTTTCTCCACTGTATATTCTTGCCTCCTTTATCAAAGATAGGGTGACCATAGGTGTGTGGGTTTCTCTCTGGGCTTTCTATCCTGTTCCATTGATCTATCTTTCTGTTTTTGTGCCAGTACCATACTGTCTTGATTACTGTAGCTTTGTAGTATAGTCTGAAGTCAGGGAGCTGGATTCTTCCAGCTCCGTTTTTCTTTCTCAAGATTACTTTGGCTTTTGGGGTATTTTGTGTTTCTGTACAAATTGTGAAAATTTCTTTTCTAGTTCTGTGAAAAATGCAGTGGTAGTTTGATAAGGATTGCATTAAATCTATAGATTGCTTTGGATAGTAGAATTATTTTCACAATATAGATTCTTCCAATCCAAGAACATGGTATATCTCTCCATCTATTTCTATCATCTTTTTTTTTTTTTTTTTTTTTTGCGGTACGCGGGCCTCTATTGTGGCCTCTCCTGCTGCAGAGCACAGGCTCCGGACGTGCAGACCCAATGGCCATGGCTCACGGGCCCAGCCACTCCATGGCATGTGGGAACTTCCTGGACCGGGGCACGAACCTGTGTCCCCTGAATTGGCAGGCAGACCCTCAACCACTGCGCCACAAGTGAAGCCCTATCTCTATCATCTTTAATTTCTTTCATCAGTGCCTTATAATTTTCTGCATAAAGGTCTTTTGTCTCCTTAGGTAGGTTTATTCCTAGATATTTTATTCTTTTTCTTGTAATGGTAAATGGGAATGTCTTCTTAATTTCACTTTCAGATTTTTCATCATTAGTGTATAGAAATGCTAGAGATTTCTGTGCATTAATTTTGTATGCTGCTACTTTACCAGATTCATTGATTAGCTCTAGTAGCTTTCTGGTAGCATCTTTAGGATTCTCTACGTAGAGTATCATGTCATCTGCAAACAGTGACAGCTTTACTTCTTCTTTTACAATTTGGATTCCTTTTATTTCTTTATCTTCTCTGATTGCTGTGGCTAAGACTTCCAAAACTATGTTGAATAATAGTGGTGAGAGGGGCCAACCTTTTCTTGTTCCTGATCTTAGTGGAAATGGTTTCAGTTTTTCACCTTTAGGGACGACGTTGGCTGTGGGTTTGTCATATATGGCCTTTATTATGTTGAGGAAAGTTCCCTCTATGCCTACTTTCCGGAGGGTTTTTATCATAAATGTGTGTTGAATTTTGTCGAAAGCTTTCTCTGCATCTATTGAGATGATCATATGGGTTTTCTCCTTCAATTTGTTAATATGGTGTATCACATTGATTGATTTGCATATATTGAAGAATCCTTGCATTCCTGGAATAAACCCCACTTGATCATGGTGGATGATCCTTTTAATGTGCGGTTGGATTCTGTTTGCTAGTATTTTGTTGAGGATTTTTGCATCTATGTTCATCAGTGATATTGGCCTGTAGTTTTCTTTCTTTGTGACATCTTTGTCTGGTTTTGGTATCAGGGTGATGGTGGCCTTGTAGAATGAGTTTGGGAGTGTTCCTCCCTCTGCTATATTTTGGAAGAATTTGAGAAGGATAAGTGTTAGCTCTTCTCTAAATGTTTGATGGATTCGTTTGTGTAGCCGTCTGGTCCTGGGCTTTTGTTTGTTGGAAGATTTTTAATCAAGGTTTCAATTTCATTGCTTGTGATTGGTCTGTTCATATTTTCTATTTCTTCCTGGTTCAATCTCAGAACGCTGTGCATTTCTAAGAATTTGTCCATTTCTTCCAGATTGTCCATTTTATTGGCATAGAGTTGCTTGTAGTAATCTCTCATGATCCTTGGTATTTCTGCAGTGTCAGTTGTTACTTCTCCTTTTTCATTGCTAATTCTGTTGATTTGAGTCTTCTCCCTTTTTTTCTTGATGAGTCTGGCTAATGGTTTATCAGTTTTGTTTATCTTCTCAAAGAACCAGCTTGTAGTTTTATTGATCTTTGCTATCATTCCCTTCCTTTCTTTTTCATTTATTTCTGGTCTGATCTTTATGATTTCTTTCCTTCTGCTAACTTTGGTGTTATTTTGTTCTTCTTTCTCTAATGGCTTTAGGTGTAAGGTTAGGTTGTTTATTTGAGATGTTTTTTGTTTCTTAAGGTATGATTGTATTGCTATGAACTTCCCTCTTAGAACTGCTTTTGCTGCATCCCATAGGTTTTGCGTCATCATGCTCTCATTGTCATTTGTTTCAAGGTATTTTTTGATTTCCTCTTTGATTTCTTCAGTGATCTCTTGGTTATTAAGTAGTGTATTGTTTAGCCTCCATGTGTTTGTTTTTTTTTTACAGACTTTTTCCTGTAATTGATATCTAGTCTCATAGCATTGTGGTCAGAAAAGATGCTTGATACGATTTCAATTTTCTTAAATTTACCGAGGATTCATTTGTGCCCCAAGATATGATCTATCCTTGAGAATGTTCCATGAGCACTTGAGAAGAAACTGTATTCTGCTGTTTTTGGATGGAATGTCCTATAAATATCAATTAAGTCCATCTTGTTTAATGTATCATTTAAGGCTTGTGTTTCCTTATTTGTTTTCATTTTGGATGATCTGTCCATTGTCCATTCCTTATTTGTTTTCATTTTGGATGATCTGTCCATTGGTGAAAGTGGGATGTTAAAGTCCCCTACTATGATTGTGTTGCTGTCGATTTCCCCTTTATGGCTGTTAGTATTTGCCTTATGTATTGAGCTGCTCCTATGTTGGATGCATAAATATTTACAATTGTTATATCTTCTTCCTGGACCCTTGATCATTATGTAGTGTTCTTCTTTGTCTCTTGTAATAGTCTTTATTTTAAAGTCTATTTTGTCTGATATGAGAATTGCTATTCCAGCTTTCTTTTGATTTCTATTTGGATGGAATATCTTTTTCCATTCCCTCACTTTCAGTCTGTATGTGTCCCTAGATCTGAAGTGGGTCTCTTGTAGACAGCATATATATGGGTCTTGTTTTTGTATCCATTCAGCCAGTCTGTGTCTTTTGGTTGGAGCATTGAATCCGTTTAGATTTAAGGTAATTATTGATATGCATGTTCCTATTACCATTTTCTTAATTGTTTTTGGTTTGTTATTGTAGGTGTTTTCCTTCTCTTGTGTTTCCTGCCTAGAGAAGTTCCTTTAGCATTTGTTGTAAAGCTGGTTTGGTGGTGCTGAATTCTCTTAGCTTTTGCTTGTCTGTAAAGGTTTTAATTTCTCCATCAAATCTGAATGAGATCCTTGCTGCGTAGAGTAATCTTGGTTGTAGGTTCTTCTCCTTCATCACTTTAAATATGTCCTGCCACTCCCTTCTGGCTTGCAGAGTTTCTGCTGTAAGATTAGCTGTTAACCTTATGTGGATTCCCTTGTGTGTTATTTGTTGTTTTTCCTTTGCTGCTTTTAATTTCTTTTTCTTTGTATTTAAGTTTTGATACTGGGATTAATATGTGTCTTGTCGTGTTTCTCCTTGGATTTATCCTGTATGGGACTCTCCGTGCTTCCTGGACTTGATTTACTATTTCCTTTCGCATATTAGGGAAGTTTTCAACTATAATCTCTTCAAATATTTTCTCAGTCCCTTTCTTTTTCTCTTCTTCTTCTCGGACCCCTATAATTCGAATGTTGGTACATTTCATGTTGTTCCAGAGGTCTCTGAGACTGTCCTCAATTCTTTTCATTCTTTTTTCTTTATTCTGCTCTGCCGTAGTTATTTCCACTATTTTATCTTCCAGGTCACTTATCCGTTCCTCTGCCTCAGTTATTCTGCTCTTGATCCCTTCTAGAGAATTTTTAATTTCATTTATTGTGTTGTTCATCACTGTTTGTTTGCTCTTTAGTTCCTCTAGGTCCTTGTTAAACGTTTCTCTTTTTTTTTTTTTTTGTGGTACACGGGCCTCTCACTGTTGTGGCCTCTCCCGTTGCGGAGCACAGGCTCCGGACGCGCAGGCTCAGCGGCCATGGCTCACGGGCCTAGCCGCTCCTTGGCATGTGGGATCTTCCTGGATCGGGGCATGAGCCTGTGTCCCCTGCATCGGCAGGCGGACTCTCAACCACTGCGCCACCAGGGAAGCCCTTAAACATTTCTTGTATTTTCTCTCTTCTATTTCCAAGATTTTGGATCATCTTTACTATCAGCATTCTGAATTCTTTTTCAGATAGACTACCTGTTTCCTCTTCATTTGTTAAGTCTGGTGGGTTTTTACCTTGCTCCTTCATGTGCTGTGTGTTTTTCTGTCTTCTCATTTTGCTTAACTTACTGTGTTTGGGGTCTCCTTTTCGTAGGCTGCAGGTTCATAGTTTTCATTGTTTTTGGTTTCTGTCCTCAGTGGCTAAGGGTGGTTCAGTGGGTTGTGTAGGGTTCCTGGTAGAGGGGACTAGTGCCTGTGTTCTGGTGGATGAGGCTGGATCTTGTCTTTCTGGTGGGCAGGTCCACGTCTGGTGGTGTGTTTTGGGGTGTCTGTCGCCTTATTATGATTTTAGGCAGCCTCTCTGCTAATGGATGGGGTTGTGTTCCTGTCTTGCTAGTTGTTTGGCATAGGGTGTCCAGCACTGTAGCTTGCTGGTTGTTGAGTGGAGCTGGGTCTTGGTGTTGAGATGGAGATGTCTGGGAGATTTTCGCCGTTTGATATTACGTGGAGCTGGGAGGTCTCTTGTGGACCAGTCTACTGAACTTGGCTGTCCCCTCTCAGAGGCACAGCCCTGAAGCCTGGCTGGAGCACCATGAGCCTTTCATCCCCATGGCTCAGAATAAAAGGGAGAAAATAAGAAAGAAAGAAAGAAAGGAAGGAAGGGAGGGAGGGAGGGAGGGAGGGAGGGAGGGAGGGAGGAAGGAAGGAAGGGAAGGAAGGAAGGAAGGAGATAAAATAAAATAAGATAAAGTAAGATAAAATAAAATAAAGTTATTAAAATAAAGAATAATTAAGAAAAAAAATTTTAATGAAAAAAAAAGGACCGACAGAACCCTAGGACAAATGGTAAACACAAAGCTATAGAGACAAAATCTCACACAGACGCATACACATACACACTCACAAAAAGAGAGAAAGGGAAAAAAAAAAAAATATATATATATATATATATATATATATATCTTTGCTCCCAAAGTCCTTCTCCTCAATTTGGGATGATTCGTTGTCTATTCAGGTATTCCACAGATGCAGGGCACATCATGTTGATTGTGGAGATTTTAATCCACTCCTTCTGAGGCTGATGGGAGAGATTTCCCTTTTTCTTCTTTGTTCGCACAGCTCCTGGGGTTCAGGTTTGGATCTGGCCCTGCCTCTGCGTGTAGGTCGCCAGAGGGTGTCTGTTCTTCGCTCAGACAGGACGGGGTTAAAGGAGCAGCTGATTCGGGGGCTCTGGCTCACTCAGGCCGGGCGGAGGGATTGGTATGGATGCAGGTCGACCCTGCGGCAGCAGAGGCTGGCGTGACTTAGCACCAGCCTGAGGCGCGCCGTGCGTTCTCCCTGGGAAGTTGTCCCTGGATCACGGGACCCTGGCAGTGGCGGGCTGCACAGGCTCCCCGGAAGGGGGGTGTGGATGGTAACCTGTGCTCGCACACAGGCTTCTTGGTGGCTGAAGCAGCAGCTTTAGCGTCTCATGCCCGTCTCTGGTGTCCACGCTGATAGTCGCGGCTCGAGCCCGTCTCTGGAGCTCCTTTAAGTGGCGCTGTTAATCTCCTCTCCTATTGTTTCTCCATGTGCTTTGTCGTTCTGGATAATAAGTCAAGTATTTTTTCCAGTCCATGATGTCTCGTCTCTTCTACTCATCAGCCTTACTGCCTGGAAAAAACTTTGGCCAGAAGATTATTCTTGTAAAAACATATATGTTATTATGTTATTTCAAACACTGTGCCATATTTGTTTCTTCTTATGTCTACTCCTCGATTGAACTGTGTGCCAGGCAAGAACCAGGTGTTTTTTGTTTTGTTTTGTTTTGTTTATATCTCCAGGGCTACCTCAGAGCCGCAGTCGTCCCTTAGCTCCAGAAAAGCTTGGCCCAATCCTCCTGATAAGGTCTTAAAATGATATGTAGGAGCTTCTGTAATAAAGCTGTATTCCTTGAATTTGTCCAGGTTTTCTAGTCACTCCCCTTCTCTCCATCTGTACCTTTACAAATTTTAGGGTATTTTTGAGAATTCTTAGAATTCTGTCTATTTTCTTTCTTTAGTGTTGCCTCTAGGTGTATGTAGGGCTGGGGAAGGAAGAATTAAGGAGATAACTTTACCAGAAGTTCATTTTCTTTTCTTAGCTTATAGTTTAAAAATTTCTAGCATCAGCTCATAGCACTTTGCTGGTTTTATAGCTGCTGGTAAAATTTTAGCCTTTAAAAATGCTATTTCCTTACTAGTTTTGTTACTTTGTTATGGGGGGTGTGTGATTCTATGTTCCTGCCTTATTCTACTATTAATATACAACAAATACATTTTTTTTTTACCAACATGAATGAAAACAATTATTTTCTACTTAGCTTTTTTTTTTTCTTTTTTTTTGTGGTACGCGGGACTCTCACTGTTGTGGCCTCTCCCATTGCGGAGCACAGGCTCCAGACGCACAGGCTCAGCGGCCATGGCTTACGGGCCTAGCCTCTCTGCGGCATGTGGGATCTTCCCGGACCGGGGCACGAATCCGTGTTCCCTGCGTCGGCAGGCAGACTCTCAACCACTGCGCCACCGGGGAAGCCCTCTACTTAGCTTTTTAAAAAACGTTTATTTATTTTTAATTTTGGCTGCATCGGGTCTTCGTTGCTGTGGGCGGTCTTTTCTCTAGTTGTGGTGAGTGGGGGCTACTCTCTGTTGCGGTGTGTGGGCTTCTCATTGCGGTGGCTTCTCTTGTTGCAGAGCACAGGCTCTAGGGCCCGCAGGCTTTAGTTGCTGCAGCATGCGGGCTCAGCAGTTGTGGCTCGCGGGCTCTAGAGCGCAGGCTCAGTAGTTGTGATGCATGGGCTCAGCTGCTCTGCATCATGTGGAATCTTCCCGGACCAGGGCCCGAACCTGTGTCCCCTGCATTGGCAGGTGGATTCTTAACCACTGTGCCACCAGGGAAGCCCATCTACTTAGCTTTTTATCAGGTAGATTTCTTTGGTTGTTATAGTTGTATGCTTTGCATAACTTAGCTAGGAAAAAAAGAAATGAGGTTTGAGACGATGCTGGGTAGAATATGGGATTAAAGGACAAGTTCTGGAGATGAAGAGCTGGCAACTTGTGCCCTCAGCAGGACAGATTGGTGGACATTGGGAAGGCCCTGGCCAGATTACTGAGGTCTAAGTAACTACTAGGCACATGATGTGAATGGCAGGCTGGCCAGTGCAGCAACGAGGGGTTTTCCCTTAAAGCAGTGGTTCTCACCAGGAATTGATTTGTCCCCTTGCCACCCACCACCATCTGGAGACATTTAGCAACATCTGGAGACATTTTTGGCTGTCATGACTGGAGAGGTGTTGTTACTGGCGTCTAATGGGTGGAGGGCATACATATCTACAATGCAAAGGATAGCACTCCACAACCTGGAATTATCTGATGCAAAATGTCAATAGTGCTGGGGTGGAGAAATCCAACGCTACAGGAAGGGAGTTTAGATAGGCAGGAACAGTAGCTGTTCATTATACTTTTCAGTTGGCAGATGAACATTCACATTAATCCAGGAATGAGTATATATACTGGTTTCATTGCATTCCTTTTTTTTGCCTTGTCTTTTTTTAACTAAAGAACTTAGCATTTTACTTCCTTGCAGGTACAGTCATTGTGATATCGTCTTACCCTTGTATCAACACCCAGAAGTCAATTTTAATTCACTAAAGAAAGTCATGTTAATCCTTCTCTTAATGGTTAAGTTTGTAACTCTAATGTAGTTTTTGAAATTAGATTCCTGCATAATAGTCACAATAGAAATGATCAAAAACACTGATTTGGTAATAATTTAAAGTTTTAGCTCCATACTCAAAAGGATCTTATCTTTGAGCTGTATGGGCTGAAAACATTCCCCTTCTTCGCTTCTAGGTTCTTTGGTTGGTCTAATAATTAAATTGACACAAAACAGATTAACAGAAGAAAAATAAATTTTCTACATACAGGAGCCCCAAAGACGTGAGACCAAAAGGCAGACAATTAAGACTTATATGCCCTTCTGAGCTAAGGAGAAGGGAGTAGGGATCTAGGGATTCAAAGGGGAGGAAGATGAATCACAGGAAGACGAGAAGAGCAGATGTTTGGTAAACAACTGTTAGCCACGCCATGCAGAGAAGTCTTTCTAATATAAAAAGTTATCTTTGATATTAGCTCTCTTCCTAGTACAGATCCTCTATCTAAATTCTTTTAGGCAGTTAAGGGGAAGGTAAACAGCTCTTTCTGACTCTGTTGATTGTCTTCAGCTCAAAATAATCTACATACCAAGTGGTGTATTTTGGGGGGTGGGGGTGGAAGGGGATAGTGTATTCTGCTCCCCCTCAGAGCCTCACATCCTTTGTGCAAGACTGACAGGTAAGAACTACCTTTTGTTTTCTTAATCAAATGGGCATTTGCAAGTGACCGCATTGTTTGTCACTGGACAACTGACCATGTGACTATGGACAAGTTGCTTAATCTCTCTAGACTGCAGTGTCAATAACAAACATATCTTAAATGGGTGTGGAGGAATAGATGCGCCCCTTTCTGTTCTCATACTCTATGGAATTATGCAATGTAAGTTATGCAGAGTGGATGAGCCCTCCCTTCCGGAAGGCTGGGGGCAGGGGAGTCTTCTGCTTTGAATGGATCTCTAAGTTTTTGTGAGATACCCCAGTGCCAATCTTTCCATAACATCTCTTTTGCCAGCATGCCCACAGCCAGGTATAATGTGACACTGTGCATTAATACATTTTAACAGATTTTAAATGAACTTTCTCTAAGCAGATAGAAGACAGTTAGAACATTCCGAGGGAAATCCCTTGGCAGACAAGCACATCTGTTAGCGATTTGGCAGCCCTGGAACAGTTTCATCAAGCTGCATCAGCAGTTTCTCTCAAAATGTGAACAGTATGTTTGCTAAAGGCACACACGATTATGTCTGAACCTCATAAACTTCTCTCAATTATGAGGAAATGTCACTGTCAAAACTCTAATGCCTCAAATGACCCCAACCACAAGCTGTTAAAGAAAAAAGAAAAACCACTACCAAACGCAAAAGTGGTATCTGAAAAGCCATTTAATACTTCAGAAATTTCTTCCTGCAATCTGTAAGCAAAGCAAAATTTGACAGCGTTTCTCAGTGTTGATAATGTGCAAAGATGTTTATCTTTATTACTTGCTGGCAGTGTGGTATATCATTATAAAACTTGGTTTTACTTCTAATTAAACATTTAAAATGAAGTTGCTCTTCTGTGCTCTTGTGAAAGATGGAAGAGTATTAAGTAACTTTCGTTGCCCAGTGGAATTACCTATGTTCAAAAACTCAACCAAATTAATGTCTGTTGGTGAAGTTCATTTTAAGATAGTATAACCCTAATCATTTGGGGAAAATTAATATTCCCTGTGAACGAATATTTTAACCAAAATGTGGTAAGTTTATTAATAACTCTGAGTGGAGAGAAAACACAATTTGAAAAATGGTCGACATTTTACTTGATGGTTACCTTTTATGCCAATAATTATTTCTGGGATTTCTAAGCAAAAGAACACATTTACTCAATTGCTATCCATTAATCTGGAAGATGTCCTCTCTTTTAATTGTTCAAAAAAAAACCCCATCGAATTGTTTCTGAATGTTAAGTTTTGGTGCAATATGGTGCTCTGCAATATGAAGGCTGGAATTAAATTTCTACTATGGCAGTTGGTTGGTAGGTAGTTATGGTACATCTTTCTAGACACTTTTGCAATTTTAAGATGAAAGAATGTGATCTAAACATTCTTAGCTCTAATGCTAATTTCTCTGTGAAGCCTTACTGATACCAATAGCTGTGAACACGCCTTTATTTTGTATCTCCGTTGTGTTCTTTCTTTCTTTGCATCTGGCAATCTGGCGGTGGTGGTGGTGGTGGTGTTCCTCTCACCAATTAGACTGGGGCTCCTTGCTCAATATCTTGGTTGTTTTATCTCATTCACATACACATTGTATAGGCTGGGCCATGGGAACTTCAAGATGGGGTCTGGGTAAAGCAAAGAGAATGGAGCTTTGAAGTTAAGTTGATAATATAGGTTTTAAAGAGTGAGCTTCCATTTAAACTTCATTAGAAGAGGAGTCAAGAGTGACCCTTTAATGTGAACCCTTGTTGGTCTTAATCCCATCAGTTCCTTGGTGTTGGAGACTGAGGATTTAGGCTTAGGCTTCACTTGGAGCCTCTAACCCCATGTTTGTCATGGAGAAAGAGCTGTATAATTTCTTTGGATGATGACTGATTATTTTCTTACAACACTTTTGGGGAGGTAGTGGACATGGTTAAAAATGGGTAAGTGTTCCTGAGTCTGAAAGATCAGAGTTCAAGTTCTATTTCTGCTGCTTTCTAGATACAGTACTTTCAGCAAGCTATTGGACATCTATGAGTCCCAGTTTCTTATCTATAAGACAACAGTACTGTTCTCCTACATATGTTATAATGATTAAACATTTAATGCTTGTTAGCTGCCATAAAAATACTTTTATAACAAAAGTTCTCACTATTGTTCTTGGAAGTCAGGGAAAGTGTTCAGGGCTCTGGGATGCAGGGTTGTGAGAAAAATCTTCCTACTGATCCTTTCTCCCAATACCAATGTTGTCCAAAGTTACCTGTGACTATTTTCTTTGCACTTACCCCTATTTTCCCCTCATGACCTTAGTATTCCTTCCCTTTTCCTTCTAAGATAAATAGGCATACCGTGGTTCTACAGGCTTTCTTTCTCCATGAGTAGAGAAAGTGAGGTGGGGATAGTGCCGTATAAAATAATTTAAAAAACAGTATGCTTGTACAAAACTGAGAATACCAGAAATAAGCTTGAGCTTTCATGTCTTCCAGGTAACTAGAATCACTTTTTTAAAAAAATGAAATTTCTGAAATCATACAGTAGAAAGTTCACAGGGGGATAATACACTTTTTTTTTTCCACATTATTAGGTTCAGTGGAATTTAACTCTCATCTCTTGATGATAATGATGATAACAGCCAGCATGCTGGCATTGTTCCATGAGGTAGATACGGTTGTCATACTTACTGTGTAAGTAGCCAGACTCCAGAGCCCATACCTGTTATGTGTCCAGTTCTATTCTTAGACCTGGATGAGACTTAGTCTTTACCTGCAAGGAGCTAACAGGCTAAGGGAGAATAGAACACAGGGGTGCAGATCACCTTACCATGAGGCTGCATAGGACACTGGCTCAAACACCAAGAACAACAGAGGAGGACTTGGTGTTGTCTGTTTCTCGAGAGACAGAGGAAATGGCAATTTGGCATGGATTTTGGAGACAAGGTCAAGTTTCCAAAGCAGAGGAGCCTGGGGGATGGGAAAGGGGACTGGGCAGCACTGCAAGAATAAGAAATAGCTGAGCTGAAGGAGGGTCCTGAGGGAGTGTGGTGCCCGAAAAGTCAAGGTGGACCAAGAGAGTCCTGCAGCATGTGGGGACTGCAGGACAGCATGAGATTTGGGCCCGAGGTCGTCATTAGTGACGTTGGAAAGCGATTCTATTAGAATGGCAGAGGGAAGAAGCCAACATTGTATTTGACTGAGGAGACAGTGAAGATTGGGTGTTCAGAAGATTCCTTCAAGAATGTTTGTGGTTAAAGAAAGGAGGAAAAGAAGTTGGTGACTTGGGAGCTTAACATGAGTGAGAACACTTATTTGTAAGAAAGAGAAGACATAAGGATTAGTAGAGGAATCAACAGAAAAGGCGAGACCGAAGACAAAACGGAAAGAAGAGAATGTTCTGAGCCTTGGAAGAGGAAGTTGGTGAGAAGTGTTTTATTACCCTTATGTGTGGGATTTGAATGCTTAACTAGAGACTATATTGCAAAGGAAAATATATTTTGGGCAGAAATGCTTGGTGACCCTCCACATGCTTTTTCTTTACGATGTGGCTTGCTGAGGTCCCAGAGCTCAGTATAAAGAAAACAGTGGTTGACATGGTGTCCTCGGCTTAATCTGAACAGTTGCGTTCTTCCTGATGAGTTTTCTCTTTCCTCTGATTCCTCTTCTCCTGGCTTACCTCTGTCCACTCCACTCTCTTGATACTGGTCACTTCTGACCCCTCAGTCTGTTGCTATTGGCTCCTGGCTTTTTGCTTTTTTTCTTAGCTTCCAGATCGGCTGCCCAGTTTGGGCTTAAAATTTAATGCGGGTCATTCAATCTGTAATGATCCCTTTTCTTGGCAAGGCCAAGGTCTTGACTTTTCATATCCTGTCCTCACAGTAGCTCCACCGTGCTTAGCATAGTGGACGCCCTGTGACTCTTCCCCCGCTGTCCTGGTGACGTCTGTGGGACACAGGAAAGGACATAATAGATGGCAGCAAAGGGTACAGGAAGGAGGAGGAGAAATACTGAAAACAAATGCAGTTGGAAGCATCAGCCTAGAATAGAGAAGGAGCAGTTCATCTCCGGAAGGACAGCCCCAGGCAGCAGGGAAGAATGAAGATGCTGTAAGATGGAGAGGAGAAAGCAGAGGGAGCTCCTAGCACAGGGCCCAGCAGGCTAGATAGACACCAGGAAGAACAGGGTGTAGAAATAAACGAAGATCACCCGAATAAGGACAAGCAAAGGCTATTTAGCCAGAGCTTGCTAATGCAAGGGAGTCTGCCACCGTTACCTGCACTTGGCAGAGACTCAGAGGCAATCATGGGAGTGGAAGCTTTAGAGAGGAAAGAAGTGTGCCCTGACTAGAGGTTGTTGACATGGGGAAGCTGGAGCCAGGCTAGATAGAAGCAGGACATCCTCTGTGGTTGGTTAGGGGAGGTTATTTAGCTTTCTCTGGTTGGTCCTAAGTTGGAGGCCAGAAGCAAAAATTGGGGAAACCAGGCACTATAGATTAAGTGCTGACCATTTGGGGCCAACTGTTACAGAGGTTGTTGTTTGGCTTCCTGGAATGGTTGCTGCAGATTGTGGGCCAGAGTTCTCTTTTTATATATAGTCTGGCCATCATCCGTTGTGTATTCAGTCTCTCATGGGTTAGAGTTACAGAGGTCATTTTCACTGTGTGTAGGTACTGTATTTTGCAGGACATGCTTTGAGTTGTGGCCTGGTCAGATCTGGATTATCACAGAATTCTGCAGTATTCCATGTGGCAGGATGCCAGTACACTTTGTTTCCACAGACTTTCATACATCCCCCTTCAGTAACTAAGGGGAATAGCTTCTAAACATAAACTGGAAACAATATTTTTATAAATGTTAACTTTTATGGAAACTTTAAAAGTAACACTCAAAGTACTTTTCTTTTGTGTTTACTCAAATATAGTTCTCAATGCAGCTGTGGCTTTCAGAGCAGCCTAATTACTTTCATATACCATGAACAGTCGATAGAGCAATGGGAAAAGTCATAGCTATAAATTTATATTACTTGAGGGAGAATATTTGGTCTTGAAATATTAATGCAGCTCCCCAGCTCATATTATAGGAATTAGTTTTATTCGTGAAGTAGAATTTGATAGACTTTCTGACCCACCTAAGAACGTGGCACTGGGGAGAAGTGTTTTTGCACATTGGCTGGCTCTGAGCTCTTCATTCTAGACATGTCAGCTCAAAGGAAGGGCAGTGTGTTCCTAAAAGAAGTGTACTTGGATATCCCTCCGCTTTGTTCAAGGGAAAGGTCAAAGTATGGAGGAACAGAAAGTCAAACATGGTGTCAGACAGTTGGAGATGACAGTCATTTCCAATTAACACAGAGCTATAATGTACTCCGAGTGTATTTTTTTAAAATTACTAAGCTATTCATTAATTTCATAGAGCAGCAAAAATTGAAAGTTACCAATGTAGAAAACTAGGGCACAGGGGTAAGATTCTGGCTGTGAATGTTTTTCAGCACTAATTTCAGGTCTGTTGTTCTGGTAGAAACTCCAAACACCTTTCTTCAGTGATATGTGTTGCATGTATAAATTAATGTGCAGGGAAGAAGTGTCATGTCATCTGGGTTAGAGCTTTGTTTATAATATCAATTCAAAATAATACTTTCCTTGGGCTAGATAGTATCATAAGGACAAAAAAATGGGTCTTCTTTCCCTATTTATGATCAAAACCAGTCTTGCCTGTGGTCTCAAGGGTGCAAAGTGAGAGAGTACAACTAAGTGTAACCACCTGTAGATTACTACTAGAAGAACAATTCTTGCCCACTTACTGAAAGGTTATCAGTTCCCCAGAACTTGGAGAAAGGCTCTGGTCTTCAGGACACCCTGGTGATGGCCAAGCTGCCCATTGTCCTAGTCTGAACCATTATTTAAGGTCAGGCTTTGCTATTGCAGCAGTTTACTTCTTACATGCCAAGCACTTCCCTAGGACCTTTGCTATAGCCGTCAGGGCAGTGCTGAACCCCAGGCACGTGCACAGCGACCAATCTGAGACCTGCCAATGCTGGGAGTTGGAAGAGGACAAGATCCTCCTCACTCTCTCCATACTCAGGTCACTTTCCTACATGTGATACTTTTCCTTCTTAAATTACCCAGCTATATTGCTTCTGTGAGCCTACCTAACTGCCTAGAATAAAGACTATGTTTCCAACCCTCTTTGCTTTTTAGTATGGCTGTATAACTAAATTCTGGACGGTGGGAGTGAGGAGAAGCGATACATGCAACAACTAAAACATATCCTTAAAGGTTGGAGGTCTGCCCCGCCTCTAACCTGCTGCCTAGACAGTGGATGGGATGGCTGGAGTGCCATCTCAGACCGTGAAAGTAAGGACCATACCCTAGGGGTGGTAGAACACAAATGTGGAAGTAGCCCTGGTTTCAGATGTCTGCAGAGCTAGTGGCCAGACCACTTCTGGTCTGCTGGTCTCAGACTTATGTGGGAGAATAAAAATGTGTCTGCTTAAACCGCTGTTATTTTGTAGTGTGTTTGTGTCTGTGTGTGTCCATATGTCTGTATATAGTATTGTATCGTTATATAGTTATATCTATTTCTAACTAATAGACTATATTTTTTCTTTGCCTTTCCTTTCAGCATCTTGATAAATTATGATGTCACAAATACATGGCGTATCTATAATATCTATATGTATATATGCAGTTATATGTGTATATATATAAAATTATATGAGCATGTATGTATTTATATGTATAAACTTTTTTTCTAACCTAATTTTTAATAGGATGTGTGGAATTCAAAATGTTATAAGAATACATACAGCTTCTAATTTGAAGGTCACTTTGTTAAGATAAATCACTTTAACAGCCTTTCATTAAAGGACAGGTTTGAAATCTGATTTTCCTTTTCTTCTCCCCCCCTTAAATTCTGAAAAGAACACATTGGAAGCTGTTCCACTTGGAACATAGACCAGATAACTAGGGTGACTGTAGCAACCCAAACTGATACCTCTTAAATCACTTCAATATGGTGGCAGTAAAAGTTCCTGTTCTTCAGCCTACCCAAACTCTTTCTTCTCCCAAAGCTACATAATCTGGGACTCTGGGAAGTGTCTGCTATTAGCTAGAACCAGGCAATTCTTCCCCAAACAGCACAAGTTAGTGTTCAAAATTGAATAATTTCTTTATGGAAATCACGCTCTCCTACAGTATATTTGAATGAACAAGCTAACAAATGAATCTCAGAAGGCTCATTTCATTCTCCCATTTGCCATTTTCATCTTGTTTCCTAGCATCGCATACTGAAGAGCTAACTTTAGTCCTCTAAGATGTGGGGAGGGCCAAATCAGCATACCTGGATTTTTCATTGTTTTCCTGTAAGGATTAAACTTCATTCCTGGTTATTATGTGTGTGTAAGTTTGTAGCAAGTGGATTTATACAGCTCAGTGGCTATTTTTCCTTGTTGATATTCTTCAGGGAGTTTGCTTGGAACCAATTCCTACTTTAGGCCTCCTTGCTGTCAAAATAATATAAACACCAGGGACAGAAAATATATCTCAGTCCATCAAGCCTATCCTCTTCCTCTCTGACTATCTCTAATTAGATTCTGAAAGTTTTAAGTGCTGAGAAGGTGGGCCTCAAAACCAGACGTTCATGCTGCAGTTTAATGGGGGTGGGGACACAGAGAGGGAATTAGGGAGCACATTCTAGACTCTGTAAAATGTCCATTGGATTTTTCAGAGTTGGTGAAAATGTATGGTATTGGTATTTGTAATATGTTTCAGTTTGAGTATGTGCATGTGTGGTGCTAAGCTTTTCTTTTATTCTTATTTGAGGCCTCAGATTTTCAGAAAACTTTTTAGAGGTTTGTTTTCTGTCATGAAGGCTGCATATATTCTAACCCTGGCTCACAGTATATCCGGTGGATACCATCCCATTGTCAACTTTCATTTGGTTTAGGTGGACTTCTATGGTAAAGCAGTATTTCCTTGATTCCGTTCATTTTTTCTCTTGGCTGAATCCTATTTAGGAATCATTTTAGATTGCCTCCTCCTAGAAGCCTCCCAGATTCCCTCAAGGCTTGATTAGGAGCTCTTTTTTTCTATGATCCTACTATGTATATCCTGTGCTCTAAGTCATCTGTCAACTTGGCTGTATCTTGCATCTGGCTATTCCTAACTCAAGGGCAGGGACTCTGCCCTATTTCCTTTGGGAGCAATGGTGCCAGCTCAGTGCCTGGCCCATAGTAAACGCTCAGGAAATATGTGTTGAATTAATGTATTTTTCCAGAGAGACTTATTTTACCCATGGGGTAAAATTTTTTGGCATGTGCTTAGAAGTTGCAAAATAAATATTAGTTGATTGGATTTCCAGTACTTAAGTAATTCTCTGTTGCAAAGCAGGCACTTCTGAAAGACTCATTAAAACAGTTTTCTGAAAGTGCATATATATTATACCCTATTTCCTCCTAAGTGCGTGGGCTTAGTGAAAGATAAATAATAAATCGATAACATCCTAAGAATTACTGGAAGAAGCAGCACATTGTCTGTTATTCCCTGTAGGTAGTGTACAGAGTTGATGGGTGAGGAAGGCTTCTGATTTTCTGTTGTGACAATCAGTGACAACATCTGTAGTATGAATTTTTTTTTTTTTTGCGGTACGCGGGCCTCTCACTGTTGTGGCCTCAGCGGCCATGGCACGGGCCCAGCCTCCCTGCGGCATGTGGAAGCTTCCCGGACTGCGCCACCAGGGAAGCCCTGTAGTATGAATTTTGATTAACTTTTGAATCCATGAAGCAGAGTGTTGAGTATGGTAGATTTTGTTTGAACCAAATATCTTCTGTCCATTAAGGAGGTTTGGTCCAAAGCATCCAACAGAGTTCCTCCCCTCTTGCAGACTTGAGCTAGGAAATTTTGTTTATAGTCATTTTTAAACTTTTTAGAGTTTACTTACATTTTAAGTGATTAACTGATGAGAAGAAATATTTTAGTTTTGAAATTTATTTCTAAATTTTCAAAGAGCAAATTAAACAAGGACTCCTTTCAGCAATCTTGTAGGTGTGTAGTTTCTTGGTGCATCACTATTTACCTAGGTTTGCAAGTCTAGAAACTGAAGTTTGTACATTTACCCAGAGTGGAAAAGGGTCAAGGCCACTGACTCATGCTTACCTAACTCATAAGAAGATGATAAATTAGAATGCCAGTGTGTTCATTCTCCAGGAGAAATATAGCTGCCAAGTTACATTCATGTTATCCGGTCAGCACTTTCTCCAGTAAGAAGTCACAGTGGCAAATTAAATTAAAATCAGAAATACACTGTACTAGGGGATAATCGCCAGGGGAGATTATTCAAATGCCGAGTCCTGGATTCCACTCCAGAGATTCTGACTGACTTAGTCTGGGATGGGATTGCGAGGCCCCAGTCTCAGGGGATTCTGATGCAGATGATCTATCTGTACACTCCTCCCCCTCTCCTGTCTGAGAAATTTAGAGAATGGTGTTTTTCAGATCCTGTCCCTAGATTCCAAAGTCATTTGACTGTGTGCATCCTTTACTGATGAAATATTTTAAGGAAATCAGTAATAAATTATTAGCAAGTTCTTCAATTCTGTATCAGTTGATGTTTAGTAGATGTGGGGAGAAAGGAAATATGACCAAGTTCAGTTTCCTTAAGGGCTAAGAGAATGGCCTCTCCAAGGTGCCCAACTTGTGGGAGATGCAGATTATTTTATGCACACTCATCTCAGCCTAAATCCTTCTTGGTCGATGTGGATGATGGAAGATAGTAACGTGTCTGAAAGCAAGGAAGAAAGAACATTTGAATTAAGTTATGGGCAGCTGACCTTTGATTTTAATCACAACTGCTTTTAAATGGAAATGGAAGGAGAAGGAGTGGCAGAAGCATGGTGGTGGCAGGGTGTGGGGGGAGGGATGGGAAAAAAGAGAAAGTCAAGTGAAGTGCATGGGCTTTGGAGTTAGGCTGACTTGCCTCCTGATACACATTCTACCCCTGGCAAGCTGTGTGATGATGGACATAGTATGAAACTTCTGTGTCATAACTGAAATAAGGATAAAACTGACCACATTACCATGGTCAGAAGATAAAATGAGAGAACATTTTTTTTTTTTTTTTTTTTTTGCGGTACGAGGGCCTCTCACTGTTGTGGCCTCTCCCATTGCGGAGCACAGGCTCCGGATGCGCAGGCTCAATGGCCATGGCTCATGGGCCCAGCCGCTCCGCGGCATGTGGGATCTTCCCAGACCGGGGCACAAACCCATGTCCCCTGCATTGGCAGGCGGACTCCCAACCACTGTGCCACCAGGGAAGCCCAATGAGAGAACATATTAAACAGCTTAGCTCAGTGCCTGGCATTTACCAGAAACTTAATAAATAATGGCTAATTATTTTAATAAAGGGTTAGGAAATAGAAACAGATAATCAAATGGGCTTGTCAGTCCCTTCGTTTAGCTCAGTGGACCCATTAGTCAAGAGATCTGAGTAGCAATCCCAAATCTGCCATTAGCTAATGTCTTGCATGACCTTGATCAAACCTTTAAATTCCTTGAGCCTCAGTTTTTCCATTTGTGAAATGAGAAACTTGAACTATATGGCTTGTTCATCTCTACTGTTGTTTTACCTCCAAACTGTAGGGACAAAACAAAACATTTTTTAAAATTCCTTTCTTTATCCCAATATATATCAGGCAATTACTTTTCTTATATAGAGCTTAGATGGAAGGAAGTCTTTTCTCTAAATTTGTGATCCTTCCTATGCAGGAAGTTTGAATACCTGTCTCCAGTTGACTCTCCTTAACTGCAAATCAAGCTCAGATCTTTATTTTTAATTCCTAACTTTGAAGTTTTTGATGAATTAGCACACATCTGACTATTTTGATGCGTAAATGGTAAGTCAGGGGAACTATCAAATAGTTGGGGGGCGGTTATCTTACAGGACTGCTGACCTCTCACCCTGACCCCCTTTCTTTATTTCTCTGATAGGATCTGGAAATGGGTAAGGAATAACTCAGAAGTCTCTATTGTATTAATCTCACTGCTACGGATGTGCTCACGTAAGAGGGATCTCAGATGATTCTCCCCTCTCTTAATTGCTCTAATTTTGGTGTGCATATTTAAATCTCAGCTGTGTCCTATGATCCAGCATACTCCGAAGTGTGTTTCATGGGACACTCGTATCTTGAGGTGCTCCATGAGAAGAAAGTTCTTTCGATTTAAAATGTGTGGAAGGGACTTACCTGGTGGCACAGTGGTTAAGAATCCGCCTGCCAATGCAGGGGACACGGGTTCGATCCCTGGTCCAGGAAGATCCCACATGCTGCAGAGCAACTAAGCCTGTGTGCCACAACTACTGAGCCTCCACTTTAGAGACTGTGTGCCACAACTACCAAGCCCATGTGCCACAACTACCGAAGCCCTCATGCCTAGAGCCCATGCTCTGCAACAAAGAGAAGCCACCACAATGAGAAGCCCGCGCACCGCAACGAAGAGCAGCCCCTGCTTACCGCAACTAGAGAAAGCCCGTGTGCAGAAACGAAGACCCAACGCAGCCAAAAATAAATAAAATAAAATAAATGATTTTATAAATAAAATAAAATAAAATGCTGTAGGGCTTCCCTGGTGGCGCAGTGGTTGAGAGTCCGCCTGCCGATGCAGGGGACACGGGTTCATGCCCCAGTCCGGGAGGATCCCACATGCTGCGGAGCGGCTGGGCCCGTGAGCCATGGCAGCTGAGCCTGCGCGTCCGGAGCCTGTGTTCCACAACGGGAGAGGCCACAACAGTGAGAGGCCCGCGTACCGCAAAATAAGTAAATAAATAAATAAATAAATAAATAAATAAATAAATAAATAAAATGCTGTACACTATATTGCCCTTCTTGGGGGAATCTCAGTGCACATAAGCATATTAAAGGCTCTGAGAACTCTACAGGGAAGGAAAAAATGGCTA
Source organism: Monodon monoceros (assembly GCF_005190385.1). Taxonomy (NCBI): domain Eukaryota; kingdom Metazoa; phylum Chordata; class Mammalia; order Artiodactyla; family Monodontidae; genus Monodon; species Monodon monoceros. The sequence goes on along the minus strand of NW_021703780.1, from coordinate 73,835,528 downwards.
AACTCAGCATCTCCCAGACTTACTCAAATTCAGAACTTTTTTTTTTAATACTAGAGAAACTGTAATCTCTCTCATAATCGTGTTACACAGAACCCCGACTGGAAAATATTTTCATAGACTATGAATGGGTTCTGGATTATTGATTCTGCTCTATTACGTGTGAACCAATCAAAGAAGTAGAAAAATCAGGTTACTGGAATATTTGTCTTGAAAAGCAACTGGAGTTAGAATTTATGTATTGAAGTGATAGCTTTATGCTGAGATGTGCACTTGAGTACCAAGCCTGGTTTAACTTCTAGGTGCCCTCTGTTAACTCACAGAGTATTGATGGATCTTTCTTGCATTCACTGCAAGACTTTGTGAGTCTCAGAATTTCACTTAAATATTTTGTTGCAGAATGTGTAACTAGCTATGGATCTGAATGAAAAATAACACCGGGTGAGTCCATAAATAAATAATTAAAATTGTATGTGAATAACCCCAGGGTGAATACCACCATGGCCATATAATGTAAAGAGTTTCAATAGAACTCCAACGAAATACATCTGTGTCTGGCTCCAAAAATTGCTTTCTGAAGATTGGAGAGGTAGATTTATTAGAGTCTACACATTTCTGATTATGCATGCATATGTTGTTGTGAAGTTTCAGGAACATTAGAGTCCTGTGTATTCTTTTCTGCTGCTTAGAGAGAAATTTGTTTCAGAATTAGGTATGACCACTCAGCTTCAGCCTACTCTTATATGAACTGTTATCTTATTTACTGACAAATAGGGACATAATCCCCCTTTAGATATTCCAGCTCAACTAGTAACTGTAAATGTTCTTTTTATTTTCTAATCTGGCAAAGCTAAAGGGAAAGAGCTGTACTAAAGTGGTTTTGTTGATGCCTGAAGTGATGCAAAACTAAGATGAAGGTAGCAAATACAGAAAAAATAAATTAAAAATGATTTCTTTAGAATAGGTTTATGGGCTCATGTAGTTTAGTGGAGTGAGACCAAGAACCAAAAATAATCAGAGAGCCTCCTGCCTAAAAACAAACACATATAGTCAGGAACATTAGGGCATTGCTAGTTATTACATTGAAAGGATCTTCATTCAGCAATAGCAAAAATAAAGAAAAAGGGAAAGGGGCTGGATCTTTGTGGGTAGTTAGCTAGCATTACACAGAAGTGGAAATGGCACATTCTGGATCACAGTTGTACAATGGAGTGAGGTCCTCTGTAATTTCTTTCTCCTTTTCCATGTTAGATGAACAAATATAATTAGAGGAGACAATAGGTTCTGATAAATCTTTAGTCCTGGGCAAAATGTTTGAATTCCTTAGTCTTCAGTTGACCATATTTAATACAAAATGAGAGTGCATTTGGGATTCCAAAGGGAGCAGTGACTTAAGGATGATACAAAACGGTGCTTGATCCTGTATCCACTTGTTTATGGCTTGGGGCAATATTACCTACCTTCATCTGGACTCACTGATATTGCCTCCCTAGTTCATGAGTGTAGTGTGTGTGTAAAACAGATCTAAGAGGAGCTTCTTTGTTGGAAGCGGGTAATGGGCAGTGGTGGTGCTGATAAATTATTAACAACTGGCTCTCAGGGGGAAAAAAATCTTGATATGCAGCACTAGAGGATTTGGAGATTTCCACAGGGCAAATGCTCCCACCATGACCAATTTCAGTTTATCAACCTGACATCATCAGGCTCACAAAATCCTGAAAATGTAACACGCAGTTCTGATGAGCCAGTGGGAGCCGGCTCCAGCACACCCCTGCTAGATTTCTTAACCCCAGGCCATTTTGTAGGGCTGTTTCTGCAGATACCAGTAAGGCCCTTGCAGGCTCTGGAGAATGCCTTTTGAAAACAACTGGCCTTTATGACCTTTAAGATCCCTTTCAGAGCCCAGATTCTAGAATCCTTTCTCAAGAAAAGTTTATAAGGTGGAATACATTGTAACTGTGTGAGATGAAGTGTTTTAAAATATCAGTTTATACTGATACTATTCTTTCTAATACTTCCTAGAGAGCTGGTGATTTAACTCGGATACTTTTAGAGAATATGTGTAAAATATTAAAAAGTGATTTTAGGGAAGGCAAGTGATTCTGACTGGTACCTGCAGATACTTCTGGTCTTTGAGCACGGAGCCATTGCCAGATGAGATCTTTGAACATGACAGAATGTTGCGTGTCATGTAGGACGGAGGCTAGCAAATGTCACTCCATCAACCGAATCTCGCCTGCCGCCTGTTTCTGTGTGGCTCATGAGCTAAGGATTGTTTTTACATTTTTGAATGGTTAAAAAAAATAAAAGGGGTAATAATAATTTGTGACACATGAAAATGATAGTTTCAGTGACTATAAATAAAGTTCTGTTGGAACACAGCCTTGCCCTTTCATTCATATCATCTATAATGTCACATCATCTCTGACTGCTTTCATGCTATACCAGCAGAGTTGAGTAGTTACAAAAGAGAATGCGGAGCCTGCGGAGCCTGAAGTATTTACTATCTGGCCCTTTGTTCAAAACGTTTGCCAACCCCTGATCTAGGGAATAAGTCTCTGAGGAAATATGACCAGGTGGTACAAGGTTCTGTATGGTGACTGAAGACATAGCAATAGGAAAGCCAAATTCATCCATAATGAGATTGAGAGGAGTTGCACAATGAAATGGAGAGAGCCACAAACGTCCCAAAATATGAAAAACATTAAGGAGAAATAAGGAATTTCTCACTCTGCCCAAATCATCTCCTTTTAGGTTTTTTTGTAACCTAAGACAAAGAAACTTTTCTTCTCATGCTGTCATGTTGATGTGTGCTGAGTTAGATGGTCTCCTGCTGCACAGGGACCATGATGCTTCTACTCAGTAAAGGAGTGTCATTGGTGGTTCCAAGGGCTGGCTTTGGAAGGCAGCTATGCTCACCACTGTACCACCTACAGCACTTACAAGGCCTGGCTTTGGAGTCAGACAGATGGGGGTCATGTCCTAGCTCAGCCCCTTATTTGATGTATGATCGTGGACACATTTCTTTTAACAGTTCTCAACTTCCATTTTCTCACCTACAAAATATCAGATTATTCTGAGTATCAAGTAAAATAGTTAAATTGCTTAGCACGGAATCTGACACATAGTAAGTGTGTAATAAATGTTACTTTTTGCTTGTACACTGTTGTTATTGGTATTATGTTATTGGTGTTATTATGTATGTATACCTCAGGGCCTCCCATACATGTACATATTTATGTTTTGGGTTAAGCTTTTATTCTTCTGGTAGACAGAAATAAATATTTAATTTGGCAGTATCTTGACATTAACACAAATTCTTTTCACACCAAACACTCCATCTTCTGGATATTGTCTCAAAATGAAACTCATGCAAGTGTTACAGTCTCAGTCAATATTTAAAACTTTGGTTTGGTGAGAAGGTGAAGTGCCACATTCATTTCTTCCCAAGAGGAAACTGCCCTCCAGTGGAAACAACTCTGGTAAGGGGAGAAAATCATTTTGGTAGTTAGGACTATGCAACAACTATTCTGTAAAATTATTTTCTGTTACAATATATATGTTTATGAAATTTAAGCATATCTGCAGGGGAGAAAACACTCCCACTGTCCTAGTACCTCCACAGTCTACTGTAATGATGGCATTCACCAATTATACATTCATTCCTTTGACATTCATCTTCCTTCCCCCCACGTGGTACAGGCATTTCTTTAATCAAGTAATTCTTTTTTTTAAAATTAATTTGTTTATTTAATTTATTTATTTTTGGCTGCGTTGGGTCTTCCTTGCTGCGTGGGTGCTTTCTCTAGTTGCGGCAAGTGGGGGCTACTCTTCGTTGCAGTGCGTGGGCTTCTCATTGTGTTGGCTTCTCTTGTTGAGGAGCACGGGATCTAGGCACGCAGGCTTCCGTAGCTGTGGCTTGTGGGCTCTAGAGCGCAGGCTCAGTAGTTGTGGCGCCCGGGCTTCGTTGCTCCGCGGCATGTGGGAACTTCCCGGACAAGGGCTTGAACCCTTGTCCCCTGCATTGGTAGGTGGATTCTTAACCACTGTGGCACCAGGGAAGCCCAATCAAGTAATTCGTAACCTAGGTTTCACAATAGAAAACTAAGGTGCTTTAAAACATCCCGATGCCTAGGTTGCACCTCAGTTCAATTAAATCAGCATCTCTGGGGGTGTAGGATCTAGGCATCAGTATTTTATTTTTAAAGTCCCCTGCACACACTGCACACAAAGTTTAGCCTGCAGCCAAGATTAATAATCACTGCTTCAAACCTTTTGGTTTTTAAACAAACTTGTTTTTGAACAAAGTAAAGCAAAAATACTGCTCTCATGTTAGTATGGTGTCTGCTGTTCTTAAGCATGCATAAGTGTGCTTGTATTGCAGTCTCATCTCCAGGGAAATTTACTGGTACAATCTTGTTTCATTAGCTTGTTAATAAAGAAGGATCTTATAGGTAGTAAAAGGGGGTGATAAGAAATGAATCTTTGCTACTTCTCCAACTGTAAATCCCACCGATAGGTTCTGTTTGGGACCAGTAATTATTTAGACTTTGATAACCTCATGGCTAAAGTGTACAGAGGCATTTGGGCTCACCTGTCAAAAATGCATTGACATAGCATGAATTTATAAAAGAATATTTTCTATGTATTCACTGATAGTCATGTGTTTTTCTTTAGCCTGGTGATTATACATGCTGCTAAATTTTCTTCTCATTAACATACGGTTTCATGTGTTTAGTTCATTATAGATATTTTATTGATCTAATCTTTTACTTAAATAAGAATTGCTATAGTTGTTTCTGAGTTTGAGGCTATTGAAGGAAGGTTAATTAATTTTGTTATCTGTGAAATAAAAATAATGATATTACCTACCTCCTCGGGTTGTTAAGAAAAGGGAAGAGATAATGTGTGTGAAACCTCCTAGTGGCTGGCACAAGTAGGCATAGCAACGTTGTTATGATATTTAGGCAAAGTATAATAGAGGTCAAGAACAAAGGTACTGGTGTTAGTCTCCCTGGGTTTAAATCTCATCTAGACTACCTGTCAGTTCTGTGTTGTTAGGCAAATTAGTTACCCTCGTTAAGTCTTCATTTCCTTTCCTGGAAACTTTTAGGCAACTTTGCTTTTGGGGGGGCGGTAAGGTAGCTGAAAATTAAGTCAGTTAAGTGAAATCATAAATTAATGTGCTAATCACTATTCCTGGCATTTGGTAAACACCTTTTCGTATACATGACATAGGAAGAAAGTGTATGTGTGTGTGTGTGTGTGTGTGCGTGCACGTGTGCATGAGAGAGAGAGAGAGAGGTTATATATTCAGTCAGAGCTGGAAGCGACCTTACCTTGCTCCTTGAGGTCCCTGAACCAGCAATATCAGCATCACCCGGGATTCTGTTAGAAATGTGTAATTTCACCACCCCAGACCCACTGAATCAGAGTCTGCATTTTAAAAAGATTCCTGGTGATTTGTGTTCACACCTGAGCAGTGCTATTCTAGTCAACCGATGGCAAACACAGGGCAAAATTGCCACCACTCCCTTGTAGAGCACCCTTGGCAGGCATCAGTCATCAAGCATGGCACTCCATCCCTCAGCATCCTGCCTAACTACTCCAGACAGCCTCAGCTAGTTGATAGGAATTGTCATGCGAGATGCGACCTATAGGAGAAGAAACTTATTGCATGGAAACAGCGACTTGCCTGAGCTAGAAAGGCAGCGAGTTGTCCAAACAATACTCAAATTCAGGGTGTGTAACCCTCAAACTGGTAAATCTGTAGATTACACTGCCTCCATGGCGCCATTCAGCAACTCATAGCTACAGTATAGCTGGCTTTCTGCAACAACTGGTACGTCAAAACCAGAAGGACAAAATAGGATTCCGTGACACCATGGAAGCTGAAAAGAAATTGCTTAAAATCAGATTAACAGTGCTACTGTGTTTAAAACCCGAAGCCTAATGGTAATCCCTGTGGTGATAATCTAGGCATTGTGAATTAAAAATATCTGTGATGACCGGTTAATTCCACTGATTTCCAAAATTCATTTCTTTTTAAACTTTTTTTCACTTAAGCATTTTCTTTTTAAACAAAGGCTTTAGTACTTGAAGGTGGAGTCACTGAAGTGACCAGCGAATCCATTAGACACAATTTTGCAAAACTAACATTGAACAGGACACTGAATGAGGACATTTGTATACTGCCTTTGCCTCTTACAATTGTTTTTGCTTGAAATTTTAAATCTTAGGCTGGAATGAGCCTTGAGATAGCATACGATCCAGCTTCTGTCTCCTGGGAAGGAGGGAAGAATTTTGTTCATCACCAGCGACAAATATGTTCTGCCTAGAGCAGAAATGGAAACACCATCCTAATACCTCTGAAATTTATCTTAAGCATCACGTCTGCTGTTGCACTGAGGCTGCTAAACATTTTCTGACTCATTACTCAAATGACTCATGCTCCATTTAGTGTGGTGGGAATACATGGAGAAGCAGCCAGATCCAACCGAGTGAGTAAGCAACTGGCCAGAGTTCCTTGCATTTTGTTACCTGGGCCGTTAATTTGCTAGAAATCTCAAGATGTTAATGTTCCTCTGAAGCGTCTGGCTGACGTGAAGAGGCTTCTTCTTCTACTCTGGAGAGTATACCAAAATTTCTCCTTCTCAAAATGAAACAAGGGATTCCCAATTTTCACATTTCAGGTTTATCCCAAGCCGTAATAATAGTTTAGGCAATGTAGGACAGACTCTATCAATTAAAAACTACATATTAATATATCTGTATATATACGTATATATAATGCTATACATTTATATATCTATGTCTATATATATGTATTTGCATATATATGTATGCAGTGTATTTTTGTGTGTACATATGTATAGGTGTATATGTATGTATGTGTGTGTGTATATCTGTGTGTATATGTATATATGTGTGTTGTTTTACTTTAATCAAAACTATAGTCATTTGTTTCAAAATTTCCAGGAAACAGTTCTTTCCCCAGTGCATTAACTTAGTCAATATACACATCATTTTTATGATTTGGAAGTTTTCCATATACAAGCATATTTGGCTCTCTGCCACAAGAGATGGGTGAAAGGATAATTGCAGATGCATGAAAACCAGAACAAAGGATCTATGACAGTGTCTCTTGAAATAACATTAAAGGTCAGATCATAAAATTACTTTCCTTTTTTGAGTATTTTATTTCTTTGCTTGGAATTAATTTCATATCCAAAGGCATGGTATATGAAAGAAGACATCTAGGAAATGTTTTCTAGGAATTAGCTCTCTTCAATAGTCAAAAAGGAAATTTGGAAACATGTCTGTATAAATAAATATAGTCACATTTATATAAATTCTTTGTGACTCTCTTCAGTGGTGATGCAGTATGACTCCCTCATTAAAATTTTCATTTATTTTAGAATACTAACATAAGGATCAATGAAACCCATTTTCTCCTTGGAGTCAACTACTTTGTTTGTGGTTTGTGTGTGTGTGTGTGTGTGTGTGCTTTATTGAAGTATAGTTGATTTACAATGTTGTATTAGTTTCAGGTGTACAGAGAAGTGATTCATATAAATATATTCTTTTTCAGATTCTTTTTCATTACAGGTTATTACAAGATATTGAATGTAGCTCCCTGTGCTATACAGTAGGTCCTTGTTTATTTTGTATATAGTTCAACTACTTTGTTTTGTATTAACTTTTCAACTAATTTTCTTTTAAACTATTCTTAATATGTATGCCACATGAAAAGAATGTGTTCTGCATAAGGTAGAAATTAAACTGGCTAATTTCCAGCAAACGAAATTATGCAGGTAATTTATAAGAATAGGATCTTTTTTTTCCCATTTTAAACTATAGGCTGAATAAGAAAGGGCAGATAATGTAAATATTTATAAACTAGATACGTAAATGGATTGCAATTCTCTATCCCTATCTATGTATTTAAGTGTCCATTCTCTGTGTTCAGAAATGGATTTTGGAAGATATGTTGGTTTTCTTTCGTCATCTTCCTCCCCTTCATACATGATGTTGGGCTGGAGCCATACAAAGTGATTTAAACACACTTAGTCTCAAGCCTTTAGGAACTTAAAGTGATCTCTTTAGCCTTTCAAAGAGCTTGCTATGAAATTGGAGTCACCTGGAGTTATTGAAGCAATTGAATTATTGTTAACTAATATTAGAAAAGGGAAAGCAGAAGACTGAAGTCTGTTTTCATAGCAGCTAATGAGGCATCTAATGATTCAAATGTCACTCTAAAGCTCGCCTCATTAAGACCGCATCTTCTTTTCATAAATGTCCTGGGGTAGCCGAACAAGTATATATATTCGTTTACTTGAAATAAGTAACAGAGCTTTCCAACCAAATTTAAATATGAAAGGAAGCTTCTTAGCATTGATATCTTCTAAATGTGTAAACACATTTCTTAAGAACAGCATCAGAGAGGTGGACTCTGTATCTTTATTCTTACAAAATTCAATTTTTGGATTATTTGAAAGTGGAGTCTGCCATCAAATTAAATGCACCATTGACTACATGTTTATTAAGAGATTTATTACCAGCTGCCTTATTTAGTGTACTTTTATTAAAATACTACTGCAACTTCCATCTGAACACTCCTAATTTAGATATTTAATGGGAGGTCATAAGGCACCGAATTGTCCCTGTTATTTTTGGCCTACTAGATAGCATGGGGCATCTAACTTTAGGGGAATAAATTAAAGGGAGGGAATCTAGGTAGCTTCTGGACATTTGGGAAGCCTATGCACTTGATTTTTCAAATTGCTGCTGAAATGCAGCTCCAAAATTAGATATATGAAAGCTTGCTTCCTGAACTGGCTCAGTGTTCATTTAAAAGAGCCAGAAGAACCATGAAGTTCTAGGCCCTGTGCTTGTGATAGGGTAAATGCCCAATAAATATCTGTTGAATAAATGAATGAATCAATGAATTGGGTATTACAATTTGGGGTCAATACTCTCTTTTTTATTTCTTTGAGAAATAGCAATAAAGGTGTTTATCCATATTTACATCTGTATTTAAAGATGGTGATCTCCATGTTGGATATGTACTTATCAGTGGATGAGAGCAGTGTGTATACATAAATCTACCTATGGATACAAATATGTAATTAGATTCACAAGCTGTAGGAAATGGGGAGAAGTATACAGGTTTTCAGACTTTCCAAACTGCCTAGAAAAATGGGTATTAATAGTGTTGCCTCCGGAGAGTTGGTTTTTCATCAATCACCATCTCCGTTACGAGGAAAGCCCTTTTCCCATTACTTTTCTATTTTAAATCTATTCCCCTGCCCTGGCTGATTGAACCTTTCTGAAATGTGCCAGGCAGAGAATCTCGCCTCTTCTCTCAGCTTGGAAATAATAATGTCTTCACATTTTCATGGCCTTTTCTGAAATGGGAACCTTTCATTTATGTTTCGCTCTCAATTGAAATAAATTGATTAACGTCATGGAATTGTGTTTCACCACAGACCTTTCGAAACAAAAAGCTGCTTTTCTTATGTGGTAAGGGAACAGATTGTCCTAGATTTCTTTATGCTCCAAGGACTCAGGAGCAAAGGATCTGTTTTATCGTTACATGTTATTGAATCCTAAAGAATGATCAGGTTTCATTGCATCCCTTTTGCTGTGTTTTTCCCTGGAGCAGCCCCAGACCCCAGGCCCTTGGCATTTAGTAATCACAGAGCTCTCTCTGGGACCCCTCTTCCAAATCTCTCAGATTTTCCATCTCCTTATCTTTTTGCCCTATGAAAGGTTCTGTACCTTGCCTTCCACTTCTTGGTTTTTTTTTTTTAGTTGTAATAATCATATTCTTAATTTCCAACGATCATCTTGCCTCTTACACTTGCATTTCCCCCCTCTCACAGCACTTGTGTTGATTAATCTCTGTTTCACCAGGTCCATTCCCCTCTCTTCCCTGCCCTGCATCCCCTGAACTTCCTTGCTGGTTTTCCCAGTGAGAGGCATCAGGACAAGTTTGGAGGATGAACTGAGAACAAAGTCAGGATATTTTTTACCTCCTCTCTTTTGCCTCTCAGCCTCATCTCTAGTTGTAGGTGCGTCCTTCTGTTACTGCAGCTCCCTCTGGGCAGCTTGGTCTCCAGGGGTAGCGCTCACTGACCTTGAGTAACACTATTCCTCCCCTGTCCCTTCAGCATTAGGGGTTGTGATGGCTCCCCTTGTTGCTAGTCTCTGGTGCCCACCATCCATCATTTGTTTTCTAACACTGTCCATGCCTTTATTCAAGACTCTTCACCTGAACCATCAGGAATGAATTCTGTTCTCTGATGGATAGACAACCTGTTCTCAGCTTATAGATGTGGACTGTTCTTGATTTCTCTGAGGATTTGAGTTAGAATTTATATTTATAAGTTCCCATTTGACCCATGACTTCTGTCTCTGTTGCCAGTTGTTCTCTCAATGTTAATTTTTCTTAACTTTTATTCTTTCAAATGAAAATCTCATTTGATTAAATAGGTAATTCATAAGAGTTTCCTCCCCTGCTGTGAACGCCGATTTCTCCATCTGATGGGTCTCCCTGCCTTCAGTTCCAGTCCACTGAGCTCTCCTGGACATCATAACCAGATTAATATTCCTTGTACACCTCTCTCTGATGTCTAAACAACAAAAAAAATTAGATTTTTTGGTTTGGTATTGAAAATCTTTGAGCATCTGGATCTCAGCTTACCATTTTGATTCTCGTCTCAGTAGACCCTCAACCTAGATTTCCCTTCCTCACAAGCACATCTTTCTCATCCCTCTTTCTATGACTGTGCACATCTAATTTGTACTCATGTTCCTAACTAGCTTGTCATCTACCTTCTCAGCCAAGTGCAGAGATCCCTTCCTCATTCACTCTTATTCTGACCTTTATCACTTACCTCCTTGTCTCACATATTTCACTGCATGTCTTGTCTTACCAACTAGAAGGTAAATTCTTTGGAGACTAAGATTTTTAAAAATTTTGTTTCTCGTTCAATTATTCACTCTCCACGCCTTCAAACGCTTTTGCTATTATCTCTGTTCTCGGGGCTATCAAGATGAGACAAGCAGTGTTCCCAGCTTCAAGAAGCTCACAGACAACTGGGGAGACAAGCACATAAGTAATGGGGACACAGTGTGAGAAGGGCCATGATAAGACACAGATGAGGCAGGAAGAAGGAAGGAGGTCTGGGAAGGCTGGGATGTCTTCCCTGGGTTTTCTTACCCTGGCAGGTGGAAGGAATGACAGAAGATGAGCAAGGGGCACTCTATAAATATTGGTCAACTGATGGAGCTTTGTTTTTAACTTAGGAATGGGGGCATCCAAGGCTGCACGTTTAAGTAAGGCCTTGGTTCCAAAGTGATCAATTGGACCATGGTGTAGCCAAAGTATGGATTGTTATCCCAGATGGACTCTTCACAATCCTGAAGTTTCCATTCCCAGGCTGCGATTCTTGAGGGGTTAGGAGGGGAGTATAAGACTCACAGCACACCACAATGCGTCCTTTTCAGCTGTGGCTGGCTGCTTTTCTGAGAGCTTAGCACCTGCCTCAGCTGTGCCCAGTTACCAGATGATGGACAGGTGGTACTGTTTGAAGCTAATGTGGCACTGATCAGCCTCACTCTGGTCTATGCTCAAAGTTAGTTGTAATAGTTAGGGCTTCAAAAAAAAGCTAAGGTAAAAAGAGAAGAGGAGAAGGAGATGCAAGGATGCAGCTGATAATTTGTGAGCAAAATCGCACGCTTACGTGGCTTTGCTGAGGTTGCTTCCCTTGTTGCTCTGCAAAAAAAGCCAGAAAGTGAGAAAGCGGAAAGTAGGAAAAAAGGAGATGGCTTGGAAGTTTTGAAGAGCTCCTAGACTCCTGGCCTTTTCTAGCTCTCCCAGCCACTGGGTTTCATTTTTTAATTAAGAAATAGAACACAGTAGTGGAAAGTACCCAAGACATAAACACACCATGAATTGTCTCCACTGGGAGAATCTTCAATTTTCTGCCTGGAGGGAGAAAGGTCAGAATCCAGGTGATGAGAGTTGTTTGACCCCGCCCTTCCTCCAGCCTTTAATTGGGGGCAGCTGACCTTCCTTTCATTTTCCCTTTTGGAAAAGCCAGAGAGAGCAGAGTGTGTGTCGTCTCTCCTGTTTCCTAGAGCTGCTCTGGATCCTGCAGGTCAGTCCTCGGCTCAGGAAGGGCACACGTAGATCCTAGGGAACAAGAGAGTTCACATTGGAGGTGGGTGAGAGGGGCACGAGTCTTTCAGGCAGAGTTTTGCAGTGCTCTGACCTCTCCTTCCTATTCTCACTGTGGATATTTAGTTTGGGGATCTGAGGCGGGGAGAAAGAGTGCAGGAGGTGCGACTAGGATATGGCTGGGACATTTGCTAGCAAATAATTTGCTTTTCTGCAGAAATTCAAATCCACAGTGAGATTGGGAAGGGACTTCTGCAGGGGAAGGGAAAGTATCTGATGGAAATGGTCATAATTCCTAACAGTGTGCCGTGGTAGCCTCATGATTTGGGTCCACCCTCTGCAACTGGGTTAGTGACTTAGCCTTCTGAGGTCTATACTTTCTGGTACAAAGCCAGGCAGTTCTGGGGAAGAGCTTGTTTTTTGGCTTTGGACAGACATGAGTACAGGTCCTGGACCTGCCACTTAGTAGCTTTGGGACTTGGGCAATTCATTTTTCTTCTTTCAGCCTCAGGTTGTGTTTTTTTGTTTGTTTGTTTTTTTGCGGTACGTGGGCCTCTCGCTGCTGTGGCCTCTCCCGCTGCGCAGCACAGGCTCCGGACGCGCAGGCTCAGCGGCCATGGCTCACGGGCGCAGCCGCTCCGCGGCATGTGGGATCCTCCCGGACCGGGGCACGAACCCGCGTCCCCTGCATCGGCAGGCGGACTCTCAACCACTGCGCCACCAGGGAAGCCCCAGCCTTAGTTTTATCAACCAAAAAGTGGGAATAATAGGAGCTATCTCACTGAGAGGATGAAATGAAATACTACACATCGAGCAAATTGGTGGTGGTGGTGATTAAATAGCTCCCCTAGTTGCTGACAAAATGGTCCCGATGTTTTATCCCACTATCGCTTTCCTTTTTACATCTCCTCAGCCAGCATTCTGTTCTTTTTACACTAGGATGTTTAAGGGACTTTTGACTCCCGTCAAAAGAAATAATGCGGTATATCTGTCCCTCTATCCCATTTAAAGTCTTCTATCATTTCTATCAATGGGCCACATGTGTTTTGTATATTCTAGGACTTGGGATGGTAGGAGTTATGCAAGGGGTAAAAAGAGAAGCCACAGGGCATGGGTTACATGGGGTATACTAATGGACCTCACAGTTGGCTACCAGTATAGGGTGGGATGCGTGGTCTTTTTGAAAATGTTGGCTGTGGACTTTTTTTTTTTTTTTTTTGCGTTACGCGGGCCTCTCACTGCTGTGGCCTCTCTCGTTGCGGAGCACAGGCTCCGGACACGCAGGCTCAGCGGCCATGGCTCACGGGCCCAGTCGCTCCGCGGCATGTGGGATCTTCCTGGACTGGGGCACGAACCCGTGTCCCCTGCATCGGCAGGCGGACTCTCAACCACTGCGCCACCAGGGAAGCCCCATTGAAAATGTTGGCTGTGGACTTTTAAGCTATTGTGTTATCAGCAATCTGTTTTTTCTGCCATTGTTATTTGTAAATATGCCTAGAGGTTAGACTATGATAGACGTATCCAGTAAATAGAACAAATATTAATTATGAAATACAGAGAGGATATAGCTCAGCTTGGAGTAATTAAAATAAAAGCAATTCTCTATATATGTGCAGAGAAGAATGCCACTTACTACTTTTTTGTACCGCTTTGAATTTGGAGATTTTACATCTAATTGCTGCCCAATTACTTCTGTTACCTTAGTCAGTTGGCTATTGATGGCTTATCTTGGAGTGTTGGTTTCAAGTGACCATGATCGAGAATTCAGACTCTAAACCCAGAAAGACCTGCAAGATCTTTATAATCCATATTTTCTAATGTGAGTTCAGAAAAATACTAGTCACTTGACATGATCTATCCCCAAAGAATTCTGTACTTAGGGAGGTGCTGCAGAGTATAGGGCCTCCTGGAGCCAGCAGTAAAATAGTTAATCTTCGGCCACGTCCTAAAACCTCTGTAAAACCTGTGTAGTTGGATTATTCAACTCTTTCCCAAATCCCTTTGAACATGGAACCTTTTCTTCATGTAATGCCTGTTCAGTCTTCCAGAACAAACTTGGGGAAACACTATCTTGTTCCAAGCCTTCATTTTGGAAATGAAAAGCAAAGGCCAAAGAGGCGATTTGCCCAAGTTCACTATATGGTGAGGCCCTTGAATTTTCTGCCTGTGTTCCAAATCAAACATTATTACCTTGTAATTGAGGGAAGATGCTAATGAAAGGGAATTCTTCCTCTCATGGACTTTACCTAATAGCTTTTGTTAACTTGCTTTCTGATCTTTTGTGCATTTTGGTTTTCAAAGAACACTCTTTCCAGAGAGGGTACATACTAGTATTGTTTATTGTGTAACCATGTAAGTTCTATTGTAATTATAATTTTGTTTCTTTTGAATCCATAAGCTTTCTCTTTTCCCTCTAAAGCTCACCTGTCTTTTATTCCCCCCCCAACCCCCAACTTTACACTGCCAGAAATGTCACCGTCCCTTGCTCTTCGTCTTGAGCATTACCCCAGGTAACCGATCTGAGGACCTGCTTTTTGCTCCCAGAGAATATGCACATTCCTGTGCGCTGCAAGATTTTCTCAAATTCTCCTCAGAAGCCGAACGACTTCTGCATAATCTACTACTGCAAAAGGAAATTAATTGATATTATTAATGTTTTTCCCCTTGATGACAATTTTTTTCTTGATCTCAGTGTAGGTAATACATTATGCAGGGTTCTTAATGTTGGCTTGTGGATGTGCCATTCACTGGGGTCATTAAGTACCCTAAACCACGCTCCTCAGGATGTGCCTTAGAGAGCAGAATTGCAGGTCTTGCTCGCCAGTCTCCTGCAAACTATGATGGCCACTAAGTGTTCTGAGAACTTTGGAACGAGTGTCCTCTTCAGTCCCGGGTTGGCAGTATTTGATGTGAATTCAGTGTGGTTCAGTCCAACAAACATTTGCTTTCTCAGAGTCAAAACATGTGCTCTGTTCTGGAGATTATTTTTTTAAACGTATTTTGTATTGTTGCTGCCCGTGAAGAGTTCACCTTCTAGTGAAAAAGACCAACTTCTAAATGAACATGACACAGGGTGTTAAGTGCCGTATTATATGGTGTGCAGAAGTCTAAGGCACAAAAAGGAGTAAATTCAATGGGAAAAGGCTTTATGAAGCACTTTGATGGCATCTTGAAGCACATCTCTTTGAAGGCCAAGAAGCTTGGTGATTGAAGTGTGATAAATATGTTGTAGGCTTCCGTGCCCTCACGGTCTCTGTCCCACTTCCAAAACTCTTGTTCCAATTAGAACTCTTGCTCTCAAAATATGCCATATATGGAAATGTATTAATATCAAGTGTATTGATGTAAAAATTCACCATTTCAGTCCAGATTATATAAGTTTCAGTAACTCTTTAAATAGACCGTCCTATTATCTTCTTCCTCTATATGATTATTCCTACCACCTCCTTAGTGCTTATTATTATAGGTCAGCCTCTGTACTGAGAAGCTCCCGTTTCGTTTGTTTGTTTGTTTTTAATGTATATATCAGTTTTTACTGTTTTTTTTTAATACAGCAGGTTCTTATTAGTCATCAATTTTATACACATACATGTCAATCCCAATCGCCCAATTCACACCACCATCCCCACCCCACCCTGGGGTTTTCCCCCCTTGGCGTCCATACGTTTGTTCTCTACATCTGTGTCTCAACTTCTGCCCTGCAAACTGGTTCATCTGTACCATTTTTCTAGGTTCCACATACATGCATTAATATACGATATTTGTTTTTCTCTTTCTGACTTCACTCTGTATGACAGTCTCTAGATCCATCGACATCTCAACAAATGACCCAATTTCGTTCCTTTTCATGGCTGAGTAATATTCCACTGTATATATGTACCACAACTTCTTTATCCATTCGTCTGTCGATGGGCATTTAGGTTGGAGAAGCTCCCATTTCTTGCTGTGTTTATTTTCCATGTAATCCTGACAATGATCCCATGAAACATTACTTTCCAAACTTGTCTACAGATTGGAATTCTCTGGGGAGCATCACAAACTACTACTGCCTGTGTTCCAGCCCCAGAGGCTGATTTAATTGATCTGGGATGTAGCCTGGGCTTTAGGGTTTTTAGAAGATCCCCAGGTGGTGACGAATATCGTTTAAAATTGATTGTGGTCATGGTTGTTAAACTCTGTGAATAGATTAAAAACCATTCAATTGGATACTTTAAATGGGTGAATTGTATGGCATGTAAATTATATCTCAATACAGCTCTTATATTTAAAAAATCCTAGGTGAATAATTTGGGAAGTACTGCTATAAAGTAAATGGAGAAACTGAGACTTGGAGAAACTTAGTGACGTGCCCAAACCCTCATAGCTAGCCAAGGTGGAGTAAGAACCCAGGCAGTCTGACGCTAGAGTTTGTTCTTACCAGTTACTTCATCCTATTGTCTTCAAACATGAAGATGATTCTGCTATCCCATGACTCCACAGTATATGCTTGGAGAAGTAGTGATGGATTTGCTCCCATCTATCCACACACCCTCAACATGTCATATTGTATAATCAGTGGATCTAATTTGCAAAATCATTGGCATTAAGACAAGATAAAGGAATTAGCCCGTTTGGGAATAACATTCTGAGTCGCTTTATCACAGTACTGAAATGAGCTGAGCTAGCCTCCTTTGGTGGCCAGGAGGCATCCTCCAAAGCACATTGAAAGAAGAACACATGGGTATCAAAGTTATAAATTCAAAACCAACTGTTCCACATCCTGGAACCTGAAAATAGAATTCTATTTAAGAGATACTGCCTGGAATGTTACCTTGCTCTTTGTCAACCCTCTACTGAATTTGGGTATAAAACGCACATAAAAATAGTTCAACTATAATGGGAGAAATGTTTGGGTTTTGTGTGCAGATTGGGAATAAGAAGGCAGGCCTGCTTGGAAGGCCTGCTTTTACCAGTCCCACGAAAACACAAAAGGAAATGATGAGCCTCTTCATAATAAATTGTCATAAATGTGTTTTCTGGAAGGAGGCTGAAGGTGTAAGTCCCTAGAGCAGCATGGTGACTTTCCTGAGAGGAATGCTTTGTCTCTTCTATGTAAAGATGATCACTGCTGACCTCTTAATGGCTGCTGCCGCTCTACCTATGTGCTCCCTTTCTGAATAAAGATTGAGTTCAAAAGGATGAGCTCAGCTCAGAGCTGAAAGGGAGGGAACTCATTAAAAATGGCCTTTCTAGAGGCTTAAAGGTTGAGTTTCAGGGCATGAGTTTAGTTCATTTTGCTTTAGTAGTTAGGTGCCAACTGTCTTCTCAAGTGTTGAGAAATGTAGCAATTTGCAATCTATTTCTTATAGACAAACGTCAGCTGGGAGACTGTTATCTTAAATACTAACGATTAAAAAAACAAACAGCATTGTCTGTAGTTGCTGGAAATATTTACTTGGATTAGTGTTTGTTTTGTTTTTAAATTAATATTAATTTCCCTCTTTTTTAAGTCAATGAAATCCATTGTGCTAATACTTTTCAAGGAAGAAGGAGTGCCTATTAGAATCCAGTAGGGAGGAATAAAGTAGGAGCTAGGCGTTCTGGCATTCTCTAGCAAATGAAAAGGTTGTACTGTTGATGAATTCTTTTATTCTGTATTTGGGATCAGCCCAGCTGATTGTTCTGGATCATCAGGCTGAGTTACCCTGTGTCCTGTAGGAAAGTGGGGGCTTGGGGAGCTGGGGTGGTGTGTCCACCTGGAGGCTTCCCAGTGGCACTCACGGGTACTCTGACCCCCTTTTTCTTAGTTGTTCCGTCATATCTCCATCCATCAGTAAGTACTTTTAGCTCTTCTTCCAAAACATGTCCAGTATATGACCCCTTCTCACTCTCCCACTGCTGCCTCACTAGTTGAAGCCCCTGGCTCAACTGTAGAGCCTTTTCCCTGTTTGGGCTGCTTCTGTCCTTGCCTAGCCATAGCCCATTCTCCACACAGCACCACGGGACTCTTTAAAATCTAAATCAGATCGTCTTACTCCCTGGCCTGAAAACCTCCAAAGGTTACCTGTTTCAATAAGAGTAAAATTTAAATGGCTTAGCCTGGCACTGCCCGTCTGCATCAACCTTATCTTTCTGTCTTCATCCTGGATCACGATCCTCTATTTCACCAGGCTCCAGCCAGGTTGGCCATCTTTCTGTTTTTCATTCGTGATTCAACTTGGTCCACATCAGGGTCTTTGTGCTTGTTCTTCCCTTTAATTAGAAGGTCTTCAGTAAATAGCAACCCTTTTCCCTGCTGTGTTTCCCAAATTTGTCATTGAAATGTCATTGAACTTGTCATTGAAATTGTGAAAGGAATGGCAGATAGAGGCCAGGCGTGGTGGACATGGCATTAGATCTTAGGCAAGGTGGCTAGCTCAGGAATTCTCAGAGTCTTAATATACATATGAATTACCTAGGGATCAAGTTCAATGCAAATCCTGATCCAGTAGTCAGGAGTGGAGCTGAGAATTTGCATTCCTAACAAGCTCCCAGGTAATGCTGACTCTGTTCCTCCCAAGGCCACACTTTGAATATTAAAGGGCTGACTGGTATTGAACCCCCCAAATTTTAGGCCAACTAATGTACCCTTATAAAATATTCAGTGCCAGGCTCCTCTTAAAACCTGGGAGTGGAGAAAAGCAGGCCGCCCCCACTAACACCCTGGATGGCTGGTCTCTTAACTAATCGATCTCAAGTGAGACTTTTCTTCTCAAGTGGGTCAGAGGGATCCCACCTGACCATCCAATCTTGATCAGTTATCCCACTGCCCATCCCTTTCAGCTCCATTATCCCATGTTATTATTTTTTCCAGCTCTCACGATGATCTGAAAATCTTATTTTATTTGTTTATTGTTTTTCTTCTGATTAGAGAAGGAAGCTTAGCTTGTCTTATTTACTGCTGTATCCCCATAATTATGAAAGGCAGTGCTCACTATATATAGTTCCTGAATAAAATAATATGGAGTAGTTAATCTAAGACGGATTGACCAGAATTTCCATGATGGTGGAGCCATTTCTTTCCTGTTAATTGTTGTGTCTCTAACACCTAACATAGGGCATGGTACATGGAAGATGTTGAGTAAGTGAATGAGAAATCAAATTGGAAATAGGGAAAGCATATTTTAGAGTAACAATTAGTGGATCAAATCAACTAGCAGGTGTTACTTTACCTAGGGGTAGGATCATCTCCATACTTTCCCAGTCTTTGTTTTAATATTAAGAATTGTGCCTGAGTAGTTGGTAACAGGCCGTTTTGGGGGGATGGAGGGGGCGTTCAGAGTCTTTTATCAAGAGGTTGCTGAAGACTGTACCACTTGATTGGAGGCCATTGTCCACTGACACTTCTGAGCAGAGACACAAACATTCCTGAGAAAGAGTGAGCCATCTATTTCCACCTCTCATTTTTCTTTCAATGATACCAGAACCACAAAGTCCGGTTGCTGAGTTGCCTTTTCAAGTCATAGTGGATAATGGCCTTAACTTTTTTCCATCTCTGTGAGAATTGGGCTGTTCACCTGTCCTCTGCCCAAATGGCTATTGCAGATTTTCTCATTTCAACATTCTTGACAGAGGTGTTTTTTTTTTCTTTTCCATTTCATCATCACCTGAGGCTAGGAAAAATGGCTCAAATATTCTTTGACTATAGCTCTTACTCTGTCAGTAGAGGTTTTGAGGATTCCACTTCTATAACTTGGCTGTAACTGGATTAAACAGAGAAGAAGAGGGAAAGAAGGATTGAACTAAAGTTTGTTGAGTGTGTCTTGTAGTCTAGGTGCTTTGGACAAATAGCTATATGGAAAGCTTGGCCTTGAATGTTGGCTTTGTTCTTTGTTTCCAAAATGGGATTGGCTTTTATGTAGGTCCCGCTTTGTATCTTTCTGACTGGTAATTTGAGGTCTAATTCCTACATGTAAGTTAGTGCTTTAGGGCGTTCTACTGTATTGGTTTGCTTTGGTTTAAAAGAGTAGGCTCTTACAGGATACATTAAGTAACTGTTAAATTCTAGAGATAGGGACTTTGAAAAGTGCAGGGACTGAGTCCATTATTCAGCTGATGTTTACTGGCTGCCCACCATTTGCTAAGCACTGTGCTGGCTGCTATGCACATGGGAATGTCAAATGGAATCTTCTTTCTAGGAACAGTCTGTTCTCTCTAATCTCTGCCTCCTTCCTTCCCTTCGTCCCTCTCTTAGACACACACATACACATTCACTCTTGCCATTAGGAAAAGCAGCAACTGCCCTGCCTGGTGACAGCCTGGCATCCCCTCGGCTGTGGCCTACATGCTAGTAGAGAAAAGGTCATCACGTAAAAGTGGAAACGGGGCTCCACCCTGCCGTCTTTCTCTTGGACTTGCCCATAGCTGTGAGGTGTGCACGATCACTCTCTTAGTATGTGGCCTGCCTGATTCTTGCCAGTTATCATTTTCAGCGTGGGACAGGGAGAGGGAGTCAGATCAGACCAGACCTGTGGACCTGGGGCCCTGGGGTCCCATTGATATTAACGGGTACTTGGAGAGGAAGACCCATTTGGCTTTTGACTTGAACTAATTTATGTACCGTTGACTTAGAGAATTCAGAGACTACTGGGAACTGCCCAGCTATTCACAAAGCTGTTCTTGCCTCTCTATGTGGCTTCTGGGTCTGCTTGCGGGGGGTGTGTTAACAGATAACCCTAATCTCACACAGCATTCCCTGCCTGCAAGATCATGATCTAGTACGTGAGGTGGAAAATTGAATGCATAATTATAGTATGAGTGAGGGGTACTGTATTAGGAGCGTGTCCGAGGTATGTTAAATAAGGCAGAATGGTAGGACAGGCCCTCGGCGTGTGTTTCCCTCATTCTTTTGCAACAGATTGCATCTTTGATAGTCTTGATAATGGAAGGAAGTTACCCCTCAATATAAGCTACAGTTATCTGTGCACTGTCTTGTTTGTAAACTTATAAACTGCAGTTTCCTCATTAGGGTGTACCATGTTACAGTTTAATTTGCGTCTTACTTACTGTGATCTGAAACCTTTGGGAGTCATCATCCTGAAACATCCATACTTAACTTCTCTGGACATAGGTGCCCTGGCCTGTCCCCAGCAACGTAGCATGCCCAGAAAAGTAAACCACCAACACAGGAAGACTCCAACATTTTAGCAATAGGCTTAGGCAGTTGAAGGAGAGTTTGAAAAACAAGCAGATTTGTCTAATAGTCTTTGTAGGATGGCTTTGTAAAGAAGATGCGTTAAGTGCCGGTAGGAGAGACATGCCTGTGCCTTCTCTCTTGCCCTGGAGCTGGCAGGTTAAACAGCCTCCCAGAGAGATGTGTGTTTTTCACTCTCTCAGTGAGTTAATGGAGAAAGTGAGATTGATATTAACGAGTACTTGGAGAGCAAGAGATCCCTTGTGGAGCAGTGTTTGAAGATCAGAACTTTGTAAGGTGCATTATCCTCTAAAGCCAGAGAAAGTGCATCAGCAACTTGAGTGGAAACATCAATAAAGAAATAATAAAACCTTGTTAAGTGGAAGACTTCTGGGAAAGTGCATTTAACAAAATTGAAGACAAGAAGGGTAATCTTAGCAGCAACCTGAGAAAATGTCATCGGAGAATTTAGCTGTAACCGGGAGTGCTCTACAGCACATGTACACTTCACTCCTTCTTGGTGACAGTGACACATCTTTTGTAATCCTTTCTCTGTGCACCCTCAGAATGGGGTTAATGTTTTCTTTGTGCTGAATTTCATAGAAATAAGTGCCCCTAGAGAAATCTTAATTGTCTCTTTATTTCTTTTTTTCTCACGTTAATTCCCTCTACACTTGAAAATTAATACCACTGTGGATTTACAGAATTTGCTAATTAGTAAGAAGCTTGACATTTATTAATACAAAACTATGAATAAACCTACTAATTTAAAAATTATGTCACCATCAAAATGTTCCCATGGAAGCTGGAAGCCCCAAGAAAAATGTAGTCTTTAGATATTTATTAACAAGGTGATTAGTTAGAGGATTACCATAGGACATGTTATTTCAGTGCTAGAAGTTTATTATTCATGTTCCTCACTCGAAGAGTTGAGATTCTGGGAGATTACATGTGTTACCACATCTTTAGCTTGAAATGGATGGAACCATCTCAAGGCTACCATGAAAGCTTTCCCTGGATCACTAGACTAAAGGCTAAAACTGAAAAGTAGGTTTTGCATGTCCTGCAGCAATTGCGGTTGATTGGTAATGACAATCTGGAAGGCTCTGCTGAGAAGCTCCTGCTGGATAACACGTTATGCCTGGTCAGTGATGTGAGTCATGCATAGGAGCAGGAAGCCACAGCGTGAGTGCCAGGTGTGGGCCCTTCCTGATATAGACCAAACCAGGCAGTGAGCTTCCCAAGCAACTTTTGTTCTTTTCATTGGGTGTCAAAGCTCTTGGGAGTCTGGGTTTAGCAGCTGAAATGTTCTTCCTGGATGATGTGGCAGGAAGAGTAAATAATGCCATGCTAGAACTCTAAAAAGCACTCTGAGCAAAACTCTGACCTGAGCCATGCAAAGGCCTCATGTGGCCATGTGTGTACAGGGAAGCCAGTCAGGGAGGTCACAAGAGGCTGAGTGGCTCAGAGTTTGTTTCCTGAAAAGAGAAAGGAACTGGGGCAGGGCTTAGAGGGCACCCCTCTCTTGTCAGCAGTGGTTCCGCAAGTGGCTTCTGACAGTCTGCATCCTGGCACACAAAGGCAAGGACTGTAAAGATAGGAGTTTGGTTGTGCCAATCAAGCTGTGTCCCAGGAGGGCTCTTGAAGTCGCGATCATCTAAACAAAATCACTTGAAACTGGGATAAAACTTCAAGAGAATTTTTTTTAAGTCTGTTTGTTGCCTTTTTCAAAAAGCCATGGCCTTTGCTCACATTTGTCATCAAACCAAGGTTCAGATGTGTAGGTTACTAATGACTGGCATTTGAAACGTTACTTTGAAAGCAAGAGCCTTTAAGGCTCCGGAACTCTAGAGATACTCCTCGGGGAGAACACTCATCGTCATTTTCCGAGGACTGGAAATCCACATGCACTTCATTAGTGATTGCTTGTCTGCCTTTTCATTACTGTGTTGTACTGCTCAGCCCAGTCGCCAGTGAAAGGTGCCATAAATCACCCTTAGCAATGGCACAGGCTGGAAGGAGAGTTGCCCCTTCCTCACCATGTTTCTCTCATGTCGTGGGTGAACCAAGTGAGCAGGTGTGGCAGAGCCATGGAGAGAGTCTAGGAGAGCTTGACTATGCACTTGGCCTGTTCCTTTGGCCCTCAGAGAAATGGCGTGGCCACCCTGTGGGCTCTGAGTAATCTCCTTCCACCTATGGAAAACCAGACTGACTCATGGCTTTCCCTGAATGACTGTAGGCAGCAGCAATTGTACACTTGAAAATTAATTCCTTTCCTGCCAGCACGTTCTTTTGTGCGTTCTTGATTTCACCTCCTCTTCTCACCCACCTGGATGTAGACATTTGCAATGATCATTTACATTAAAGGGAAGGTACAAGTGATGTCACGGGGGCAGAAGGTCTCTCCTAGCATTGCTGGAGGTAGACAGCAGGCCCATGTCAGATGCCCCGGTACAGATCTTAGGTCCACGTTTTACTTCCTGTGTGGGCTTGGGCAAGTGACTTCCACTCTCAGTGCTTTCCTCTTCTGTAAAATCAGGATGATGAAAATACCTCCTTACAAGGCTGTTAAGAAGAATAAGTGAGATATTTACATGAAGCATTTAGCTTAGTGCCTGGTTTATACCGAGAGCTGCAGGACTATTAGCTCATTACTAGTATGATTAACAAATGCAATTTTTTAATAAGTTAACTGCACAAGTTTTCTAACTGTCTCTACCTGGTGGGTATCCGTGCGAGGTGTTCTTGCTGGCTTCACATGTATAGAAATGCTGACCCCGAGTACTCTTCAGAAATGGCACCTCTGAGCTTTATAAAGCTGTGCAAAGAACATTCTTATCCTTGTGCCATAGTCATTTCTAGACAGTGTTCAGCATGGTGATCATTGTGGAGGAGGGAGCAGCTACACTGGACACAGGTAGAGTGTCACACCTGGGTGAGGCCACTGCTTCTCACCTCTGATGCTGGCCTCCATCACCTTTCCTCAAACCCCACTGTAAGCCCTCATCTTGCCCTGCCCTTCTCCGAGCAGTGCTTGGCTAGCCAGTTTGGTTTACTGAGACAAGCTTTGAGGTCTTAGCTGATAGGTGACCTTGATCAAGTCATTTCACTTATATGGGTTTTGTTTCCTAAATATCTACTATATAGGCTGTTGGGGTTTAAATGAGCTAATGCAGGTCAAGGACTAACATAGGCCCTGGCACACAGGAGGATTCAATCGATGCTCATTTGTTGTCACTGGTGCAAGGCTCCTGCTGCTGTTGAAGGCTAGGAAGTCCAGGAAGGAATGGATTTCAGGTCAGTCCTATCTTCCTCCATTAACTACAAAGACCTCCCTGTCATAGTTTCATGGGGGACCAGCTCATTCTTCAAACTGTATCTTTCTGTCTCCTATGGATCTGGGCCTGTCCTTCTTAGGTGCTCGGAAAACTGTATAGATGTCAATTAATATTTATCCAGCACCTCTCGTGTTTGAGGCAACATGTTGGACACGGTGGGAGATGTCAAGGAAGGTTTGTATAGGACAGATCACCCAGATGATTGTTTTTTTCCTGTTTTTGTTTTTGTTTTTTGTTTTTGCGGTACGCGGGCCTCTCACTGCTGTGGCCTCTCCTGTTGCGGAGCACAGGCTCCGGACGCGGAGGCTCAGCGGCCATGGCTCACGGGCCCAGCCGCTCCGCGGCATGTGGGATCCTCCCAGACCGGGGCACGAATCCGTGTCCCCTGCATCGGCAGGACAACTCTCAACCACTGCGCCACCAGGGAAGCCCTCACCCAGATGATTGTAAGAGCCTCATTTTTCTTTTGAAGTCAGGCGGAGATCAAGAGAAGTAAGAAAATGACCAATTAGTCTTCCCTTTTGAGAACTCTCAGCTCCAGTGAGCCCTTATACAAGTGAGGAGGAGGACAAGGAAGAATGAAACAGTACAGCCTTATTATAAGGGAGGCAATAGCCAGTATGTAAATGAGTACACCAGGCAGGAAAGCTGCTTTGAGTCAGTGTGAATCATAAGACCAAAGTGAATGCACAATAGCCCCCCTGCAAAGTCCAGCTCTCCTGAAGAAGCTTGCCTATAGAAAGAAACATCCCGCCTAGCCTGAACAATGGAGCCACGTGATGGGATTCAGGTGTGGATCTCAGTCTGCATGCTCGTTAGTGTTCGATGGTGCTCCCCTGCAGGCAGTCGGAGCCTCATGACTGTTTGTAGGAGTAAGCTAATAATTAAGAGTTCTGAGATTCCAAATGGTGACAAATAGAATGAAGCAGTAATGAGATGGATGGGAATGGAGATTCCCTGATGAGTGCCGATCATGGTGAGAGGACGAGGAAATGAAAAAAAGACACCTTTGCCACTCCTAGAGATACTGAGAAATACCTATTGGTCTATGGCACAGGGAAATGGGAGGGCGTTGATGAGGCACTAAAAAGTGAAGCTACCCTGGATGGAACCTTGGATAAGGCTGTGCTGCAAAATCCGTTCTGGAGGGAAGATGGGTCAAGATACGGACTGACTTCAAATTCATGTTTTATATTTTGTGGTAGTGAAATATGCGGAAGTGGGAGTGGGGAGGAGCCCTGCTTCAAGATCCTGTGTGAATTTCTCTTGATGATCTGCTGCTGCAACAGGTCTGACGACGTTGGTTCTAGTGAGAACCTAATATCGAGACTATAGTTTGACTTCTTGTCATTTCATTTAACCAACATCCCCTGAGGACTGGGAGAAGCCAGTTGGATGGGTGGTCTGGAGTGGCCTTGAGTTCAAGGCCTTGAACTTAGATCTTACCCATTAAATGAGTTTCCCATATGCTGTCGAACAGGATTGAAGGAAGATCCTTCTTACAGTTCTGAACTTGTACCTTTACTGGATCATACAACCTGAGGTAGACTGTTAATAGGTTTTATCCTTCATGTAATTATCTTCTGAATAGCACAATTAGAAATTGCAGAATATGGTAGCACACTTAAAATAGAAGTACGTCCATCTATAAATTGCTAGTGACACGTAGCTATAATCGACACTGTAAGTAGCCTTACCATTCCATTTTTAGTGAAAATCTATGAGTGGCATCGCTTCACCACAAAAAATCAGGAATTCCACATTAGTTAAAAAAAATTGTTTTAAAAAGTAAAGAACCCTGGATGTCTGTTAACCTCTGAGAGGCCTGTGCCCTGATGAAGGGATGCTAACATGTGGTTCCAGCTTCTGGAAGATTGCGGTTGATAGGTTTACCATACCAGCCGTTGGCACCAGTTCTAAGTTGATGTCCTCACATGTCTATCCATGGAGATGAACTCTTAAAAATCTTTTATGGCTGTGTAAAAACTACAGTATTAATGGGAATGCGGTAGAAAATGATTACTCCAGAAAGATACGTGACATTAAGGTGATTTTTCAACCTGTAATTCTTTTCCTTAAGTATTGTTTTAATATCATAACCTGTAAGTTCCCTTCTGCCATTGCTGTTCATATGAAGATACGGTCTGGGTTATTTCTCCTGTTAAGATGAATCTCAGCTTGCATCAGACTGAGAAGTCATGCCATACTTTGTCCTTCAGTTGAGAAATCTTACTTTTTATTCAGGCTTCTCTCTTTGCCACCCGAGCTGGCTATCTACAAGCACAGGCTGTTGATTTTCTAAATGGCTCTAGGCCTCGATGCTGGTGTTAAAGACCTTCACCATCTGTATTTGCTTTGACAGGATACATTTTTTAAATGACATAAGTAATTTTAAATTTTATACATTTTTGTACGCCTGGTACTGTGTTTAATACTCAAGGTCAAGTTGAAATGTAGAACACATAGAAGTCACTCATTCATTCCCTATATCTTTCTCTACTTGATGAAAGGAACTTTAGGAGCAATTTTTTTTTTTTTTTTTTTTTAAGGTGGGCTCTTTTTGAAGAGCATCTCTCCAGTGGATCAGTGGGAGAAGGGGGCTGGCAATTCACATTACACAAGGGTATTTGAAAAAATTCCCTTCAAATAGCTTCTCCAGTGCCTAGTCATAGTAGAAAGTAAAAGTATGCAGAAAAGGTAGTAGAATTGATTCCAAACCCATTTTCTCAGAAGAAAATCATTCTCAATTTTTAGATTTCCTATATGTACATGTATACACAGAAATGATTTTAAAATAGTTTAATATGTGTGCTCACTATTCTTTGAAAATAAATGACATATTTATGTAGCATGAATATAAAGCTCTATTTTATCTATATAAATACAAGGTTATATATAATTATAGAAATACAAGATTATACATGTTATAATTGTATAAATATAAGGTTATGTATTTCATAAATACAAGGTTTTGTCTTCCTTATTTGTATTTCATTCTCTCATTGGATGAATTACCTACAAAGCAGATGTCATTATTGAGGGGTGGGTGGTGGCAAGAATGTAATAGGTCCAAAGAGCTCTGGGGCACTTCAGGGAGTAGGTGTAAATACTTGTCTGGAAATTGGCAATGAATGGGCAGGAATAAGGGGTTCTTGGCCCTCACTGCACATTAGAATTACCGTGGGAACTCTGAAAAACAACAAAACTAAAAAAGACCCTGATGCCCAGGTCTCAGCCAGACCAATTAAAGTGAAATATATGGGAGTGGGCTGTTGGTGAGTATGTTGAGAAATTGGAGCCTTAATTCATTGATGGTGGTCATGTAAAATGATGGAGTCACTAAAGAAAACAGTTTAACCATTCCTTAAAAGTTAGAGAGGTTTCCATAGGACCCAGCAACGCTACTCCTAAGTATATCCCCAAGAGAACTGAAAACATAGATCCGCATAAAAACTTGTGCCTGAATGTTCATAGGAGCGCTGTTCATAATAGCCAATATGTAGAAACAACCCAAATGTCCATAAACTGATTAATGGATTAAAAAAATGTAGAACATACTTAAAATGGGATATTATTTAGTCTTTAAAAGGAATCAGCTACTGAAAAATGCTACATGGATGAGCCCTGAAAACATTATGCTAAGTGAACCAGACACAAAAGGGTACATACTATATGATTCTGTTTATATGAAATGTTTAGAATAGGCAAATCTATAGAGACAAAATAGATTAATGTTTTCCAGGGGCTGCAGGGAGGGGTAAACGTGGATTAACTACCTGGAGTTTCTTTTGGGGGTGATGAAAATATTCAGAAATTAGATAGTAGTGACACTTGCACAACTTTGTGAATGTACTGAAAACCACTGGATTATACACTTTAAAATGGTAAACTTTATGGTATAGGAATTATATCTGAAGTTTAAAAAAATCTTAGGAAAGGAAACTTGAGCATGAGGACCTTTTGTAAGCTCCTGAGATGATTTTAATGTACAGTAATAAATACCTTTTTTTTTTTTAAAAAATTGAAATTTGAAAACTGAACACACTGTAGCTTAAATCTTCTTCATCATGAGCTTCTCATCGCTCACTGACTGCAGCACCACTCAAGGCCCTGCATGATCTGGTCCCTGCCTACCTTTCAAACCCATCTCCTCACTTCTTTGTCTTGCTTTTTATTCTCAGACTCCACCATCCCACTGTTCCTTCCATTCCTCTAAGACCTTAAGCTCCTTCTTGTGTTGGCATTTGCTGTTTCCTCCACCGGGAGCCTTCTGTCTGCAGATACTCAGATAGTGTGGGCTCTTCCTCATTCAAATCCCAGATCAAATGTTAGGTTCCCTTTCCATTGACATTAAACCAGCCACTTCCACCTTGTTCAAGTCACTACCTGTTTTTTGCTCCCTGGTTATTTGCTTCACGATCAGAAATGTTTTTGCTTGCTGACTGGTTTGTGGTCTCCACCGCTTACCGTTCCTTCTTACCCTGCCCCTAGAATGCTCCGTGCATGTAGGGGCTGGCACTTTCACCCCTAGAATAGTACAAGTACATAATATTTGTTGAATGAATAAATAAGTGATCAGAGTTTAAGGAGCAACCATTTCAAGGAAAGATTATTTCAGTGTAATCAATCCCTGAAAATCTTTGTTGGAGAAGGGGAAGGAACCAGTGAGAGTAAAATTAGAGACGCTGCATAAGCAAATGTTGGAAAACAAGGTGATGGGAGGGGAGCAGAGTAGTTGATGAAGTGAGATCTTGAAGAAGTAGTTTGCATTTTCAAATACCTTTGTGTTTCCTGTTTATAAATAGTTGAGCTTCAGTATTTTTTTTTTGACTTGTTAAAAATTGAAAAATTTTCTTCAGTGACACCATGGGTTGATGACTTAATACACTTTACTAAAATTTGGGTTTTTTTCTTTGTATAAAAATGTTACAGGTACACTTTTGTTTGCTTGAATTCTGAGACACTTTAAGCTGTCTTCTCTTTTTGTTCTTGTTATCTTCCTGTGGGGTATTCTTAGGCTGTCTTTTGTGGAATTTTGATGTGTGCCTGTAAGCTTAGAATGTTTTATAAATTATCTAAACCTGAATATATGTCTCCAGCTATCCATTTATGTACGTTGATTGTTTTCCAAGTCATCAATAAAATTTGTTTGAGAGCCTGGCCAGCTGAAAGTGTCAGTTAGATGACAAGTAATTTTTCCTGTTGTTAGTCTTGGGATCCATTAGCCAGCAGCTTTCAAATGTATTTACTTTTTTGGTTAACATTTGGTTCCCCTGTTTTTAAATGAAGTGAATTGAAATAGAAACATATTTACTCATCAGTAGAAGTGTCTGGAGTTATTTGCAGTATGGCTTCTTCTGACCCCCAAAAAGGATTGGTCATGCTTTCTAGGGTTGGTTTAGAGTTCTGCT
Source organism: Monodon monoceros (assembly GCF_005190385.1). Taxonomy (NCBI): domain Eukaryota; kingdom Metazoa; phylum Chordata; class Mammalia; order Artiodactyla; family Monodontidae; genus Monodon; species Monodon monoceros. Next base: position 73,805,447 of record NW_021703780.1, on the reverse strand, counting down.
ATTTGCTGAGTCATGTCAGGATATAAAAATGACAGATTATTTTTAAAGTAAGTCCTGTCACTCCCAGCCATAATGGAATAACATGTTTATTTTTCAAGGTAAAATAAATATATACAAGTTTTTCATTCTTTAAACCAAAAGAACATTTTTTCGTTTTCATCATGTCTGGCTCCTTGGTTGCCTAGGAGATGTCAGTTTTCATGGCAGATTGCTTTAGCTAGGATAGTTAGAAGAAGTCATTTCTCACTATATCATATTCCTAAATAATAACAAATTTTTGTTAGAGATTTGGAGAATCAGAATGCCCGGTGCTGACAAAATTATGGGGAAATGGCCCTTCTCCCTGTACTACTACCAAATGTAAATCTGTGGAAACATTTCCTGAGAGATACTCGGCAGTACATATCAATAGCCTTGAAGGGTCAGTATCCTTTGAACACAGTGATTCTCAAATCTAGGAATTGATACATGAGAAGTAAAGAGATGCATAAATGTCGATGTATGAAGGACCTTCCTCATAGGATTTTTAGGAGGATTATGAAGAAATTGCTTAGAATGAGGTAAGTGGGGAGTAACTGTTAGCTGTTACGTCTATTTAATCAGATATTGCTCTGTCTCTAGAATAGAGAGGTTGACAGTCATCTAATGGTAGTGTAGTGCCAAAATGTGTTTTTTAAAAAAATTTTGCTTAACTAAAACTTATATGCCATTTATATGAAAAGCACTATTCCAAGCAACTTGCCATTAACTTGCTTACTAGTTGACAAATCACAACTGTTTACTGAATAAAATTGGCCTTTACTTTTTGCCAGGGTAAACTACTAACAACAATACGATGACTGGCATTTATCTTATACTTATTAAATGCTTTACGTGTGTCCTTGGGAAGCAGTACTGTTATCTCCATCTCACAGACTGACCCTTGAGCTGTATTCTTTATTATTTTTTTAATTAATTTTTATTGGAGTATAGTTGCTTTACAATGTTGTGTTAGTTTCTGCTATACAGCAAAGTGAATCAGTCATACGTATACATATATCCCCTCTTTTTTGTATTTCCTTCCCGTTTAGGTCACCACAGAGCACCGAGTAGAGTTGCCTGTACTTTGAGCTGTGTTCTTAACCTCATCACCCTAGAGGTTCTGCTAGAGAGTTGGGCTAAGGATGGAGAATTCTATTTAAAAACCTGTTGTTTTAGAAAGCTCCCAAGATAATTTCAATAAACCTAGCTTTGGAACTAGTGCTTGGGGGAAGTACTTACCAAACTTTAATGTGCATATAACACAACTGGGAAGCTTCTTAAAATACAGATTGATGCAGTAGATTTGGGGTGGAGCCTGGGAATATGCATTTGCAACAACTCTCTGGTAAAGCAGAGGTGGTTGACAAGCAGACCACACTTCGAGTAGCCAGTCTGCTATGTTGCTTGTGAAAATATTCAGACTTTTCACTTGTCGCAAAGAAATCATTCACTGTAGGGAAAGGTAATCATGGGATAGTGGTCTGGTGGTCTGGTGGTTAGGATTTCACATCCTCAAGAGCATAGCCTGTTTTGCTGCAGTCCTGAGTTTCTCAAACTTGAGTTGTTGGGTTTTGAAGATTAACATTCGCAAAAAGGAGTTTATATTTTGCGTTTCCATTTAGTGAAATAATATGAAAGTAACAAACGGGCATATATTTTGGATCACCAGTTGACTGTCTTAGAGTATTGCCATGTGGTTTCGTCACCAAGGAATCCCCTAAAGTGACAATTAACTTTAATTCATCATTTCTGAAGGTGGGGTTCCTGAAGTCCTAAATTCCCAAGTTTGAGAAATTCTTAAATAGTCTCCTGTATAAATAGTATCCTCTAAAGGAGACCTTCTAAGGGTCAGAGTGACTTTGACTAAGCCATTTGACTTGCTAGACTTACTCTTACTCTAAAATGAGAGGACTAGGTCTAAGTCATCTTTTTGGTCCTTTTCTGCTCAAAAATTCTAGGGTTGACTTTTCTTTTTCTTATTTTTTTGTTTGTTTTTAATGAAGTACAGTTGATTTACAGTGTTGTGCAATCTCTGCCGTACAGCAAAGTGACTCAGTTATACACATATATTCTTTTTTTTTTACTATTCTTTTCCATTATGGTTTATCACAGGATATTGAATATAGTTCACTGTGCTATACAGTAGGACCTTGTGGTTTATCCATCCTATATATAATAGTTTACATCTGCCAATCCCAAACTCCCAATCCATCTCTCCCTCAACCCCCTCCCCCTTGGATTTCTATGTCTGTGAGGCTGTTTCTGTTTTGTAGATAGGTTTATTTGTGCCATATTTTAGATTCCACGTATAAGTGATATCATATGGTATTTGTCTTTCTCTTTCTGACTTACTTCACTTAGTATGAGAATCTCTAGTTGCATCCTAGAGTTGACTTTTCTTTTTTGAGACAATGTTAGGAGAGTATGGCACTTATCTTAGTTGGATATTAACATAACATTTGCAGCCATATCAGGAAGAAACCTGATCTACTCGGAAGTGAGCCGTTGTTATGGGGAAATTCCACATTCTGGGACATTTTCTTTTGTGGCTGTTGAACCTTTTTCCACTGCAAATTAGGTTGCCTATCTAGCCCTATCAAAAAATGACCAATCAAATTCACCGACTCACAAAATTAAGTGTGAATAGTAGAGACCTTTTCATTACTTCTAGAAGGTAGAGAGGTCAAGAGAAGGTACAGATAACTTTTGTAGTTGAAAAGATGGGAAATGAAGACTCATTAAATACCTGGAAGTCACATATTTTTAGTTCAAAACAAGTTGTTATTAAGGAATACAAATTTAAAAATTAATTGGCTAAAAACATGACTTTTGTTTTCATTAATATACTCTGTCATTGTCTATATAGAGACTCATGCAGGCCTCAGTCACTGTTTCTGGAATGAGCCTAGTCCCTTCCATGTCTGTCTTAGCTAAGGCCCACTAATAAGACCAAGGCCCTAAATCTTAGACTGAGGTCCCAAATTCAGTACTTTGTTCTCTGGATGCCAGAAGCCATCATCTTCACATTTATTAAGAAACAGATCCCAGGAGATGATTTTCCCCGGAGAATTCCACAGAATATTGGTACATCCAGCCTTCTTGTTTGGTTAAAAAAAAAAAAAACAAACCAGCAATTTTACTTTAGCTCAAAATAAAATTGCTTTCTGCAGTTTTCATGTGAGAGGAAACTATTTAATATTTATCTCAGCCTTGCAGACAGTTTCTGATCCTGGAGTTGCAGGAATCTTCCCATCACACAATATTGGCCCTTATACTTCTCTCTACCTTTGTTCCGTTTATAGTTCCTGGAGTATTTTTTTCTCCATTGAAATTAAAACTTGAGGAAGCATGTCTGCTAGCAGCACAAGTGGGCAGAATTTTACCACAATTAAAGAAGAGGCAGAATTGGATTTGAGCAAGGAAATATTAAAATATTACCATTTTGGGCTGCCTATGTCATGTGACAGACACAGTGAGATTTGCATCATATACTCTGTCAACCATTTTTAAAATTTTTATTTTATTGAAGTATAGGTAATTTACAATGTTGTGTTAGTTTCAAGTATACAGCAAAATGATTCAGTTTTATATATATAGGGTTGGCTGAAAAGTTCACTTGGGTTTTTCATAACATCTTAGGGAAAAACCTGAATGAAGTTTTTGGCCAACCCAATATATATATATATATATATGTGTATGTATGTGTATATATATACACATGCACACACACATATACAAAAATATATGTATACTTTATCAGATTCTTTTCTATTATAGATTATTACAAGATACTGAGTAAAGTTTCCTGTGCTATACAGTATCTGCCATCCATTAGTTTCAGGTGAGATATCTGAGGGTGAGAAGTTCAGTGAATTGCTGAGGATCAGGGATTGATAGAACCAAGACTCAATTGCGTTGCATGTGCTTTGAATGCTCATTCCACGTCTTCATGCTTCTTCTCGACAAAGGGGTAGTTTGTGAGTTGTGTAGGCATACCAAAAGGGAAGGAGCAGTGAAGAGGGCAGTTAACATTTCAAATTGTTGGCAGGCTGAACTCATGAGAAGAAATGCACTAGAAATAAATGAGCTCATTGGCAAGAGTAATGCCTGAGAAGGAGGGAAGTGAGAGACAGGGTAGCCTCGAGTAGAGGAGAGATGGGTCATAATTAAGCCTAATATGTAACACTAGGAACCAGCATTGTGGATGGCTTATATTCATGCTGATATTCGTCAGCAGTCAGATGGATTGAGGCTGTCTCCCAAAGGTGTCAGGAAGAAAAAAAATATGAGAAGACTGAAGAAAGACTTGGGAGGGCCAAGGAAGAGAAGGGTTAGATATGTCGGAGAGGGAAAAATTTCCCCCTCTACCCCTCTTGAATTCTGGTGGCCAGACTAATGACAAAATTGATAACGAGAGAGATTAACAGGAGAAAAAGAAACAAATTTTAGTTCATGTGCATGGTGGTCTAGGACCTAAGAAGTGGCCAGAGCAGGCAGCTTTTATACTTTTTAGACAAAGAAACAATAAATTTGTGAGGAACTGAAAGGACAAAGAAACAAGTTTTGGATGTTCAGTCAGTGAAGAATCTAAACAGAGTTTGGGCTCCGGGTAGTAAATTAAAGAAGTAACAAGGTTTGTTTATACAGGCTTCTTGGCCTGAATTCCCTGTCTCTGGAGATGAGGGTGTTCTTCTACCTCTCGATGCCAGCAAAGCACCTTTCATAAGGGAGATTTATTTCCTGCTTTCACGGGGACAGAAAGGAGGGTTAGAGTGTCCCACTTGCATTGGCCATTTCTTAAGTAGCTTTAATACAAAATAATCCATATGCCACTGAGGCACATTTTGGGGTGGCCTTCCAGAACCCCAGCAGATAGAATCCCTGGAAGGCAGAGAAATAAACTGAGGTCAGGGAATATTTGAAAAAAATAATGACCAAGAATATAAAGAATCCCCTGAAAACTGAAGACCTTATATGGAAAAGGTTAATAGACATCCAAACAGTAGGAATCAGGAAGGTTTTCTGTAATGGGTTGAATAATATCTCCGCTAAAAGGAACCTCAGAACTTAACCTTATTGGAAAATAAGATCTTTGCAGATATAATTAGTTAAGATGAAGTTATACTGGATTGGAGGGGGTCCTAAATCCAATGACTTGTGTCTTTGTAAGAAGAGGACACACAGAGAAGACAGCAATGACAACTTTAGTTTCTAGGAATATTATAGGGTAGATAATTGGAAAATTGTCCACTAAAAAAAATTTTGAAATGCTATATAAAATATACAAATATTCACTCAAAGGCATAGTTGAGCTTTGGAAAAAAGGTGCGGGGTGGGAGGCAAAAACCAAAGAGGGAGCTAAAATTCATAAGGGGAAGTAGTCCAGAGCCCATTGCTGCCTGGTGTAAGGGGATGTCTGTGGACCTTTGAAAATAAGATAAATGAAAAATATCACTGGAGTGAGCAGTGGCCAAAAAACAAAACCAGCATATCAATAACTATTTGAAATTATAACACTATATTATTTTAAAAGATCAGAAATTGGACAAGGGGAAGGTGGAGGATGAGATCTGAGAGATCCAAGGTGGTAAGTATATGCTAAGGACAGAGGTATGGATCTACTTTTAGATATTGACAGGGAAATTGAGCGGTAGTATGGATTATAATAAGATAATAACCACTACTGAAACAAAATAGAATGTTTTATTTTTGTACAGTAGGAAAAAACTTGATCTACCTGGAAGGTAGGAAGGAGAAAAAAGTGGAACAAAAAGATGAAATAGTATGGAGGTTAAACTAATCAAGACAGATTGTCCAATGGATAGAAAGCTAAATGCTATAATGTTTATAAAAAATATTTAAAAGGACACAGATTGAAGATAAGGGGATGGAAAAATTTACTGTTGTAAAATACAAAATGAAAAAGGAACAATAGATCAAGGGAATAAAATAAGCAGGGACTTATGTACGTGCCATAATATAGTAAGCAGTAATTTCTGGCATTTGACATTGATTAAGCAATCGCAGTTAGAAATCTAACGCAGTGTTTTCAGAAACTGATGAAACAATTAAGACAAAAAGTAAGCAGAGGAAGATTTGGAAAACAAACAGTGAATTTGCTCTACCACGTATGTAGAACTGCGTAGTCAACAAATGCAGCATATATTTTATTTTGTAGGGCATGTGGATTAGGCACATGCTTCAACTTTTAATGCACCAGGAAGGAAGCCTCAAATTCTAATAAATCAACACTGTCGAGGTTCTATTCTCTAACTATAGTGCTTTAAAATCACTCATTATTAATAGAAAGATAGCAAATGCATTCCATACGTTGGAAATGAAAAGATATACTATGAAATAACCCTCAGGTTAAATAGGAAATAACAAGAATAGCACAATTTTAAAGCTGAGTGATAATAAAAGCACAATAGTTCACAATTTGAGAGAGATAGCTAATGGAGTACGTTGATGGCAATATATAGTTTTTGTTAAGAGAGAAGTAGAAAGTCTGCAACTCCAGAAGCTCAATGTTTGACTCAAGTAATTAGAAAAACTGCAACATGGTAAATCTTAAGAAATAAGGAAGGAAAAAAAAAGGGGGGACACAAATATAAACACAGAAAATAAGGAACAAAATAGAGAAAATTAATAAAAACAAAGAACCAAAAAATGGTCCTTTGAAAAATTTCATAGGCTAGATATAATAATCTGTTAAAAAATATATAAATTTTTACCAATACAGATGAACACAAGTGAAAAGGATATATGGCTAAAAAATTAATGCAAGAAAACACTTAACAACCATTAAATAAATTGTAATGATAATCAAAACTACACATCCCTGAAATATAAAAAGAGGCCCAGACAGTTTGACAAGCAAGTTCTGTTTAATTCTCAAGGAACAGAAAATCCTGTTCGTAAAACTTCTTATAGAACAAAGAAAGAAGCCAAGCCATTAAGTTTAATTTTGAAAACAAAAAACAGGTAAAAAATATTGGCCAACTTGACTCATGACATTGAAAAACACAAAGAATTCAAATTTAGCAAGTTATTAAAAAATAGTACCTTGTGACTAAGTTGAATTAATCATAAAAGTGAAAGGAAGTTTCACTGTTTAAAAAAATCTTTCACTGTAATTTACCACATTAATGGCAAAGAATGAGAGATTGGGTGATCAATGATAAAGAAAAAGCATTTAATAAAGTTTTTTTTTTCCAGATGAAATCAACTCTTTTGAGCAAACTTGAAATAGGGAATTTTTTCGCTTTTTAAAGGCTTTCTCCTAAAAACCTAATTGCAGATGTCATTTTTAATGGAGAAAACAAAACTTGAAACTCATTCCTGTTAAGATTGGGAGCAAGACAAGAATGCCTGTGTTGCTTCTACTTACCAACGTATTACCAGATACCTGACCAATGCAGTAAGACAAATACAAGTAGAATAAGTGAAATGAAATATATAATTATTTCTAAGTAAAATCATTTATATAGAAAACCAAAGAGAATCAGCTGAAACTATTAACAGCAATAAAAGAGTTCAGCTAGGTTGCCAGCTTATAAGAACAACATAAAAAAATCAATAGCTTTTGTCTGTATTGGGAGTAACCAGTTATAAACTATGATGATGATAGGATACCATTTACAATACTGACATAAACTAAAAGCTATCTAGGAATAAATCTAAGAAAGAATTCATAAAACATATAAGGGAAGTTTAAAACCCTATTACAAGAGTTTTATTTTAGTATTATAGAGCATAAATGTAGCATTTATAAATGGATTGGTTGAATATTGTGAAGATGTCACATTTAGCCCATTAAAATTTAAATTCAGTGCAATTCTAATCAATGCCTGAGCAAGAGTCCTTTTGAAGGGGTGTAGTTGAATCTAAAATTTATTTGAGAGAATAAATAAAGAAGCACCTTCTCTTTACAAAGCATGAACATTATACAGCAGGAGTTGGCAAACTACAGTCCACAAACCAAATCCAGGCTGCTGCCTCTTCTTACAAATAAAGTTTCATTGGGACACAGCCACATCCATTCCTTTATTTATTGTCTATGGTTGCTTTCATACTTCCATGATAGGGTTGAGTAGTTACAACAGGCTGAATCTGACCCTTTAGAGGAAAAAAATTGTCTCCCCTTGTTCTCCAGCATCTAGCACAGAAACAGAATATAATAAAGTCCAGACTCACCCCTGTATACATATGGGAAACTCAGTGTTATCATTCACCCCTGTGTACATTTGGGAACTCAGTGTTATCATTCCCAGCAATTGGTGCTAGGAAATTTGGCTCACAAAAGGAGAAAAATGAAACCATTTCTGTACTTCATACCATAAACGAAGCTCCAAGTAGATTAAATACCTAACTGTTAAGAATGAAAATATTTATAAAGCTGATAGATGAAAATTTAAGAATACATTTTTTTTTGGCGGTACGCGGGCCCCTCACTGTCGGGGCCTCTCCCATTGCGGAGCACAGACTCCGGACGCACAGGCTCCGGACGCGCAGGCTCAGCGGCCATGGCTCACGGGCCCAGCCGCTCCGCAGCATGTGGGATCTTACCGGACCGGGGCACAAACCCGCGTCCCCTGCATTGGCAGGTGGATTCTCAACCACTGCACCACCAGGGAAGCCCAAGAATACATTTTTGTAACCTTATGGTAGAGAAGTGTTTGTTTCACAATATTCACAGAGAACAAACCATTAAAAAAATTGAATACATCAAGATGAATGCTTTTTGTCCAATGGAGTGTACAATAGAAAAACTAACAGATGGTGAAAATACAACTGTCATGTTTAATAGACCAAGATCAATATTTAAATATATAAGGGACTCCAGAAAAATCCAAAAACAGGAGGGAAGAAACCAATACAAAAGAGGGCAAAGTACGAATTGGCGATTCATAGGAGAAACGTGCACATACACATATCACATTGGAGACAAGCTAATTAAAAATAAAAGATGCCTTTTGCCTATCAATAAACCTTGGAAATCAGATACTGCCAAGTGTTGGCAAAGATGTGGGAAAATAGAAATCTGCATGTATTGCTTCAAGGATTGCAAAATGGTGCATATTTTTAAAAATCTAAGTATGTATCAATACCTAAGCTAAAACCCAATAATAGGACTCTAGCTTAGACACCCAGGGAAATACATGTAAGTATGGTCATAAGTGTTATTTGTGGTGAAAGACTGGAGAAAGCTAGTTCTTCAGTACTAAAAGAATGGACAAGAAAAGTGACAGTGGAATGCACTGAGAGAATAAGCAGTGAGAAAGAGTAAATTACATCTGTTTATAACAACATGAATGAGTCTGTAAAACAGTGTTGAGAGAAAAAGGCAGAATGAGTTTTAAAGCACGATACAACTTCTGTACAAATTTAAAAAGTACGTACAAGAGCCCTATATATGTTTGATGTATAAAATATTTATAAAACTGCCATGAAGCTTATAAATACATTAATTATATTTTTAAAAAATGAAGCCCTGTCATGGGAGAGGAAGGAACGAGGGCATAGAGGAAGAAATGAAAATGATGATAAGAAAAATGAAATCTAGAAGAGAGTCTTTCATGGACTCATAATAGTAGCTCATCTGCTAGAGCCTATGCTTAAGTCAACTCTGTACAATTATCCGTTAGAGGAAACAAACTTCAGGGACATATAATCCTTCCAGCACTGTTAGATCCAGGTGCTCAAACAGTGTCGTCAGGTATGGGTCTCTGTGTATCTTGGCTTTCCTAGCCTCCATGTTGGCTCTAATATCAGACAGCCTCTTGTTGGTGTATCCTCTAGCTCTTCCAGGTTCATGTCCTACCAGTTTGGCATCTTAGAAGAAAGAAAGCCCTTTCCCCATAGTATCAGCAGTAATCCTTTCATGGATATCCTTCCTTTGATTGGCTCGTTTTTTTGTCCTGTGTCCACTCCTGAATCACTCATGTGACAAAAGACTACTGATGCCTGGGTCACTTTCCCATCCCTAGAACCAGGCAGTAGGAGTGGCCCAACATATGGAATATGGTGGGGTATTACCCACAGAAAAATTAGGATGGTATGGCCAAAACTACAGAAAATGGATGCTGGGCAGGCAAAAAAAAATAAAAAATAAACCACACAGATAGCTTTAGGGCACTTGAATCAATGCTGTTTGTAGGATGATTGAAATGAATTGCATGTTTATTCTAGAAAAACTGGAGGGAATAAATAAAGGTTAACTTCAGATATCTAAAGCACTTTCACTTGCATGATACTTGTTTCATATAACCCTCAAGGCATAAATCCATCACAAAAAGATGGACTTACTATGGAGGGCAACCATATAACTGCTGGAGCTGATAATCTTGGAAGGAATGGATAGTGAATGTCCTGTCACTGGGTATGTTCAAGCATGGGCTAACAAGCTACCAGGCAAAGATTCTGCAGGAAAGGGTTGGGAGAATAGTTGGGTTTGATCAGTGGTTCTGAATCATCCAGGCAGATTAAAGCATAGATTTCTGGGCCCTTCTCCCAGAGTTTCTGGTTTGATAGGTTTGGAGTAGGACTCAAGAATTTGCCTTTCTGATTTCCCCAGGTGATGTTGATGCTACTGCTCCAGGGAACACACCTTGAAAACCACTGGGTTAGATGATTTTCAACGTCCTTACTGACCTTTCTTTTTTGTGAGATGGTTGTAATTGTTCTAGAAACCAGTATTTGTGTCACTGAGGCAAAACTTCCATACTATTCCTTTGTACCTGAAATGTGTTAAGTTCCGGCTATTTGAGTGCTTCTAAAGTAGATGAATTTTGCATAGCCCTCTTATCTTTTGGGTCATTGAGAATATTAGCATCATTAAACAATTGCACATTTATTGGTATGCTTTATAAAATGGTTCTCCATTTTCTGATGTCATTCTTTTTGTAGTCTTATTTCTATTTTCCCATGAGGGGTTCAATTTTCATCAGTTTTGTAGTAGGATGGTTCCTGAATTAGAAAAATGAAGTGATTTCCCAAGGAAGGTGCGTTTTAGTCATTCAGAAAGTAACTTTGTCATGTATAGGCACTGATGGAAAATCATTCCTTGGTACCCTAGATGCCAAGTGTCAAATCTTGCTTTCCCCTGTCTTCTCCCCACTACCCCAACCCATGGCTTTCTCCAGAAAAGAGGATATGCAACATTTCACATACCTTGCTGCATAATACGTCTGCATCAACCAGGAATTGTTTTCATCTTGAACTCTATTTTGTCCCTTCTTTTTCCTCAATTTTTTTCGCTTTAAGTTTTGAAATTTTACTGTAGTTCTCTGGGAGTACCGCACATGCTTTTGTAATTATACACAAGGTCAAACAGTGTTTATACTTTTTCTAAATTGCTTTTATATAAACAAAGATAAAACCATTTGAGAAAAGGGAGTCCCCACAGGTACCTATTTAAGAATGAGAAGGTTTATAGTCAATGCTTAACCATAAAAATGTTCAGCTTAGCGAAGATGATGGTACAGATGGTTAAAAATAGTACCTGACAGATTGGACCTAGTGGATTTGGGTTAAGGTGGCTCCCCGAAGTGCAGAGGGGTTTAAGAAGACACATACAAGTTTTTGCTTGAAAACTATAAATCTAACCAGCATAGAGAGAGTGGAATATTTTAGGAGGACTTACCCAGAATACATCTTAGTGGGCATTAAATGGGGAACAGCTTTAATGATGTCTTCTTTACAACTAAGAATCTGTAGTAATGGACTTTGTTTTCTTTAAAGTGGTATATGATCTGAGTTTCTCAACTGAATTTTATAAATGTCCATTTTCTGCATCATCTTCTCTTCCAGAATTCAAACCGTGAGGAAATGTCATTCAGATTCGGCCAACATCTCATCAAGCCCTCTGTGGTGTTTCTCAAAACAGAACTGTCCTTCGCCCTGGTGAACAGGAAACCTGTGGTACCTGGACGTATCCTTTTTTTTAAAGAGAGAAAAATTAGAAAGCCTCTGATTCTAACAGACCAAATAAATACAGGATTGACCTCGAGGATCTGTCCGAAAAGCTAAGCAAGGATCCTCCCCGCTCCTGCTTTGGAGAAACCAGGTAAGATGTTATTCACGTTTCTTCTGAATCCAGTTGGTGGCACCAGTAATATGCTTGATCACTGTTGCAGAACTTCTGAAAAGAGTTGCTTAGCAACCGTGGCTTTGGAGGTGATTTTTTGCTTGACCTTTTCACTATCATAGCTGTGTAAATAAATAGGTGCTTCTAAAATGGATCCAATGAATATCCTGAGCACTTTGTTTTCAGTTATCAATTGGGAATTTTAATAGTAAGATAGAGATTGGGTGGCCCTCTTGTGATGTGGAAGTAAGGTTATGTGAAGATTATATGAAGATTTGAGACTGATTTGGTTTGTTTACCTCTTGGAGATCATTCAAGCTATGAATTTTAATTAAATTCAAACACATAAGTATACCTACAAAATATTTTTTTCATGTTAGGGTCTGAGACGGCATTTTCTCTTGGAAAACATCCCAGCTTCTAGATCATTGCCCAGTGTCATTGGTGGTAGTGTATTTTATTTCCATCTGACCATCAGTTTCAGTAGAAGCTTCATTCTTTGCAGTGGGAGAAGCAGGATTTGGTGAAATGCTCTGGAGAGTTATTTTTATGTTACTGAAATTATCCCTCGTGACTGTATGCATATGACATTTGTATTGACTCCTCAGAATTTTTTTTCTCTTTCCCCCCTAATTTAATTTACTATGCAGAGGGCAACAAAGTATAAAATATCATATTCGAAGATAATGATCATGTCCACATTGAGGCATGATTCTGCTTTGAAATAGATTTCTCAGTTATTCTGAATCTACAAATGTGTCAAAATTTTTTCCAGTGTAAGTTATATTTTTTCCAATGGGATTTTTCAAAATGCTTGAAAACTTTATGAATAATCTTCTTTCTTGGCCATGTAACTATTGTACACTGAAAAAAATACAGCTAACAAAACATGCACCAAAAGGTAACTGTGATTTCTGTGGTAGACTCCCAAATTCCTTGAATGGAAATTTTAACCTAAATTTTGTAAATCTACAAAACTAATGATGATAGCAATAAACTAGTAAATAATATATACATTTTTCTTGATAATACTTAACTCTTAAGTTTATAAAAATATTTAAAATTATAAGTATACAAGATTAGAAAATTACATTCTTCTGTTTATTGAAGTAAAAAAACTAGAATGATTTAGAAAGGATAAAAAAACAATTTTTAAGTTGTATACCGATTTTATATTGAGTTTTTCTAAAAGACTTTGAAGTTCTTGAAATAACAGAATAATTTTATTTTCTCATTTGATATTGTTGCAAGTTTGTGGTTGCCTTTTTCCTTTGAGGAATATTTTTTTAAGCAAAATGTCTGAGAATTCCAGTGTTGAAAGAATATTGTTTAAATGCCATCTTTCATTGGGTGCCATTTTTAATTGACTTTTGTCAGAGAACTGAGGGAACTTGGGATGAAAATGTGAATTGAGATGAACAAATCTTAATGCCTTGGACTGAAAGAATATGAAGTTGCGAAGTTGCACTTTTAAAAAAATGGTTAATAATGGAATGAACGTTGCTTTGTGATTTTTTAACTTGTTTCTTGATAGTAAGAAACTTGATTTTTCACGGTCTTTTTAACCAACTCTGAAAGTGTGATGCATAGACGGGTCACATATGTGTTTGAACTCAAGTAAAGTTGAGGTGTCTACTTCAAGGAAAATGTTCATAGTGAACAGTTAGTGAATAATGACTAGTTTTGTTTCAGACGGCACTGGGATTGTCATTTTGGAAATGAGTCCTGGTCAGTCACCATCTCTTGAGTAAATGTCAAGGACAAGGGGAACATTGTATTAAAATTAACAAATCTCAGTGTGTTTGGAAGGTAGCAAGAAGGACCCGGCCCTTTCTGGGGATGAGAGCAGTGAGAACTGGAACTTTTTTGTAATCAGTATACTCTGTAAAGCTGTTTTACATCTACAGTGTTTAAAGTGGTTTCAGGGCATGACCCAGCAATCCCACTCCTGGGCATATACCCAGAGAAAACCATAATTCAAATAGACACATGCACCCGAATATTCATTGCAGCACTATTTACAATAGCCAAGTCATGGAAGCAACCTAAATGCCCATCGACAGGTGAATGGATAAAGATGTGGTACCTATATACAATGGAATATTAGCCATAAAAAGGAATGAAACTGGGTCATTTGTAGAGATGTGGATGGACCTAGAGACTGTCATACAGAGTGAAGTAAGTCAGAAAGAGAAAAACAAATATCATATATTAATGCGTATATGTAGAATCTAGAAAAACAGTACAGATGAACCGGTTTACAAGGCAGAAATAGAGACACAGATGTAGAGAACAAACGTATGGACACCAAGGTGGGAAAGCAGGGGGCGGGGTGGTGGGATGAACTGGGAGATTGGGATTGACATATATACACTAATATGTATAAAATAGATAACTAATAAGAACCTGCTGTATAAAAAATAAAATAAATTTAAAAAAAGTGGTTTCAGGACCAGTGGGTAATGGATTCAGGCAATCCTTTTTATATGATGATTCTGAAGCTTTATATTTTACTTTACCTTGGTACTCTGTTAGGTGACACCTGTGAGAAGAATCTTAATAAGTTACTCATTCGCTTGCAGAAAGCGATATTCTTTTGTCCCGAGATTTGGGAATTAAAGCTGTGGATGGCTCTGCCCACTAATGTTTCATAAAATAAATGGGGAGATGGCTGCAGTGGGCTTTAATCCCCGAGTGCTCTACCCTACCTGCCCTAGGTAAGCCCCTTGCTGTGGGTCTTCTAGGTCATCTAGCTTCTTGTACCATCTCTACCCCTGGACTTCCCCAGCCCAGCCTACACCTCACTCTAAACCACAGCTCCGATGCTACCACTCTCCTGTTCTTTTGCAAACAAACCACTGATGAATATAATGAATCTCCTTTTATTTGAGGATAAAGTCCAAATTCCTTAGCATCCTTTTAAAAGATTTTCATTATCTTGACTCAACCTCCCCACTTTCCAACTATTTCCTTAAACAAGTGTTGTATTTCCCTTTACTTGTTTTTTTCCCCATCCTTTACCCCCTGCCTCTCTCTTCACCTTGAGATCCTTCCCATCCTTTTCATTTCAGCTAAAGTGCATCGATACCTGTTCTGCCCTCTTAGGAAAAAAATATTCCATCCTTTGTGTGACACTTGGTTCCTTATTGTCATGTTGATTCATTCAACAGTTTATTACTGAGCTACTCTGTTCCAGGCATCATGCCAAACACTGATCCCAGTCTGCATCAGACCAGAAATGCGTTCATTCCTGTCTGTCTCTGCACTGAATCATTAGTTCCTGAGAAGGGGTGGGGGCAAAACCTACTCTTTGCATGTTCTCGTTTTCTTAGTACCCAAAAGTATTATGTTGACTGAATTTAAAGTGAATCTGTAAACATGAGGAGCATGTGGATAGTTTCAGTTAAGACTGAAATCCTGCTTTTTCAGTCTTCCCATGCACAAAGCCCTGTCTTGTCACCATTTTATTCCAGATCTTTTAGTATCTTATTCAAGCTGTATTTTCCCAACTTTCCCTACATGCTCTGTCAGTTACAGTCCTGTTTACTTTTCTGTTATGAGTGTGCTGAGTTAAGTCTAAACGCAGTGAATGGGAAAAGATCCTTTTCCATTTTTTTTCTTTTTTTGCGTGTTAATTGGCCAATGGAAAAGTCTGTATTTTAAGGGCAGTATATTGCTATCTTATGTGAACCGGAAAATTGTGTTTTGTATTTTTGATGATCTCTTTTTAACAAGAGTATTCAGGTGGCCTTTGGGGAGTGTGCCATTCAAGAGAGACTTGTAAATGTCATCTTTGAACTTGCGTTCTCTCTAACATTTTGCTCCCCCCCTCTTCTACCCTTTTTTTCTTTTGACTTTGCTCACTGACTTTTTTATACCTTTCTGAGGAGGAAAAAAAACTGTAAGATCAGGGACTGCAGATATGTTTTTGAAGCAAGACTATTTGCTTCATTCTCAAAAGAGCCACAACCCCTCCTTGTCCCCACCTAAAGCAAACACTCCTGCTCATTGCAAACAGTGTTTAAAGCCTATTGAATAGGCTTTGGCTTCTGTGGTACAACACGGTGGAAGCATATGTCAGAATGTCTTTAATCCATTAATTTCTTGTTACTGGAAAATGCTTTTCAGCGAGTCTTGGTGAGAGAACAGAAGCATTTTGGAGATTGCATCTTCAGAATTCGGCGGCGAACGTTTTATTCATGTACCTTGGTGCAGCCCAGCTATTGTTTGTGGCTTGAAAAAATTTGAGCCAATACAGTTAATACTTCACTCCCCTCCTCTTGCATCGGGCTGTGTCTACCTCTCTTCTTGAGTTCAGCATGAAAAATGAATTTGAACATTAGTGGAATCCATTTGGGGACTGGAGCTTTTATTATAAATAAAATTATTCATTTGTTATGTCCTGTTGTTTTCGGCAGACAGTGTATTGATCTTCAGATAGCTATTCAGAATGGCATATGGAGCTCTAATGTAAGGGGAACACGGCCACGTTTGCAGATGGGTCGAATGTGTTGTGTAATGACAGAGACAAACCTTGCTTGCTGGCCATACTCTATTATACAAATCATTTGTCAACTGTTTATTGAATCAGTTGTTAAAAAGAGCAGATTTTTCCAAGCGGGAGCATCGCACACAGAATGTTATCTGGGCCAAGCCACGTTAGGATAATGCATTGAGGACAGCCTTACAAAGTGTATTTGTGAAGAATTAGACTACATAACTTAAAGGACATTTCTGCTGACATATTAGAAACAAAAGTTTGGTACAAGGGAAATTGTGTTCTAAGGTCCAACTTCAATAGATAAAAAAGAAAAATCTGGCAAATGCCTTTTAACACAAAATTTTACCTTGGTTTCCCAAGCAGTGTTAAATTTTCTCTGTTTTCAGACCATTGCCATATTGAATACTCTTGAAATAAAGGAACAGATAATAAAAATAGCTTCATTACATAACAGTGCTTCTTGTGGAATAGATGCTATAGATAAAAGTGCCCTTTTAGTCCTTCCGTAAAAATCAGAAATATTTGTCATTTCCTGAGTAGATTGTAATCTTGTGAATTTCTTAAATTGTTCAGGAAACTGCAGTTATTAGCGATCTGATGATCTTTCATTTCTCAAAAGAGCTTCTTTTTAAACCTCCCTGTACAAATAAAGTGACTGCAAGCACTATTTTAATCTTTATTACTAAAGATAGATTTTTGCTCTTAAAATGTCCCTAAGCATATGCCTTTTTTTTTTTTTTTTTTTTACCCTGTGTAAGCCTATTGTATATTAGCTAGCTTAAAATACCTTGGAGAGATATTCAAAGCCGATCGTGTGTCCTTTGTCCTGAGCTCTAATGGGGAAAGTTGGTTTTCTTGTGGTCATATTTTTCTTGATTTTATTTGGCAGATTTTTGTGTTCAAAATATCTGCATGTAGCAGTGATTATTCAGAGTGTTCTTCTGCTGTTTCTATGGGAAAGGTTTCCATATAAATGCACCTACCTTTGGGTTATTGGAGTACATTGCTTCCAGCTAGAACCAGTTTTTGATGGCATTGGTCAGGAGGAACACAGGAAGCTCTTGGATGCTTTCATCATTCACTAAATTGACTGACATCTTTTTTCAGTGTCCAGAACCTGCCACAGAGGATCCTGCCAACCCCCATTACAAGGCAAACCTTGTGTGACTGTCATCTATCTCGACCTGTCATCTGAGGAATTACTGCAGAGAGCAAATCTGTTTTATCTCAAATGCCATCTCTTCAGTTGGTAGTGAGCTCACAGTGTTGAGTAGGATTCTGAGGCTGCATGCAGGGTCAGTGGGCAGTAACTGTCATGGGTAGCAGAGGAGAAAGAGGGGCCCTCCTTGCCAAGGCTCTTCCTCTCCCAAGTTTCTTTTTCATTCTTGGAGCTGAGACTGGCGTCTTTATTATAGACAGACTGATGGATTGTCGGCACCTGACACGAAGGGATTAATAGATGCTTTGTGTGTGTGCGAGGAACATTTGAAATTGGATGGAGAAAAATGTATGGATTTTATACATTTTGCCCTGGCCCCTTCAAATAAAGGTGACTCACCCATGAAACAGTGTGCCTGAGGCATATACATATTGGTCTCTAGACCTCAGCCAGGCCCCTTCCTGTTGTCCACCATCTCTCCCTGGCTCCTTGTAGCCTATCGGTTGGTGAGGATACTGGCTAGTGGTGGTCTTGTGGTTCACTTGGCCCCTGTGCTTAATTACTTAGTTGTGACTGTTTTCCTTTGACCTTGACTGCTTCTCCATTATAGGATTTACCTCCTAGCTTCAGGCCCTGCTGTGAGTGGGGTGAGATGAGCTGGCCTGACCATGGTTATGCATTTGAGGAGGAAAGTCCAGCTGGCTTTTTAATGAGAGCTTTTAGGAGGTTTCCTGTATTCTCTTAGAATCACACAAAGCCTACAGAATCACTTTTACAACCAGAAAAAGATATCTTTACCATCTGCCAATCTCTTACAGAATATAATGCTGCTACTGTGTGTGCGAGTTAGGCGGGGGTGAAGGACCACATTTGGGATGCTCTCTCTCCAGCTCTAGCAAATGGTAGGGTGATAATTATATGTATTAAAATAACACTTTGAATAGTTCTCATATTAATTGCAAAAATGAGTATCCTGTAACATGGAAATCCATTCCCCATTTCTATTTATTTCTACGTGAAACTTTCCTCAGGTAATTTTAAACTGTCATGGTTAACAATATCTGAACTCTTTTCATTATATCCTGGGCATATTTTTGACCTGCTTTCCATGCAAGCCATCAGATTGTGAGGAATAGGAAAAGGCTGGTTGTGGTGTTGCCAGCCTTGCACTTGTAACGGAACATAATTAGAAGTAATGAATGGAATAACACATCATTATTCATAAGAAATGTCATGTAATTAACTCAAATAATGCAAAGTATATCCTAATTTCCATTTGGAATGAATATAGATTTGTTAGAACATCAGTAGGCAGTTCATGTTTATCCTATATTTTCATGCACATATCAAAACTGTTAAAATCTATTGAATGAATATACATGGGTTTTCTACAACACAATAAGTCAAGATGCCTTTCTTTGCTAATAGAGCTTTATGTGTATTCCTTATATATTATATATACATAATTTATGTTCAATTCTTAGAATTAGCATAATTTATATTTATTGCAAATTAATGATCTAATTTATGTACTTAGCTCCCATTTCCTTTCTCAAACTAACTGACTGAAAAAATAACTATAAATTTGCAAATAGCTCTTGGGCACAAATTGGCCTTATCCTAAGAACCCTCTACAATACTAGATATCTGAACTAGTTTCGCAATCTAAATTATTTCCCGGAGATTTCTGTTCTAGGCTTTAAATATGCCTCAAGAGTCTTGGTTTGGCTTAGATGGACGCACAGTTGGGAGTTAGGATTGGCTGGATATGTCTTAGGTAGAGGAGTTATTTTTATATGCAACAATTAGTATGACACGTGGCGCTGACCAATGTGAGTGTAGTTCCTGGAAGTTCTCTGCTCCGCCAGAAATCATCCTCTTAATTTCTCCATTGTGGGGAGATCTGGAGAGTCCCAGGGGAGGAGACAGAGAGGTGTGAGTGGCCCTCAGGAGGCAGTAAGGATAGAACTACTGCAATATTTTAAAAACAGGAATGGCCAGCCCTGGTTTTAGAGACGGACACTGATAGGAGGAAGCTGCCGCTATGTCCTAGGGCTCAAGCCTGGTATTTGTTCTTCCACACCATAGAGTCTGGCAGAATAGGAGAGTCACCAGGGAAGTAAAAACAGCAAAATTCTTTGTTTTAAACGGCCGGCTTCCTCGCAGTGAAATGGTAACTGCCTAACACCAGTTAAGGGGAAAGCTTTAACTGTAGCAAGAGGAGACTGTGGCAATGTTTCCTCGGTCTGTTTCCCATGTGTGAGTGTATTGGGGGTGAAGAGTGTGTATATATACACATTCAACTTGCTTATATCTTTTACTGAAAATAATATCATAGAAATAAATTAAGTAAATTAAAATAATATTTTATGATGGGCAATCATTGTTGGGGTCACTATTTTGTCCTGTCCTCTCTGTGGGCACTTGGAATGGGAAAGCTGAGTGTCAGGCCAATGCTGGCCCTACTTCATGGGAGTCAAGACTTCACCCAAAACTCTTGATCCTCATTCTATGGCTCTTTCTGCCACTTCTGGTTACTGTCCCATGTGCAGCAAACCTTTTTGTATCATTGGTTTGGAGTTATTTTCCCTGGAGTCTTAAACGTCCCCATTATTCCTCCTTTCCAGTGCTATATTGCTGTCAATCTATACTCTGTCATTTATAATTTTCACTGATAATTTGGTGGTTTTGTTGTTTGGCTGTAATCATCGTTTTCATTTAGGACTGGGACTAACTTTGATGACCTTTGAAAATCTATGAGGCTTAAGCCTGACTCCACTGTGCTGTGAGTGTGGCGCCAGACACTTACGTTGGCGAGCAGCCTAATTTGCTCCCAGGTAAAATGAGTCCAGGAGGAGTGAAATTCATCTGGCTCTCTAATTTTTCTCTTTTCTAATAGGTTTTGAAATGACTGTAGTTATCAAGAAATCTTTTCATCTTCAAGATTTATTTCCAGTTCAAGATTTGTTGGAACTAAGAATTATCTGTTGACTGCTAATGCTTTAACAGTAAACCACGATCCATTTCCATTCACCAAAGATGATTGCTTTAAAATTTGTTAAATAAGATGTGTCAAGATAAAATAAATCAACAGAAATCACATTGAAATCTTTAGTTTCTAATGTAGATATCTAGAGTACTAGTTAGTATTTTCTATTCTGTTTAGGGACCGAATGACTCCTAGAAGCTTTTTAATCATGGAGCTATATCTGCAATAATGTAATTGAGATTCCGGGTTGAAAGAGACATAGAGTGGGACTTTTCATATTGTCCTTGAATATGAGCAACTAGGGCCTAAACAGAAAGGTTGACATCCTTTCTGGTGAGATACGCGTATGTGAGAGAGAGCCACACTCCCATTACTAAGTGGCAGCACCAGAACCAGACCCACCATGTTGAATCACATCCCCATGTTCCCAAACTCTAAGGGGAGAACTGGTCAGGGGAAGTATAGTGGATAGAGGAATGCCAAGAGTGTATTCTCTTCCCTCTTTCTGGCACCCCCTACTGGCCCTGAGCAGGATGATTCCATGAAAAGGTGCTGGCATCCTGTTCCCTGGCTTGATGTTGGCTGAGCTGCAGGACCCGCAGGCCGTGTAGGCACTGCTCTCAGGTAGCGGTGCTGTGCAGCGCTTCCCATTTGCCCTACGGAGTGTGAGATTGCACAGGAATACAGAGCGGTGCTTGCCTCTCATCTGCCTATTTCTGAGTAGTGGGTAAGTGGATAGGGAGAGGCTTTTTGCAGGGCGAGAAGACACTGAGCAGTAATGTTCCTGAAAAGAAGATGGGAGCAACTTTTCTACCCCATCCCAATTTTCCACAGCCCTTGGAGGAAACGCACAGGTACCTGCCCTGGTTCTTGTTTAAAAAAAACAAAAAACGTGAATATCAGTGGGTAGGTGCCACGAGGCTGGTCAGGTAGATATTGTTCCAACTGAGGCATGGCCTATCCAGAAAGGGGATTGGATCATAAA
This sequence comes from Monodon monoceros, assembly GCF_005190385.1. Classification (NCBI taxonomy): domain Eukaryota; kingdom Metazoa; phylum Chordata; class Mammalia; order Artiodactyla; family Monodontidae; genus Monodon; species Monodon monoceros. The sequence goes on along the minus strand of NW_021703780.1, from coordinate 73,783,704 downwards.
CCACTGGCAGAGTTACAAAGGGAGACATGACCATCCTTTTGTGAATGGGTTTTGAGAAGCAGATAGAGTGAAGGTGAAACTTGAATACCTCCAAGTCTATCAATTCCGAACCATGCAGAGACCACCATATTTGCCGAAGTTCTCAGCAGATGGAACTGGAAATGGACCAGGGAAAACTGCCTTTCACCTGCTGACAGGCAAGTGTGCCTCTCATACCAGAGTAGCTCAGTCTCAGGAGCGAGGGAAGAAGTTGGTAGAGAGCTCTAAACACTCAAGGTTGCATCTCAAATCTGTGTTAGACAGGACTTGAAATTTTAATCTGAGGTTGGATTGTTAAGCTAGAGATGCTTTTAATTATGAAAAGTGACTTGCAAAGTTATAGATTCTGCCCAAGATGTTGTTAAAGGGCCTGGGAAGGGACTTAACTTAGTATGACTGGAAGAGCGATAGCAAAGAACACAACTGGGGCATGTCTTTGCCCACTGAGCTGAGTTTCTTCAATTACTCTTTATACAAGCTGAGTGATGACATAAATCCTCGAGAAAAATGTGGTTTGTCACTCAATGCCATGTTAGATAGCAGTATGTGATTTGTTGATTGCTTTCATTCTTAGCAATGGAACCTTGAATATAGTAGATGGTTTATATGTTTTGGGAGGATTAATTTTGTTTCAAAACAGGGTGGTTAGGTAAAGGAACATTCGTTTTTTAATGGATATTTTCTGAAGGCCTATTATATGCCAGGTTCTTCTCATCTTTTCCAATTCTAATCTAAATTTGTCACAGTCTTGAGCTGAAGAAGGACCAATTTAAGGGTTGAATGCTGTTGGACTTTTTTGCAGTACAGTGGCCAGAATGATCGATCCTATTAAACATGTTGAATCCGTGTCACTTCTCTGCTTATATCCCTTAATGGCTTCGTAGTTTCTTCAAACTCAAGCCAAAGTTATCATAATTATCTATAAGGTTCCTACATGAACTGCATACGTCCCCGCCCCACCACCACAAGTTGTCACTGATGATTGCATCTACTGTCATCACTGCAGTAGGAGGTTGAAGGGTGATTTCCTAAAAGATATGTCCATGTCCTAATACCTGGAACCTGTGAATGTTACGTTACATGGAGAAGGGTCTTTGCAGATGTAATTAAGTTGAGGATTTTGAGATGAGAAGCTCACTCAGGATTAGCTGGGTGGACTCTAAATCCCATGGCGAGTGTCCGTATAAGAGTGAGGAGGAGGGCTTCCTTGGTGGCGCAGTGGTTGAGAGTCCGCCTGCCGATGCAGGGGACGCGGGTTCGTGCTCCGGTCCAGGAGGATCCCACATGCCGTGGAGCAGCTAGGCCCGTGAGCCATGGCTGCTGAGCCTCCGCGTCCAGAGCCTGTGCTCCGCAGCAGGAGAGGCCACAACAGTGAGAGGCCGGTGTACCAAAAAAAAAAAAAAAAAAAGGAGGCAGTGTGACCAGGGGGTCAGAGACAAGAGTGATGTGGCCACAAGTCAAGGGGTGCTGACAGCTACCAGAAGCTGGAAGAGGCAAAGACCAGATTCTTTCTCTCCAAGAGCCTCCAAAAGGAGTGTAGCCCTTCTGACACTTAGATTTCAGACTTCTGACTTCTAAAACTCAGAGAGAATCAATTTCTGTTGTTTTAAGCCCCCAGTTTGTGGTAATTTGTTATGGCAGCCACAGGACACTCCCTCCGTGCCTACCACAGCCATGTCCTTGTTGTTCTTTGAACGTTCTAAGCACACTCCTCCCTCATGGCCCTTGAACCAGCTCTTCTGTGTCCTTGGAATGCTATTCCCCTGATGCACGTATGCCACGCCTTCCGATCTCCTTCAGACCTCTATTCTAATTGCATGCAAACATCATCTCAGGATGTTCTTCCCCTTTATTTAAGATTTTAGTACCCCATTCCATTTCTTCTTCTTTGTGGCATTAATAGTCTCACTTAGTGTGTAACTCATTTTTTGTGTCTCAGACTGACTGGAATGTGAGTTCTATGAGGGCAGGAATTGCTGTCTGGTTTGCTCACGACTGCATTCCCACGTGCCTCGCACATGACAGGCAATCAGTAAATATTTGTTCAGTGAGTAACTGTGGTTGACTACCTGGACTTTTTAGCTTTAAAACTTAAAAAAAAAGACAAGGGTTCTTAGCGAGCACAGTGATTTCATAAATTCTTACACCTGGCAATCATTGCAGTTCTTAAAAGTGTCAGGCTGGGGCTTCCCTGGTGGCGCAGTGGTTGAGAGTCCGCCTGCCGGTGCAGGGGACGCGGGTTCGTGCCCCGGTCCGGGAGGATCCCACATGCCGCGGAGCGGCTGGGCCCGTGAGCCATGGCCACTGAGCCTGCGCGTCCGGAGCCTGTGCTCCGCAACGGGAGAGGCCACAACAGTGAAAGGCCCGCGTACCGCAAAAAAAAAGAAAAAAAAAGAGTTGTCAGGCTGGATTTTTACGCACATGCACACACTCACAATTGGATGCATAGTTAATATTTATTGTTCCAAAGTGGACTGCTCTGAAAGAGAGAACTAACAGTTGGTTTCAGCATGAAAAATATACCTTCTCTCTGCCCACCCCAGCATAGTTTTTGTAGATTTCCATGTAGATTCCAGCCAGGCAGTGAAATCAGCCTTTCTTGGCTCAGCCCGCTGCCTGAGGTGATATTTAATATATGCCTAAACGTTAGAAATTAACACAGGGTTTGGTATGTCATCAGCTGATGAACTTTGATTTCCCAAGATTTTATTTGCCGACATCTTGCCTTCCTCAGGGAGAATAGAGCAGATGTGTATGCAGTTTCTTTGGTCCTTCAATCAATTTTTATGGCCCCATCTTCTTGGCTTCTTACGCATACAGGTTCTCTTACGTGTATACTCATTTATAAATCTCTCTTTCTGATGAATTCCTTTGATAAAACCTTCTTTAGGCTTATAGTTATTTATACAATAACCAAGGCATAACCAAGGTGGTTTGTTTACTCGTTTATTTCCTGGAATGTTTAGAAAATGACTTAAGTTGACTAATAAAGTATAGTAAGATTAAGTGCTTTAAAAATAAAAGCAAACAAAAGTAAGTAAGATGGAGCTAAAGTGAAGGTAGTGCATGAAATAGATACCAAATATCCATATAGTTGTTAGAGATGGGTCACAAAATTGGCCCTGAACTTTCTAGCACCAACCTAAAGAAGGAAAGAGAGATGCTCTCCTTGAGGTAAAAATAGGCTGATTGTTCAGGAAACGCAGAAACATGACCAACAGCAGGGATCAGTTAGAGCTTCTGTGGCTCTTTCCTCATGGAGATGATGCCAGAACTTGTAACCGAGAGCATCCTCAAAACATCCTTACAATACACACAGAGGCTCTCCCTCAGAAAGATGTCCTGAGTCTGCTGCTCGCCATCTGCACCACTCCTGCCAAATCGTGCCTGGACCAGGCACAATCATTTCTCTGCTTCCTTGTTTACACCACCTCCCAACCACTTCCCTCCCCCGCCCTTCAATCTAGCATAACATAGCAGCTGGCATGGTCTTCCTAATATAGACATTAGACCACGTTATTCCCTTGCTTTAAGAATTGTTAGTGGTGGTTGCTTTCAATTAGAATAAAATCTTGAGTCTTCACTTTGGCCTCCTGGATTTCTGGCCCCCGCCTCAGCGAGCTACTCCCCCCACTGGGCCTTGGCACCAGGCTTGTCTCCACCATGAATGTGCTTCCCTCTGACTCTCACATGCCTCCCCAGTTCTCATTTTCTCTGTTCTAGTTCCTGCGTCGTCACCTCCTCACAGAGGCCTTCCCTGACCCAGTACAGAACTCAAACCACAGGGAAACGATCCTTAGTGAGTCTCTGTCCCTGTCCTGTCGCCACCATTGTTGAACTTGCAGGAAGGAGGAAGACTGACTGCTAGTGGGTCTAGTGCTTTGTTTATCCTCTTTGGGTGCAGAACCATTTATACCTGTTGAAAGTACCAGTGAGTTTGGGACAGGGAGTTGGAGAACTGGATATTAGTCCCATCTGGGGGATTCCAGTCAAGTGATTTCATCTTTGTTTTGTTTTGTTTCCTCATCTGAAAATCAAGATACCTTAGCCTCCTGGACTATTTCGAGGACTAAATCAAGATGATGTGAAAGTCAGAAGAATGAATGGATTTGGCTGTGGAACCATGGCATAATAATAATTCATTTTTCTTTGTCCTTTATCCTGATACTTTGAGGCTGATCAAGGGCTTGGTATTGGATAAGGGGTGCCATTAATTGTGGCCCTAAGTTCATAAAACTGAAGCTTAAATTAAGGAAATTTCTGGATTTCTTTGTGAATATCACATAGCAACTGGAATAACCCAGAACCACTTTTAAACTACTCAGATAAAAATGGCATTAAAATAATACCCAGGATTTAAAATAAACCTGAAAAATGATGGGAATTTGACATTCTGTGAGCTTTTTTTTTTTTTCCTGTGAGGTGTGGTTAAAAAAAAAAAGTTATTCTTTTCTACCGTCTTTAGTGCCTGGAAAGAGTAGGTAAGTGAACAAGCGTGGGGTTCATTCATGGGTGAGAGTTGCTTTGCCAGGGTTGATTTTTAAATTAAATCCTCAGGGGGTTTAGATTAGTCTAGATGCTCCACTCTGATTAATTGTAATGGGAGTTACTGAACTCATCTCTCTCCTCCACACACAGCACTGAAAAATGACCCTCTCACACCACCTTTGTGTCCTTCTCTTTGAACTAATTTTAATGGAAAATTTTTTTTTTTTGGTAAGTCAGGCATCTCTGTGCAATCCTCAAGGTCATGAGATTGCTAACAATTTGCTGATAAACAATAGGCCTTTCTTTTGCAGTGCTTGACCTGCACATGCTGCAAGGGTTTGGGCCAGAACTGACTCACTTTCTGGACTGTAGGCTTCTCTTTTTATTGTTTCAAATGAAGCTACTCATTTTCCTTTCTTTCTTTTTTTCTTCATCTCTGTTTTTGCACATCTCACCCTCCTGATATGATAATCAGTACACAGTAGGTACTTAGCACTCATAGAGTCCTGAAACTACTGAAATGTAATGGAGAAAATGAGTTAACCTATAACTAAAAGATTGCATTAAGAATACCAAATGCTTTAACCAGCTAATGAATTGCTTGACTAAATAAATGTTTTGTTTAAATTATATGCAAAAGCAATCTAGTTTATACTAGGTGTAACAGATTTTTAACTCTTGCATTTATTTTTTCTAATTATAAGAATATCTTCCCATTACACAAAGTAAAAACTATCCATAATCTCATTACCCAGAAATAACCCCAGCTAAAATTTCAGTTGATTTCTAATTTTTTTTAATTTTTAAATGCCTCTTTAGGAAAGAGAAATATTTTATAACTTGATCTTTTTAACCTATTTTGACATTTTCTGATGTTTTAATAACACTAGGAGTTTTATTGATGGAGTTGTAGTGTACTGTATGGATCTACTATAATTTATTATTTACTGTTCAACCTACATGTAATGAATATTTTAGTGAAGGATCTTTGGTCACATTCCTGATTAATTTCTTAAACTGGAATCACTAAAAACGTTAAATGCTAAAATGTTACGCACTGTTTAAATTGACAAATATTCGAGCCTGAACCAAGATGGTGGACTAGAAGGACGTGCTCTCACTCCCTCTTGTGAGAACACCAGAATCACAACTAACTGCTGAACAGTCATCGACAGGAAGACACTGGGACTCACCAGAAAGGATACTTCACATCCAAAGACAAAGTAGAAGCCGCAATGAGACGGTAGGAGGGGGGCAATCACAATAAAATCAAATCCTGTAACTGCTGGGTGGGTGACACAAACTGGAGAACACTTGTACCACAAAAGTCCACCCACTGGAGTGAAGGTTCTGAGCCCCACGTCAGGCTTCCGAACCTGGGGGTCCGACAACGGGAGGAGGAATTCCTAGAGAATCAGACTTTGAAGGCTAGCAGGATTTGATTGCAGGACCCTGACAGGACTGGGGGAAACAGAGACTCCACTCTTGGAGGGCACACACAAAGCAGTGTGTGCGTCGGGACCCAGGGGAAGGAGCAGTGACCCCAGGGGAGACTGAACCAGACGTACCTGCTGCTGTTGGAGGGTCTCCTGCAGAGGCGGTGGGTGGCTGTGGCTCGCTGTGGGGATGGGGACAATGGTGGCAGAAGTTCTGGGAGGTACTCCTTGGTGTGAGCCCTCCCAGAGTCCACCATTGGCCCTACCAAAGAGCATTCAGGCTCCAGTGTTGGGTCGCCTCAGGCCAAACAACCAACAGGGAGGGAACCCAGCCCCACCCATCAGCAGACAAGCAGATTAAAGTTTTACTAGCTCTGCCCACCAGAGCAACAGCCAGCTCTACCCACCACCAGTCCCTCCCATCAGGAAACTTGCACAAGCCTCTTAGGTAGCCTCATCCACCAGAGGGCAGACAGCAGAAGCAAGAAGAACTACAATCCTGCAGCCTGTGGAACAAAAACCACATTCACAGAAAGATAGACAAGATGAAAAGGCAGAGGGCTAGGTACCAGATGAAGGAACAAGATAAAACCCCAGAAAAACAACTAAATGAAGTGGAGATAAGCAACCTTCCAGAAAAAGAATTCAGAATCATGATAGTGAAGATGATCCAGGACCTCAGAAAAAGAATGGAGGCAGAGATCAAGAAGATGCAAGAAATATTTAAGACCTAGAAGAATTAAAGAACAAACATAGAGGAACAATACAATAACAGAAATGAAAACTACACTAGAAGGAATCAATAGCAGAAAAACTGAGGCAGAAGAAAGGATAAGTGACCTGGAAGACAGAATGGTGGAATTCATGGCTGTGGAACAGAATAAAGGCAAAAGAACGAAAAAAAAAATGAAGACAGCCTAAGAGACCTCTGGGACAACATTAAATGCACCAACATTCGCATTATTGGGGTCCCAGAGGAGAAGAGAAAGAGAAAGGACCCGAGAAAATATTTGGAGAGATTATAGTCGAAAACTTCCCTAGCATGCGAAAGGAAATAGCCACCCAAGTCCATAATAATCAAATTGGCAAAAATTAAAGACGAAGAAAAATTATTGAAAGCAGCAAGGGAAAAACGACAAATAACATATACAAGGGAACTCCCATAAGGTTAACAGCTGATTTCTCAGCAGAAACTCTACAAGCCAGAAGAGAGTGGCATGACATACTTAAAGTGATGAAAGGGAAGAACCTACAACCAAGATTACTCTTCCCAGCAATGATCTCATTCAGATTCGATGGAGAAATCAAAAGCTTTACAGACAAGCAAAACCTAAGAGAATTCAGCATCACCAAACCAGCTCTACAGCAAATGCTAAAGGAAATTCTCTAAGTAGGAAACACAAGAGAATAAAAGGACCTACAAAAACAAACCCAAAACAATTAAGAAAATGGTCATAGGAATATACATATCGATAATTACCTTAAACATGAATGGATTAAATGCTCCAACCAAAAGGCACAGGCTTGCTGAATGGATACAAAAACAAGTCCCATATATATGCTGTCTACAAGAGACCCACTTCAGACCTAGGGACACATACAGACTGAAAGTGAGGGGATGGAAAAAGAAATTCCATGCAAATGGAAATCAAAAGAAAGCTGGAGTAGCAATACTTGTATCAGATAAAATAGAGTTTAAAATAAAGAATGTTACAAGAGACAAAGAAGGACACTACATAATGATCAAGGGATCAATCCAAGAAGAAGAAATAACAATTATAAATTTATATGCACCCAACATAGGAGCACCTCAATACAGAAGGCAACTGCTAGCAGCTCTAAAAGGGGAAATCGACAGGAACACAATAATAGTGGGGGACTTTAACACCTCACTTACACCAATGGACAGATCATCCAAACAGTAAATTAATAAGGAAACACAAGCTTTAAATGACACAATAGACCAGATAGATATAATTGTTATTTATAGGACATTCCATCCCCAAACAGCAGATTACACTTTCTTCTCAAGTGCACATGGAACATTCTCCAGGGTAGATCACATCTTGGTCACAAATCAAGCCTCAGTAACTTTAAGAAAATTGAAATCATATCAAGCATCTTTTCTGACCATAACACTATGAGATTAGAAATGAATTACAGGGAAAAACATGTAAAAACCACAGACTCATTGAGGCTAAGCAATACGTTACTAAATAACCAAGAGATCACTGAAGAAATCAAAGAGGAAATCAAAAAATACCTAGAGACAAATGACAATGAAAACAGGATGATCCAAAACCTATGGGATGCAGTAATCCCAGTTCTAAGAGGGAAGTTTATAGCTATACAAGCCTACCTCAAGAAACAAGAAAAATCTCAAACAAACAATCTAACCTTACACCTAAAGGAACTAGAGAAAGAAGAATGAGCAAAACCCAAAGTTAGCAGAAGGAAAGAAATCAAGATCAGAGCAGAAATAAATGAAACAGAAACAAAGAAAACAATAGCAAAGATCAATCAAACTAAGAGCTAGTTCTTTGAGGCGATAAACAGAATTGATAAACCATTAGCCAGACTCATCAAGATAAAGAGGGAGAGGACTCAAATCAATAAAATTAGAAATGAAAAAGGAGAAGTTACAACAGACACCGCAGAAATACAAAGCATCCTAAGAGACTGCTACAAGCAACTCTATGCCAATAAAATGGACAGCCTGGAAGAAATGGACAAATTCTTAGAAAGGTATAACTTTCCAAGACTGAACCAGGAATAAATAGAAAATACGAACAGACCAATCACAAGTAATGCAATTGAAACTGTGATTAAAAATCTTCCAACAAGCAAAAGCCCAGGACCAGATGGCTTCACAGGTGAATTCTATCAAACATTTAGAGAAGAGCTAACACCCATCTTGCTCAAACTCTTCCAAAAAAATTGCAGAGGAAGGAACACTTCCAAACTCATTTTATGAGGCCCCCATCACCCTGATACCAAAACCAGACAAAGATTCTACAAAAAAAGAAAATTAGAGACCAATATCACTGATGAATATAGATGCAAAAGTCCTTAACAAAATACTAGGAAACAGAATCCAACAACACATTAAAAGGATCATAGACCATGATCAAGTGGGATGTATCCCAGGGATACAAGGATTCTTCAGTATATGCAAATCAATCAGTGTGATGCACCATCTTAACAAATTGAAGAAGAAAAACCATATGATCATCTCAATAGATGCAGAAAAAATTTTGACAAAATTCAATGCCTATTTATGATAAAAGGGAACCCTCTTGCACTGTTGGTGGGAATGTAAATTGATACAGCCACTATGCAGAACAGTATGGAGGTTCCTTAAAAAAACTAAAAATAGAATTACCAAATGATTCAGCAATCCCAGTACTGAGCATATACCCAGAGAAAACCATAATTCAAAAAGACACATGCACCCCATTGTTCATTGCAGCACTATTTACAATAGCCAGGTCATGGAAGCAACCTGAATGCCCATAGACAGACGAATGGATAAAGAAGATGTGGTACATATATACAGTGGAATATTGCTCAGCCATAAAAAGGAATGCAGTTGGGTCATTTGTTGAGATGTGGATGGATCTAGAGTCTGTCATACAGAGTGAAGTAAGTCAGAAAGAGAAAAACAAATATCGTCTATTAACGCATATATGTGGAACCTAGAAAAATGGTACAGATGATCCAGTTTGCAGGGCAGAAATTGAGACACAGATGTAGAGCACAAACGTATGGACACCAAGGGGGGAAAGCGGCAGGGGGGTGGTGTTGGTGTAATGAATTGGGCGATTGGGATTGACATGTATACACTGATGTGTATAAAATGGATAGCTAATAAGAACCTGCTGTATAAAAAAATAAATAAAATTCAAAAATACAAAAAGTAAATTGACAAATATGCCCAAATTTGTTTTATACCAGCAACACATGGAAATACACGTCTCATGACAGTCTCATCAACTTTAAAAATTTAAGATTTGGGGGTTTGTCTTAACCTTTTCCACATTGATAGATTTTACATATGTCATTGTTTTCCATTTGAGTTACATAATTGATAATAGGATGAACTTTTAAATGTGTTTAATCAGTTACCTGTTAATGTCCCTTGCTCACTTTTCTATTGGTGTATTTGTTAAAACTCAATTCCTTAGAGATGTTTTAGGAATTAACCCACTGCCTATCATATTTGTTGCAAATATTATTTCTGTTTTGACTCATCCTCTTCAGTTTGCTTACGATGTTTCCCTACAGAAATTTCAATTTTTTTTTATAGTTAAGCTTGTCAACTTTATCATTTGTGAGTTTCCCCAGTTCTTTTAAGCTTACAAAGCCTTTCTATCCAGAGATCAGTTAAATATTTATATATGTTTTCTGCATCTTTTTAAAAAGATTTTTCTTTCTTTTTTTTCTCTTTAGTCTACTATCACCAAGAATTTCATGGTGCTTCAAAAGCATGCTTTAAAAATTCACTTTATCTTCCTGGAAGCCCTTTGGAGGAGGTAGAGAATGCTATTTCCAAGTTATAAATTAAGAGACTGGGGGTGTAGCAATGTACCAGATAGCCTGTTTCCCGAAGCAGAGTTGTGCTTTCGTATTCTACAAAGAATAATACAGGTGGTCCCTGACTCACAGTGGATTGGCTTATGATTTTTTGACTGTAAGATGGTACGAAAGTGATACACATTCAGTAGAAGCCATACTTTGAATTTTGAATGTGACCTTTTCCCGGGCTAGCAATATGCTCTCTGGTGCTGCTGGGCAGGGGCAGCTGCTGCAGCTTCCCGTCAGCCACATAATCAAAGGATTAACAAGCGATACGCTTACAACCCAGACAACCATTCTTTTTTTCACTTTCAGTACATTATTCAATAAATTACATGAGATATTCAGTACTTTATTATAAGATAGACTTTGTGTTAGATGATTTTGCCTAACTGTAGGCTTTCATCAAGCCATTCATGAGAGCTTGACAGAACTGTAAAATATTGCCACTCTTCACAGTAACACTTTTTGTTTGTTTTGGAAAATAGGCTTATTATAAAAATATTATGTTGACATGATGTAGGTTTATTGTTTAAATCATTAGGTAAAATTTTCTCAGTTCTAATTTCTAATTAAATATCAATAGATATAATCCCCATGAACACGAGCTCTTTGGTGTTGCCAATAATTTTCATCAGTTTTAAGGGGTATGGAGACCAAAAGTTTTGTGGACTGCTCCCCTGCACCCACTCCTTTGCCTCAGCTCTAGCTTCTCCCTTTGTCCCTACTATTTCTGCTTTAATTTTCACTTAAGCCTCAAAGCTTTGTTCTCTTTTTATCTCCTAAGGGTAAAGGTGATTTGGAACACAGAGACAGTAGCCATGGGGCTGAGGGAGCGTAAGCTTTGCAGCTCATGCCTCCGTGTGAATCCTAGCTCAGCTCCTCACAGGTAGCACAACCCAGGAGTTACTTCAGCTGTCTTTCCATTAGTTACCTCATGCTTAAGGTGGGGTTGCTCTGAGCATCATGTGAGTTAACATATGTAATATGCTTAAATGGTCCCTGGAAAGTATGAAGGGGTCAGATATTAGCTATCTTGTTAAGTTTCTAAGCAGTTACCAGAGTTCTAGAAGACTCAAATGTGATGTACTGTTTGAAAAGGTTCTTAAAGTTTTTCTCTTCCTCTTTGTGAATATTTTATTATTGAAGCCCAAACTTCCCTTTCTAGTCTGTTTTCCTTAGCAGGACCAGGTCTGTGAAAGTGGACTTTTTAAAAAAATTGTGTGGTTAGTTCTCTTTGGGGGTGGGGTTGCTATCAGAATGGATTTCTCTTCCTGTAAGTCCATAAATACTAATGCTACCATTCCTCCTCCCCCAGCGAATTCCCTCAGTTGCTTGCGCCTCATGTCCTGTAAACCTATAGATTTTCCTTCCTCCCTTGCCCAGCATGTCAAGGGTCACTGTTTGTATTTTGTACCAGGGATGGAGCAGGTTCTCCTGTGCAAGCAGGAGGCTCTGCAGCCTTCCTGCCAGCTGGAATCAAAGTTGCCTCCTGCTCCAGGGCACACGGATGTTTTTCTTCAAGGCTCCAGCTCCCGCTAGAATATTACCTTTGCCTAATAGCTTGTTTCTCAAGCTGCAATACTGTGCTCCAGGTCAAAGGTTTTTCTCCAGGCACCACTGGTCTGTCTGTTCATCTGTAGTGCCTACCTTTTCCCATCTTGTTTCACTTTGTCTTTCAGCAGTTCCCTGTCTCCTCTGGGGACGCGGCAACCAGCTGCATTTTATCGAGCCAGGTGGCCTCTGTTCATATGCTCTTCTGTCAGATTAAGGCTGGTCTTCCCACAAGGGACCCCTCAAATGAGACACCACAGACTAGTGTCAGTGTGTGAGGCAGAGGGAGGCCCCTCAGGGTCCACTGATGCCCTTGGCATCTTTGTGTGTCCGTCCGAATGCATCGAGGCGGCCTCCCTTTCTCCTAATGAATCCGGGAGGATTCTCCTCTTGCCAACTTCCAGTGGCATAACTGACACTGGAGATAAAACGCTTATGATAAAGACTGAAGGGTATTTAAAGTCCAAAGGGGATCTTACCTTGGCTATTCTTAACTGAAAAACATTTGTCTTTTTATTTATTTTTTTATGTGGGAGGAAAATCATTTTGCAAATTAAATGTTTTGGACTTTGCTTATTTGGGTTGTACCTTCTGCCAATAAAGGTGTGAGCTGACTTACAAAAATAGTTACAGCATAACAGATTTATTTTGATAGTAAGTGAGAAATTGGGGCAGTGGGAAAATATCTGGGATATTCCAAATGTATTATGTGAATGTAATTTTCAAAATAAAAATAAGTGAGAATCAAAAACTTTTAAACTTACAGAAAAGTTGGGGGAAAAAAACCAGTTTTGTGACCACCTGTTTCTCTCTAAGCAAGATTCATTAACTTTACGTTCTTGATATACTTGTGCTGTTTCTGTATAGTCAGACATTTCCCTTTTCCCAAAGCATCCAACAGTGGGCTGCTGAAGACATCAAGACATTTCACTCCTATAATGCAGCATGCATCTCCCAAGAATAAGGGCACCATCCTATACAACTACACCACCATTGCTGCACCCAAGAAAATCCACATCAACTCGGTGATAGCAACGTAGTTTTGATGCTCAGATTTTCTCAGTTGGCTTCTTGCCTCCATGATTCATGATCCCAGTCAAATGAATTGCATTCATTGCAATTGGTTATCAAATCCCCTTAGTATCTTCTAACCTATAATATGTCCCTACCTCCTCCCTTGGTTCTTCATGGCATTAAGTCATTTAATGATTCCAGGGCAGTTGTCCCATGTAACATTTTACTTTCCTGATCCATCTGATTTTCTCATGATTCAGATGAGGTCAAACATTGCTGGCAAGGACACCAAATAGGTGATGTTGTCTACTTACCAGTGCATCGTACCAGGGCACATCATGTCTGGCCAACCGAATTACCTACTATTGGTACTGCCAAACTTGACCACTTCGGTAGATGGTGACAGTCAGATTGTCTTGTTGTAAAAGACACATTTTTTCCTTTTTAATTAATATGTAGTGGGGTAAGAGTGCAGATGACCACTCATTACCTGAAATAAAAAGATAAAGCTGAATTTATTGTAAGGGAGAATGGTGCTGGTCTGAGCCAATTAAACTAGGAAGTGTAGAGCGAGGGATTGGCAGGTCTTTTGGAGCTATAAGTGAATTCATATGATATATGGGAGCATGTTTACTAAAGTGAGAGGGAAGTTAGTTTGTTTAGTTTGTACTTGGAGATGTGTGAGTCTGTTTCTGAATGGCTGACTTTCAAGGCTGTCACTGGTTGACTAGCAAAAGAGGGTCATTTGAATAGGCTTCAGTCTGGTTCTGGAAGCTACTTATTACCATAGCTACAAAGCAATCTGTCTTTTCCTAGGCTTATGGCAACTTTAATTCTCATCTGAATATATTGTTCCCCAATAAAATTTCTTTTAGTGGTTTAGTTTTAGCATTCATAAGTCATCTTCACCTGAGTCATTTATAATATGGGGCTTACAAGATGTTGGCTATCTAATTCTATCATTTTTTTATACATTTATTGTCTAGAATTTCTTTGCCAGGGAGAACTTGACTCTTTTTTTTTTTTTTAAAACTCTGTCTCTGACTCTTTCATCTAGTCAACTCAGTTTTTAAAAAATTCAAGGTATTATAATACATAGCTTTATCATTTCAATGTACCAATTAATTCATTTTTGCAGCAGATACCCCTGATACAACTTTCTATGTCCTTTTGACATGCCTAAATTAGTCTTTGAGCAATTCCTTATTTTCTGGCACACAATGTTTCACATTCATGTTACAGTTTCCCTGCTCATGCCATGGAATTAGCAATTTCCAAAGTGCCGTGGCTCATTTTAGTAGAGAATGATACTTAGTAACCAAGATCTAAGTGCTGACTGTGCTCATTGCTCCTGGGATAATGTTGTTTCTAGGCCATTTTTATATGTTTGTATGCATATAATTTAAATCATGGGTTCATACTGATGCCCCCATTAAAATCCAGCACTATGAGGAGGTTCTTTTTCACATTCCTCTATTCCTCTTCTCTCTTATTTACTCTACAATCCCACAGTACACTCAAAATAATTTCAGAATTACAGCACCAACATTTGTAAACTTCCGATGTAAAGATGAGTGGTCTCAGTTGAAAGTATCTTTAGAGATACCTTAGATTTTGTTCTAGTTACAGCTTGAATGGCTCAAAACACACAAAGAAATGTTTGCATGCTCAGAAGGAGGCATTCTGAAGGGTGACGACCATTTCTGTAAAGCTCAGAATTATGATTGCATTCAGTACTGACAGAATTGTGGTAGTGCTAGTGATTATGGTTAACATTTACTGAAGGTTTAAGTACTTAATCCAGCACTGTTCTAAGTACTTTGAGTGTTTTCTCTGTTAACCCTCATAAAAAATGCTAGTTTTTTATGTTACTAGTATCTTTTATTTCACAGTTGAAAGTTCTTATGCAAAGTCACACTGATATTAATGGGCAGACATGGGACTTCAGCCCAGAAGGTCTGAAAATAGAGTCCAGATTCTTAACTTCTGTGTTGGATATGTGTTTTATAATTAATAAAAATAGCAACCTTTAGTCTCTCTATCAGAGCACGTTTCATCCCTTGTGGGAATTGCTTCATGTTTTGTCTTTCACATTAGATGTAAGACCTGAGAGGTTAGAGATCATCATTCTATCATTTACTATTGAATCTGCAGTATTCATATGGTACGTGGTACATAAATGCACTTGATGAATTTCTAATAATGCAGTATCAGCATGATTTCCATGTGCCATACATTGTGCTAAAACCTTATATTTATTATTTTGAATTTTTAAAGCAGTCATTCTGATTAGGTAGTATTATCTATATTGTGAGATAAACAGGTTCAGAAAGGTAATGTGATTGCCCGAAGTATTTCAGCTAGTAAATACTAGAGTTGGCACTTGCACCCAGGTATCTTTGTGTTAGAAGCCTTATTGTCTTTATTGTCTCCCATGGCATCTCTTTTTCAAATGAAATTCTTTCCAGTTTGCTGGTAGTGATCCTAGTGGAAGGGTAAGTGTTTGACTGGCTTTGCAACAAGTGACAGAGATAAAAGGCCCAAAAGGTACCATTATACTGAGCAGATACTCTATGCAAATTCAACGAATAAAAATAAAATGTAGAAGAGATAAGAAGTCCTAGGGGTCCTGAAATCCCTGCAAGGAGAACAAAAATGAAGCGTGGCTGTTTTAACCAAAGTCTTGTAGAAACTTAATGACCATTGGACTATTCTGGGCTTTACAGAATATGTGAAATTGGATTTGAATTTCAGATGATTCATGTATTGCAGACATTGCCCATAAATCCTGGCTTAACTGTGCTTGGTTTTCAGTGCTGATTCAGTCTTCCCTTCTCACTAAGAAGATGCCCTGCTCAGGCCTCTGATTTCCTTTTCTACCCTGGATCTCCTGCATTCTTCATTTATGACTTTGGTTTTTTGAGTTTCACAGTATTTTGCTATCAGAGCTGTCATTGCATTCACTGTTGGGAGACAAAGGTGTAAAGGAGGCATAATAAGAGTACTGGTGACCTCTGGGAATGAGTGTTCCTGGTGGTCAGCCTCACCAAGCTGTAGCCTGAATCTGTTGAGATTTGTCTCTCTCATTGGCATCTCTGTGAATGGTAATGTTGATAAGGGTTGAATTAGTAGTAAGTCCTCCTAACCAGGCACATGCAATACTCAGTGAAAGAAGACTCTGTCAGAAAATGAAAACAAACATCACATCTTCTTTATCTCTATTTCCAAAGGAAAATTCTATCCATAATGGTAAAAGGGCTTATTGGACAGTTATCTCTGAAATTGAAACAGATCATTGTGAACAGAGGATGAAAGATCGTTCTGGATTAGTAAGATAGCTACAGAAAAGTCATCTGAAGGTAATATGAAAACATAAATGGTTTTAGAGGACTAGTTAAAGTGGACGTGCTTTTTAAGTCATATATCACTTGCAAATAGCAAAATAGCCGATGTAGTTTACATTTCGTTGTGAGTCCTAAATGGTGCACTAGGGCAATAAACAAATGTTACTGGGCTTTTTACAAATTCCATTTGAAATATGATAGTAGGAAGCAGTATAGTGAATATATTAGATCGTGGGTCTGAGATCAGACCAACAGAAATGTGACTCCCAATGCAGCCATTTCTTATCTGTGTGACTTTAGGCAATTTAGTTATCTTCTCTGAGAATCAGCCTCCGCTTGAGTAAAAGCAATGGGTTGAATACTATGGGAAACAGGTCACAGAATCCAAAGCGAAAGCTGAACAGTAGCAGGCCTCAGAAGTAGATGAAATCAGGGCGGCTCTGGACATCTTGGTTGCAGAAATGATGGTCTCCTCAGGATGGTGCCATTGCAGTGATGCAGCTCCAGCCATGCACGTCCCTGTGTCACTCGGAACCGCCAAGAGTCAGATTCCCAGAGCAGACCATCTGTTTGGCCTAGCCTTGGTCTCTTTCCTGGGGCAGGTGAGGTGTTTTGTTTGACTGCCTTACCGGAACTACATGCTATGGGTAAGGGCAGGTATCCTAAAAGAATTTGGGAATAGAAGCTTAGTTAGTAGGTACCACAGGTGTCTGCTCTGTGGGTTTGAGGATGAAAAGTTGAATCAGAGGTACTTGTGTGTGTGTGTGCGCGTGTGTGCGTGCGTGCATGCGTGTGAACGGGCATATTCACTCTATCAAAATTATCCTTCTCTACTTTCTGATCCAGATGTAGAATTAGGATTTTTTTAAAAACCAAGTATACAGAATTTAGACAGATGACAGCTGCGCTTTATAGCCCTAAGCCTGTCCCTGGTGCCATGCCATGAGCCATTACTCCAAAGGTTGTTGGAATTCCTCTTTGAATTTTTAGTACACGAGAAAAAAGCCACATAATTATTTTCCAAATCTCATGTAACAGGAATAGAATTTCAGCCAACTTAGATAGCAGAGTCTTTGGCATGTTGAGGTACTTTTTAGTACCATTGGGATGATCATTAGAATTATGTCTATATAGTTATATTTTTGTTTACTTATTTTCTAAAATGATATATATTATATTAAAGTAGAAAACTCAAATTGAATTCCAAAATAAATCTATATTGATATTCATCTACTTATTCGAAGTTTCTTCCTAAGATTTACAAGATTCACAAATGTGATTTATGTATACACCATTATTCAGTAATAAAATTTTCCATCTGTAACTGTGGTGGCAGGGAGTTTACCATTTTGTGTTATTTTAAAGTAGTCAAAATTAATTGATAAACTTAGTCAGACTCATAACCCAGAGACATTTCTTATATTCCTTCTTTAGTGTAAGATGTGTCTCTTCATAGATGGTGATATTACAGAATATTCCTCCTCCCCTCACATTCACTGCTCTCTTTCACAGGGTTAGTCTTGCTAGTTTTACTTCCTAAATTTCAAGAATCCATCTGTTTCTCTGATTTCTAATGCCAGCGCCTGAACTCAAGCTACCAGCATTTCTCACCTGAACTATTTTATTACATTCACTCTACCTTCTCTTCAGGCCATTCTCCATGTAATAGTCAGAGAACACTTTACAAAACACAAATCTAATCACAGGATCCCTCACTTCATCCCCATGAAAAATCCTTTGACAAAGACTCACTGTTCATTTGTTTATTTAGAAGTATAGTAGATTTACAATGTTGTGTTAGTTTCTGGAGTACGGCGAAGTGATTGTTATACATCTATATGTGTGTGTGTGTGTGCGTGTATTCTTTTTCAGATCCTTTTCCATTATAGGTTATGGCAAGGTATTGAATATAGTTCCCCCTGCTCTACAGTATGACCTTGTTGTTCCCTTGAGCGCCTAACAGTGTCTGATACATAGTAGGTGCTGCATAAGGGTTTTCTAAATGATTAATTCAAGACCTTTTTTTCATGTGTGATATCATTGTGCTAGGCACTGGGGGACTTGCCAAGAAATAAGATGCATAGCCTTCTTTCCAGAACTTGACAGGATCATTGGAGGGTTAAGACCTGAACCATGAGAAAAGTTACTTCAGGGCGAAGTATTTGATTAGATGTCAAATGAGGAAACCAGCCAATGATTTTTATTACAGACGCCACAGGAAGATAAGAGCATGCTGTGCTGTGTGAGGTCTTCCAGGACAGCTTCTTAGACACGGGGGCTGCGTTCTGGCTCAGTTCATGGTGCCCCCAGACTGTCATTCCTCTGTGACCACTTAGATGCAACTACTTTTGTCCATCTTGTGAAGCCTTAGTAATCTTTCCCAGGCCGCTTGGGTTAATAACTAGGAAGGCTGTCATTTTTGCTTTAGTCTTTTTATGTCCGAAGATCGAAGCTCTAACTGAGAGAAGAACAAAGTCCTGGGAAACCCACTGAGTTTAATATCTACTGTCACTATTTTCCTGCCTGCCCTGACTACTGGATCCAAGGAAGGCCATTTCTCACATTGCTGACAACCTTGACTGGCTTGATTGCTTTTTCCTCTGAAATCTTATTGCACTTCCTCTCATTGAGCTCTCAATCATGTATCATCATAACCATTTGTTAGCATCATTTATGTGTATGCACCTTATCCAAGAAGTTCCTTGATGGCAAAGAGGCTACGTCTTAGATTTTCTTTGAATACTTTGCACCTACAAGTACTGTGTGTGTATGTATGTAACATACAGCCATATGAATGAGTGTGAGTAAAGCATGTATTATCACTTCATTACCTTTCCAAAAGGGAAGAGCAGTGATTCCAAACTATTTCACTGCTTGGCATTTCTTCTTCTTATGTATATGTGAAATCTTGATCTAAAATAACTGAGATGCCAGGAGGACTAAAAATCACCTGAAATGTTGGTTAAAATGCCCATTCCTGGACTGTGCCCTGACTCTTCCACCCTGAGGGTTCTGAATTAGAAAGGTGTGTGTAGGAACCAGGAATTGGAATTTGAAAAAAACAAATCACCCTAGATACTTGTAATGCACATCTGTGAACGAACTCTGAGAGGCAATGATGGGCTGGACACTCAAGGGTGACAGAAACAGTGTGCAGAAGTTAATAATGATTGAGAGAGGTGAAAATGTAGGTTAGTCGGGATCTCTTAATTGAAAAGAAGTATCTATAGAAATGAATATTATAGGGTGGTATGACAATTCTGGAAGGCTGTAGCTTGAATTATTTAAATGTTTTGTTTATACATCTTTATATAACTCAAATAAATAGCGGCTGTCTACAACACGTTATCAAAAAGCATTCAATGTATATTGAAATTGGGTTCCTTATATTGTATTACTTTGTCATCCCCTGGGAAGGGTGATGAGAGATGGTTTCTCAGGGACCAGCCTGTTTTCCAGAATGGATTGTTCTCAGATGAGTGAGTCAGTTTTCTGCCCACTAATTCTAAAATTTGGCCTGTTAGTGCCTTTAACTCAGAGTCAGCTTCAGTTCTGTTTCAGTTCAACAAAGCTTGAATATTACCTGCTGTGTGCTAAGCCCTGTGCTCACTGTTCTAGTTGATTTTTTTTTTTAAGCCAGTGCTTGTATAGTACTTACTATGGGCCAGGTGCTGTGTTAGTGCTTTTTGTATATTTACCCACTTAATTTTTACAAAAACTCTTTAAGTTGTTGTGACCATCTTACAAATAAGGGGATAGATTGAGAGACGTTAGGGTCCACCTCAGGCAAAGAACTTAACCTGAGCAGCCTGATCCTGGCAACTCTTTTTTATTTTATTTTTAATTTTTACTTTTTATTGACGTATAGTTAATTTACAGCGTTGTGTTAGTTTCTGGCATGCAGCAAAGTGATTCAGTCATATATATATATATATATATATATATACTTTTTTGTATTCTTTTATAGGTTGTTACAAGATATTGAATATAGTTCCCTGTGCTATACAGGAGGACCTTGTTGTTTATCTATTTTATATATAGTAGTTTGTGTCTGCTAATCCCAAACTCCTAATTTATCCAGCCCTTTCCCCTTTGGTAATCATCAGTTTGTTTGCCATGTCTGTGAGTCTGTTTCTGTTGTATAAATAAGTTCATTTGTATAATTTTTTAGAGTCCACATGTAAGTGATATCATGTGATATTTGTCTTTTTCTGACTTACTTCACTTAATATAATCTCTAGGTCCATCCATGTTGCTGCAAATGCCATGATTTTTTTCTTTTCTATGGCTGAGTAATGTTCAACTGTATGTATATGTACCACATCTTCTTTATCCATTCATCTGTCGATGGACATCTAGGTTGCTCCCATCTCTTGACTATTGTAAACAGTGCTGCTATGAACATTGGGGTTCATGTATCTTTTTTATAAATTTATTTATTTTTATTTTTGGTTGTGTTGGGTCTTCGTTGCTGTGCACGGGCTTGCTCTAGTTGCAGCAAGCGGGAGCTACTCTTCATTGCGGTGTGTGGGCCTCCCATCGCGGTGGCCTCTCCCGTTGCAGAGATGGGCTCCAGGCAGGCGGGCTTCAGCAGTTGTGGTACGTGGGCTCAGTAGTTGTGGCGCACGGGCTTAGTCGCTCTGCGGCATGTGGGATCCTCCCGGGCCAGTCATGTATCTTTTTGAATTAGAGTTTTCTCTGGATATATGTCCAGGAGTGAGATTGCGGGATCATATGGTAACTCTATTTTAGTTTTTAAGGAACCACCACACTGTTCTCCATAGTGGCTATATCAATTTACATTCCCGCCAGCAGTGCAAGAGGGTTCCCTTTTCTCTACACCCTCTCCAGCATGTGTTTGTAGATTTTTTGATGATGCCCATTCTAACTGGTGTGAGGTGATACCTCATTGTAGTTTTGATTTGCATTTCTCTAATGATTAGTGATGTTGAGCAGCTTTTCATGTGCTTCTTGGCCATCTGTATGTCTTCTTTGGAGAAATGCTGGTGACTCTACTGTTAATCACAAGGTTATACTGGATGAACAGGAAGGTGTGGCTTCTATTCTCTTGGAACTTTCTTTGTAGAGCAGAATGCAATATTTTTCAGACTTTTTTTTTTTAAACCATAATTCAGTTTTGATTTGCGCTCTTCAGGAGTAGGTTCCCAAGGAGATGGGAACCACATGATCCCTGGCTTCCCATTCAGCTTCCAAGGAACTCACACTGCCCACTGAACATGTCTGAACCTCTGGAACAGTGGTAGCCACTACAAGTTGTGATGATGGAAAAATATTATAAATCTGTTCTATCTTAATACAGTAGCCACAGATAGCTCCTGAGCACTTGAAATGTGGCTAGTATGGTTGAGGTACTTAACTTTTAACTTAATTTGAGTTAATTTAAATAGCCACAGATCCTAATGGCTACTGTGTTAAACAGTGAAGCTCCAGATCAGTCTTCTCACATTTGCTTTCATTGACCGGTTTCAGGCGTGCATTGAGGTCCTACTTGCCAGGCTTTCAGTCAGCAGCCTCCTGAGTTGGAGCATCACTACACCTCTTGTAGGTGACACTTCCACTTTGAAGGAGCTTTCTTTTGGGCTATAGAATTTTAATTCAAAAGGGTTTGAATAAAAACATGTAGTGGACTGTAACCCCTTTAAAGGCAAGGATGGTACTTTATCAATTTTATGTATTCAGAGCATATACTGTGCCCTGGACTAGGAGTCAGCAGACATTCTTTGTAAAGGAACAGGTAATAAACCCTTTCTGGACCACATAGTCTTTGCTGCAACTAGTCAGCTGTGCTGTAATGTAAAAGCTGCCATAAACAATAGGTAAATAAATGAACATGGCTGTGTTCCAGTGAAACTAAATTTACAAAAATAGATGTCAGGCTGGTTTGGCCCCTGAGCCATAGCTTGCTGACTTCACATTAGACATATAGTTGTCTATTGTGAATGAGTGAATATGTTCATTTATCATGTAATAAGTATTTAGTTCCTAATGTGTGCCAGGGCCTCAGTATATAACAGTGAATAGGCAGATAAGGGTCCTAGTTTTATTCTTCTGTGCAGAGGTTGACAGTGAAAGATTAAACCCGCAAACCATGAGCAACATGGTATTAGATTATGAATAAAACAAAACAGACTGCTTGAGACTGGGTGGTCAGGGAAGGCTTTTGTTTGGAGGTGACCTGGAATCTAAGAACTGAATAACGAAGAGATATAAGCCCCATGAAGGACAGTGGCAGAGAATTCCAGGTAGAGGGAAACAAGAACAAAGGTCCTAGGACAGAAACAAGCTTGCCGTCTCAAGAATGTTTAAAAAAAAAAAAACAGAAAGAAAACCTGTGGGGATGAAGCATGACAAGGAAATGGGAAAATCTTGGGAGCCTGGAACCAGATTAATCACTCCTTCTAGGGACTTTATTTTAGTGGAGTAAGAAAGCTTTGGATTTAAAGAAGGAAGGAAGCAAGAAGAGATATATATATATGGTTTTCTGCACTGTCATTCATGTGTCCCCACATCATTCCTTGCTGTCCTCACTGTCTTCCATCCCCAGGGGCCCAGGTCTTGTATGGGCATTGTGGAAGCACTGAATGAGGCATGTCCGTCTACATCAGCCATTCGGCATTGTTCTCTAGAAGTCATTCATAGATTCTTCAAGCAAGGCACACTATCAAGCATTTCTTCATTGATGCTGCAGTTCAGGTCTATCATAAATTATTCTTACCTTCAATGCCAATTTCAAGATATCACATTGAGGATTTCAGATTCCTGTATAATATGAAAATCCCTGGTATATTTTGAGAGTTACAAATCTCTATTGTAGAGTAAGTTTCCAGCAACAGCCAATTAAGAATATCCTTAGACAATCTTGGGACTTTTTCTTTGAGTTAAACCATTTTTTAAAAAGTTGAGCTTAAACTTGGTTGAAAATTGAGTAGGCGTTCAATTTCTTTGAAGTAGATTTGTATTGCATACATCTAGAATGTAAAATGGGACTTGCTGGTTTCATTTGGAGAAATAATTAAGGGCCATGATATCATTTAACTGTTTGTTCAACTTTGCCTAGTGCAGCAGAATACAAATATTTGACCTTCTTGACAAAGACAGATGGATTGAAGCTACATACCATGATATCATTAGGTTGTCAAATAACATCATTATTCATGATTATAAGGAATTATTCAGGTGAAATGGCAAACCTAATAGAAAGCTATTATTTGTATAAGGAGTATAGTTTCACTGTCCTTGTCATTCCAACCCCTTAGTCAAATTGAAGATAAGATATGTGTATTTATTTTACCCCAAAGAATCATTAATAACATAATTTAAATAAATGGAGCCAATTATAATTAGTAATTTGGTAAATCAGATCATATAACACACTTGCAGAAGGAAGTTGGTGTACAGTAAATGTAAAAACATTAACATTTTCATCATTTATGGACTTGTTTCATATTTATGAATTCATTTTTAGTTGTGTAAAATTTCTGTAACAATTGAAATTTATGCAAAAGTATACCTTCAGAGATTTGAGCGATGCCTTAAATTTAAAGTAATATTTTACAGTAATACCATTTTTGCTTACCCTCCAGGTGTACACCAACTATGGCCTGGAGCCAAATTCCACTCCATCTATTTTTGTAACTAAAGTTTTACTGAAACCCAGGTGCGCTCAGTACTTCCTGTGTGTTTATGGCTGCTTCCCTGCTGCAGCGGCAGGGTTGAGTAGTTGTGACAGAGACCACATGGCCTGCAAAACTTGAAACATTTACTACCTGGCCCTTTGCAGAAGAAGTTTGCCAACCTCAATAAAATAGTGCACGGGTTCATTTCAAAGCAGGTTCAAGGAACTCCCAGAATCGATAAGGCTGGGAGAAATTCCCATCAGGAGCCATCTAGCTAAGGAAGCATGAAAGCATGTGTGATAAAGGTCCACCCTTCTGGATGATCAGCTTCTTCAGAACACTGACTAGAATTATTACAGTGTGCTATAAAAACAGAAAAGGACTAAATTAGCTTTCTCGGGGTGTGGTTTTAGAATGTCCTTGCCTGCAACTGTGGTAAAATAGATAAATCCCGAGTTCTTCCACATAGCTCTGTACAGAATGAATATCAAGAAAAATCGTGTAAATAACATTTGATCGTGAGTGTGTGAGAATATTTTTCCAAAAATATATTTCCAGAAATATGCCAATAAAAGAAGTATGTAACCGCCATCAATTTTAGAAATTAACCCAGTGCTTATTTATTGAATTATCTAAACTTTCAAAGTTTATGAGAGATATTTCAAATATAAAAAATGGACAGGAAATAATATGGCTAACATCTGTGTCCTACACAGGTTTTTAAAAAATTTAATATATTGCTGTATGTGCTTCAGTTCTTTTTATAATACAAAGTTTTAGATATACCCCATGTCCACTTAACTCACATCTTATTCTCCTTCCTCTCTTTATGAAGCTGGGTTTCTCAACCCTGGCACCACTGACATTTGGGGTCCAGATGCTTTTTTCTTGTGGAGGGCTGTCCTGCATGGTAGGTCTTTTTTAGCAGCAACTGTGGTCTCTATCTACTAGATGTGGCATAGTACACCCTTTCCTACTTGCGACTACCAAAAGTGTCCCCACATGTTTCCAAATGTCCTTGGGAGACAAAAATCACCCCCTTGTGAGAACTACTGCTTTAGAGGTATCCACTATCTGGAAGTGGCTGTGTTTCTACCTGCTGAGATTCATCTGTTTCTTATGTGAGTCTGTATCCCTACAAAGCAAATAGTGTTGTTTGATATTTTCATGGACAGTGTCCTTATGTATATAAGTTCTTTCTCTCAGCATTGGTTTTGAGATATAGCCACAGCCACACTGATAAGTGAAGATCTAATTCGTTGACTTTTACCTACTGTGGTATATTTCATTGTCTGAATAGATGATGATTCCCTTTAGATTTTTTTCTAATTTTTTTCCCATTAAGACAGTATAAAATGAATATCCTTGTATGTGTCTCCTAGTGCATTGGTGAGTGAGTCTCTAGAATATTTACCTAGCAGTGGAATTTCTGTCTTGGAAGGAGTACATTTCTTCAACTTTGGAAAGTGGTTTTACAATATCAATTAAATTATTGTATCAAGTAACACTCCATAGCAATGTGTGAGAGCTCCTGTTTCTCATGTCCTCATCAATACTTGCATCGTGTACTTTTTAAATGTTTGCTACTCTAGTGGGTAGGTATAAAATGTTATCTCCTTATTGTTTTAGTTTTCATTTAAATTACATGATTATCAATGGGGTCAAGCATTTTTTCATTTGTTCTCTGGATGTCTTTTTCGGTCACTTGCCTATGTGTATTCTTTGCCGTTTTTTCCCACTGGGTCATTGTTTTCTTTTCAACTAATTTATATTTTTATATTTTATAGGTTCAATTCCTTTGTGATCATATACATTTCAAAATAGATTTGGAGTTTTGGCTAGAATTTTTAGTGAGTTTATGTCTGTGTGCGAACCTTTAGATAATCAAGATTTTTTATTTTAATGTAGCCAAATTTAGTGTTTTCATTTATGGTCCATGCATTTTAGATCTAGTTTAAGAATTTTTTTCCAATGCTGAGGTCATAACAGTATTTTGCTATTTTTTTCTACAATTGTTTTTTCTTTTTTGTATATGCCTTGATATCATCTGAATATTTTTATATGTGGTATGAATTATGAACCCACTTTGCCTCATACAGATAACCAGTATTCCAGTTCATTCTTTCCCCATAGTCTTGACATAAATGTGTGTAGGTCTGTTTCTTGCCTGTCCAAGTTCAGGTGATCTCTTTGAGTTTTAATTATGTAGTGCTTTGATTACTGTGTTTTAAGGGTATCTTTATGTCTAGAAGGTGAGTCATTCCTTACTTTTTATCACACTTTTGGGCTGATCTTTACCCTGGACTCTTTAAGGTGTACTTTTTTCATCTTTTCAAGTTGTGTGGAAAAACCCATTGAGTTTTGTTTTTAAAGGAAGGGCATTCGATAGTAGATTAATTTAGGGAAATTTGGCATATTGGTGATACTGGGTTTCCCCAGCCGTGAACCAATGTAGATCTCCATATTTGTAAGTCGTCTTTTGTGCTTTTTTTTTTTTTTTGACATCTTTATTGGAGTGTAATTGCTTTACAATGGTGTGTTAGTTTCTGCTTTATCACAAAGTGAATCAGTTATACATATACATATGTTCCCATGTCTCTTCCCTCTTGCATCTGCCTCCCTCCCACCCTCCCTATCCCACCCCTCTAGGTGGTCACAATTCTTTTGTGCTTTTATAGAAACAAGTTCTGATGTCAATAATGGCTTGGATTTTTAATTTAAATGGATATTTGTCATTGGCTTCTTATCTTGGAAAAATTATATGTGTGAAAACTCATATTTATTTACCTTATAAACAGTGAACACAAAGCCTCATACAGTTTTAGAATAATTTTGGAGAAAAATATGAGAAAAGAAATTGAGAAATGAAGGCTTTGACCATTTCTTCTTTACAGATATTCTAAGTTAAAATATATTTGAGGGCTTCCCTGGTGGCGCAGTGGTTGAGAGTCCACCTGCCGATGCAGGGGACACGGGTTCGTGCCCCGGTCTGGGAAGATACCACATGCCGCAGAGCGGCTGGGCCCGTGAGCCACGGCCACTGAGCCTGCGCATCGGGAGCCTGTGCTCTGCAATGGGAGAGGCCACAACAGTGAGAGGCCCGAGTACCGCAAAAAAAAAAAAAAAATATATATATATATATTTGAAACATTATGCTAAGTGAAAGAAGCCAGATGCTAAAGGCCTGGTATTATATGATTCCATTTATATAAAATACCCAGAATAGGAAAATTCATAGATAGAAAGAGGATTAGTGTTGCCAGAGGCTGGTTGTAGGAGCTGCTGCTTATTGAGCGTTGGGTTTCCTTTTCAGGTAATGGAAGCTTTCTGAAAACAGGTAGTGATGAAGGTTGCACAACTTCGTGAATGTACGAAATGACACTGAATTTTACACTTCAAAAAGCTTAAATTGATGTTTATCACAGTTTAAAAAAAAGTATTTGTGCGTTTTGTTTTCTTTTTTAAATGGAGAGAAAGGGCTCTTAATTTGTCTATCCCTGTCCCCCTCTCCCACAAAGAACAATACAAATCATCTCTAAATTCTAATGGAAAATTCTTGGACAAAACGACATTTACTTTTTTTTTTAGGAGCTGTCCATGTTTAGCTTGTGGTGACTCACAAGAACCTAAATTTCATGTTCCATCCAACACCCCATTATGCTTGTAAATAAGAATCTAATAATTTGCTCTTGGGACATTTTTAAAATCCAATTATTTTAACTATTTAGAATTTTAGACATAGTCATATCTCTGTTCATACTACTCGAGGGAAGTTCAGTATTTATGAGTTGTCAAAATACAACCAGAGGTTTTTTTCCTTGATGTCCACCTTTAAAAATGTCATTTTGGAAATGGCAATAAAAATAGAGCATTAAACCAAAATTAATATGATGATGTTGAAGGTATGACCTAATTAAAATGCAAATGTAAGCACGCTTCTTTAAAACTGACATTGAGGGTTAGATACTCCTAAATATTGCTTGTTGATAATTTGATTTGACAGGTTCTCTTCACAAGTTCATTGCTTTAACCTCACAGTGTAAGCATATATTGGCTTTCCTGATAAGATGAGAAAATTTAGGCAGATTCAGGAAGCTTAATGTGAAATTTAATGCGTTATGATCTTCCTGGATATATGCACATCCTACTTATTAGAGAAGTTGGAAAATTCCTGTCATCTTCAGATGTATTCATTGTTGAAAGTCAGTGTTTTTAAGTCTAAAATTTTAGGCACTTTTGTCCTTATGTGTATTGTCCTTAAGTCAATTTCATGTTCCCTTTACCTAAAGTTACCCCAATTTTCTGTATTCCTCTAAATTCCAGCTGTCCTTTAAAAAGTCTTCTCTTGTTCTCTTCTCTGTGAGTAGCAACAGTCTATTCTGAATCCTCACTTTGTATTTCTTCTGGCTCTTATCCATTTTACCCTGTCTTACAGTTGTGTGTATACACGCACTGTGTTTCATATTAGATGATTAGGTCCTTAAGATCAGGAATCATTCCCCTAGAGGCAGCACAGATTAGTGGACAGGAGCTCAAAGAGAAATCATTGAAGGAACAAAAGATGAAGTGAATGAAAAAAGACACATAAGCCTGTAGACAGTTAACTTAAAAACTACTATCATTCATTCCTTAATAGTGATTTTTGTGCATTTACTAGTTTAGCCAGCCAACTCTTGACCTTAATGTCATGACCTAGATTCCTTAGCCTTTTGCTCGATATCCAACTTACTGAGATGACTCCCAAAGATGAGTGTGGTGTTTATACCAAGCCTCTAATGCTAAAATGAGAATCACCTAGGTATTGGGTTGGCCAAAAAGTTTGTTTGGGTTTTTCCATAACATCGTACAGAAAAACCCAAACAAACTTTTTGGCCAAACCAATATTTGACTTTGTGACCATAGATGGGTACCAGCATTTTAAACTCTGAATATTTGTATTCCCATTTATCCACTGTTGTTTTTCTCTTTTCTTAAATGTTGCCTGTTCCCTCCGTTATTTGCACCATATGGTAAAATTTAGTTTTAGCCAAAAATCTGTAGGAAATGTTGACTTGAACACAGTTTTTAAAAGAATATGTCAACCAATAAATGGAAATAAGACATTTTACTTTAAGGAATAGGATGTATTAATTTCCAAGAATATTTATGTCAGAGATGTCAACATTCTGGCAGGATATTTTTTAGAGGATAATAGCTTTGAGGAAGATTGTTTTATATAAATAAGATTGGAAAGTTTTTTTTTTAATTGGAAAAGGAATGGAAAGGAGGTTTTAAACTAACTGAACATGTAATACAGCTTCAAGAAACCTTTGTGTTCTAATATAAACATTAAAGCAAATATTATTGTAATGGAACATTTGATTCTGTTTCTGTTGTAAAAAAAAATTTTAAGGAAATCAATAACAGCATAAAGATGAAAGTGGTAACCTACCCCAAATATCTCAGTACTTATGTAAAGGCTTTCTTATCTCGTGTAGCTGATGGTTATAAAATGAAATGCATTTAAATCCACCACTAAAGATGATTAAAATATCATACAGAACCAAATCACTCCAGCTGTAATGTTCATTAAATTGACCATTAATAAGTTGTAATACAAAGGAATATTACTGCATTCATAAATTTTGTATGCAGATTTTATTAAGCTGGCATGTTATATGAATTGATTGTCCGACATCTTCTGGCTGTGTCTGAAGATAATAGTGTTTCATATGCCTTTTCTGTAATCCAAAAATTCTGATGGACTGCTTCTAAGCTAGCTATGTTTTTGTCCTGGTTAGCATTTCTTTCGCCCAGTATTCAATTAGAAGATATAATTATGGCTTTCGGTATGATACGTTATAAGGTCAGTTGTGTCAGCATTCCTGTTATAACCTTGTTTTCTGTAGGGCTCCTAGTTGTGAGAGAGAAGAGAGTGTGTATAGAGGCAAGAAACTATGTACCAGTTTGGCTGACTGTATTTTGCCTTGCTAATGAATTACTTCCATTTTTTTCTTGAAATGTAAATACACTCTAGTTTGCTATTGCTTAATTTTAAGATCCTATTTCAGTAGGTTATGGTTTTCTTCTCAGATCTGAGCTGATTTAATAAGTCTTTTAACGTGTTTCGAAGGAACAACTCGGCACTGTTGGACTTTATCCACTTATTGCTGAACCACCAGGTTGCCTTCCACCTTGAAATCAGTAGGTATCCTGAGTTTGGAAATGCAAGGAAGGCTTGAGTGCAGGGTATACGTTTCAGGATAGGAGATTTGGTTTATTGCTTCAGAGCATACTGTCACTTCTCTTTTGCTTTGCAATTATCTTTTGTTTTTGGAGGCTGAGGGTAATGTAGCACAGGGCTCAAAGCATGGACCCTGGGGCCACAATGCCTTGGTTAGAGGCCTGAATTTGCTACCTGTGTTGAGTTAGTTAACATCTTGATACTTGTATCCTCACCTTTAAAATAGTGTAATGATAATACCTATCTTATAGGGTTGAGTTGAAAATTAGTTAAATCATCTACAGGGTTTGGAGCCACAAAAAGCATTCAGTAAATGCTAGCTGTTATCAACTCCTGCCTTAGTGCATTAGTAAGAGAGAGAAGGGGTGAAAGTTAAATCTAATCATATTTTTCTTCATGAAAATCAAGTGAGACATGATTGAAATCACCGTCTGAATTCCTTCCATGTTCAAGTCCTTTGAGAGTGAGAAGTTTTAGGAAGACACCTGGGCTTTGAATATTTAGTTTTGACCTTGGGAAAAATAAATTAAACTTTTTAAGCCTCGGTTTTAAGCCATTTTTCTAAAATGAAGGATAATTGTGGTAAATAAATAAAAAAATGGATTATTAGGAATAAGTGTTACTTTTTATTTGAAAATAAAATATACGTCTGGCACACAATTTGAGTTCAGTAGCTATTGGTTCCTTTTATGGTAGCTATATCACATTTTTGTTACCTGTTGAAAGTGAGAGTTTTTGGGGGGAGCAGGAATGGTGTCTAATGTAACATTTTACTCCTTTTAACTACTAGATATTGTGAAAATATTAACTTACCACTTTTTTCTTTTTTTTTTTTTTGGCTTAATACAGACAAACAGGTAAGACTGGCTAAACTCAGGTCTGGCTCACAAAAACATTCTGAATATTGAACATCTTAGCCTGTGATTACCTAATTGCTAGGAGAATGTTGTCCTTGGTGTTGATTTATTTCAGAGTTTTAGAACTTGGCCATGTCCCTACACTTTGAAATTCATTGCTTATTTTGGTCAACAGTAAACAGAGTCAGTGTTAAAGCTTTAAGGGTTACTGTCCACTTCTCATTTAATACATGAAGAATACCAAGGCCCAGTATGTAATACAGCTGCCTCAGAGTAATAAAAACTCCAAGCAGATGACATCGGTTGGATGCCTTCTGTTCTGCTCCCGGGAAACTTGAGGTAGAAGGAATTCCTCATACTTTTTGGCTTGTATGTGAGCATGGCCAACTTTTGGTGATGAAAATAAGCACAGACCCTCTTTCCAAAGGTGGAAAAGAAATTAGGGTGAGCCTAATGAAAATTAGACAGAGAGCTTCAAAAGTTAGCACACTGACTGCTTCTCCTTTTGCAGTAAAAGTTTAAAAGCTCATTATGTAAATTGAGATGTGCACAGAATCTTTAAAGTGGGCAGATGTTCTGGTTGGTTCTTAGCAGAATGGTGGAAGCAGGTGTCAGTGATTAGTGGGTGGGCACATGTGGCTTTAATTAAAGTACATGGGGTCAGTGCTACATACTGTCTGGGCCAGAGGGGTATAAACTAAATTCAAGAAAACTCCTATTTGATCTTCTTGGTATTCTTGTTTAATTCAGTATGTTTTTCAAAATTCGAACACTGATAAAGGGAGTTTAACTAATGCTCCATTAAACTGGAGAGTGTTGGAAATCAGCGTTTCGATTGCCTTCTGAGAAGTGAGGAGTACAAGCACGTGCTTTCCAATGAGAGCATGTTTGTTTTTTCTCTGCCTTCTAAAGGTGATCTGCTAGCTATCTCAGCTGCAGCTTGAGTTTGATTTTTCAACTTTTCCAATCACGACCCATACCTCTGAGGAAAAAAAGGTAAAGTGAATAGGCAGCTTTATGTTAGAACTCCATTCCTGTTCTGGAGGGAAATAATTAGTGATATTTACTTAAAGAAAGATAATATTGCTTTTTTCTGAAAATGTTACTTGTTATGTATTATGCATTATGACATGTTTATTTTTTTTTATAACACCTCTCAGCACTGTTCATGCTCTAAATGTCA
Source organism: Monodon monoceros (assembly GCF_005190385.1). NCBI lineage: Eukaryota > Metazoa > Chordata > Mammalia > Artiodactyla > Monodontidae > Monodon > Monodon monoceros. The sequence continues at coordinate 73,751,354 of NW_021703780.1, read as the reverse complement.
TCTGGTTCAACCCTTGACCCACCATGGAAGTGCTGTGTGTAGCAGAAAGTGTGGGATATGTGAGTTAAAATGGAAAAGGGGCTAGTGAAGGTGAAATAGCCTCTGTTCATTTGCAGTCACCATCATTATTATTCAGGAAAAATCTTTATGGTTTCATGTTTCACATAAAAATTGACACATGTGGAATAGTAAAGCTTGTATTGGAGAAAGTAAGTTGCAAAAAGTATTTTTCTAGAATCTTTACATGTTAGCTATTTGCTATATTTTCAATAAAAACTTTTGAGAAGTCCAAGATAACCTGTTCTTTCTGTTTATGTAAAATCTGCATGGTATTTATTTGTTATATAACATATCATTAGCCTGAATACGGGGCTTGGACTTCTTTTTCCCATACTAGGTGACACAGGACTGCTGAGATTCTGTTTTAGTCATAAATGCTGCTTTAGTCATACTGGTGATTAAAATATCAAAATATTACTGTTGAATATAGCTATTTCCTTGAGTTCCCAAGAGTGCCCCCAGCTCTGTCATTCTGGAGGTCCTAGGTTCTCCCCCAGGGCCTCCCAGACCTTCCTGTGATGCAGCAGCCGTAGAATTAATCCTCAGCCCACAGAGGGCCTCCAAGACGCCACTCGTGCAACACTGCTAGCTTCTAGGTGCCCTCCCATTTATTGAATGGGGCCTCTCAACAGTCTACAATTAATGTAAGATGAATAAATATAAGGTTACTTGAAATCAGATACAAAGGAAAAGTATCTTTAAACCTTACTATGAGGTTCCCTAAACTGCATAATCAAAAGTATATTTGCTTGCCTATATGGCTCCCAAATTGTGGAGGAGTCTACATGTTTCCTTTTCTAAAGTTTCATTATTAAAAGTGGTTAAGCACACAAACACACACACACACACACACACACACACACTAAAGTAAACAGCAAATCAGAGCAAACGTGAGCTAGGGCTAGGACACAGCTCCAGTGCCTAAAACACTGCTGGGGACATAATAGGGGCTGAGCAAGTATGTTGACGGCCTGAGCGTCTCAAATATAATATTTTAGCTCAGTCATAGGAACTAAGAGATTGTTCAGCAAGGCTCTACTGCTTTGGTTTTTTGAATACTTAACAAAGCTTCATATTTAAGTCAAAGGAACCTTCACTTCTCTTTATGCTGTCAGTAGCTTTGGGATCTTGTTAGGGTTTTCTTTCTAACCTTTCCTTCCTTCAAAGAACATTTGCATTTGGATTACAGAATGTTGGCTTCACAGAGGGTCTTGTAAATAACTGAATAAAGAACCTCTAATCGCTTGGTATTTTTAACAGGCCTTTTAGAGGGTCCATCCAAATCCCTTAGCTTTGGCTAGAGAATTAAATTCTCTGAGTTAAAGAACTTGAACTTTTTCACCTGGTTATATCTTTGAGTTAGTAGGAAAGGGGAGATGAAAATGGGAGGAAATGTTACTCTATAAATGGCTTGATATTAAAGACTTCATCATGTCTGAGTTGTCAGAGAATGAGCTAAACTTGGAACTCACTATTTTGTACTATAAAATGTGATGATGAAGTGTTTTGAATTTGCGATATGCTTATTTCTCTCCATTAGCAAGTGTGAGATAGCCAGGCACCATGGAAAACCCCAAGCATGAAGTAATGGAGAGGCAAGTTCAAGTTAGATTCCTTGTAGCCTGTAGAAGTGTATAACTGTACCTATTAATTGCTACACTATAAATCTGTATTTTCTTCATGTTGAAGGAGTGTGACATGGGATGTGAGCCTTCCCAGTGTCTTATGGCAGAACTTAGACTTAACTGTTGCTTCCATGGGTGGATCCTCTGCTTGGATAGTATTTCCACCTTTGATGTTTCTGACTCTGAGCGGTGATTAAACTAGAAAAAGAAAGAAAGAAAAAAGGTAATTGTGAAATTGCAGGAGCCAGTGCAAATCCGTTCCTCATTGTACGTTAAGTGGATTCTGCAACCTACTCAGAACGTTCTTCTTGCTTATGCCTTCCTTTATGGAACACTTACATTTGTGTCGCCAAGTTCCAGATACAGTGTCAGTGATGAGAGTGTATTTGGGATGTTTGGCTTGCTTAATTCTCTTACTCAGTCCCTTACTACCTGGGTGCCTATGATCAAGTAAGTCATCAAACCTTTCCAGGTGTTGTTATGAGGATTCAATGAAGTTGAATCAAAAGGGATTAGCCAAGGACCTGGCACACAAAGTCCTCAGCGAATATTAACTCTTATTTATCATATACCTGGTGTTCATGAGCCAATTTGCATGTGATGGAGTTAGTTTGCAATCATTTGACTCTGTCTAAATCAGTCGTTCCTAAGGTTTCTGAAAAATTGACAGTCTGTAGTTGCGTTTTGTGATCTATCTCTCTGAAAGAGCAATAGGGCACTAGTTTCAGTTAAAGCACATTTAAATTAACTTTTCTTTTGAGCAATAGTTGTAGCTTAAAAAATTAACTGGCAATACTAACGATTTTTTAAAAACTAGGTTTGGACTTAAGATGTTTATGAGACAATTGGAAATTTGAACATTTACTGCATAGTTAATATTAATTTTTTATTATTAATTTTTTATTTTTAAGGATACTTAATGTCAATTTGTTAAATTTTAGGTGGTTTATTTTTAAAGCTTTTTTAAGTCCTTGTTTTTTAGAGAGGTAGATATAGAAATGTATAAGTCGAAATTATGTAATGACTGTGATTTGTTTCCAAATAATATGAGATTGGGGAGAGGATTAGAGTAAGATTGGCCATGAAACAAGATTGGCCATGAATTGATCATTTTTGCAAGGTTGTAGGTACATCAAGATGCATTTTTCTAGTTTGTCTATTTATATGCTTGAAATTCACCATTAAAAAAAAAAACTAGGTTAGAGAACCTTGAAACCCAGTCATTATTGCTAGTGAACAGATTTATCACAGGCTCTACGTCATCTACACCTAGGTAACCAGGGTTCATTACATGGATATATTAGCTGATGGCTAATATGCGTAGAAATTGTGCAGTAAATGAGAGACAGGATCCTGTCTATTATTGTAAGTTGACCCAAAATATATGAAAAAATCCAAATTTATCTTGGTGAAAGGATATTCACCAACTATAAAAGATAAAATATGCATTATAAAATGTCTTTTTAGAGAAGAGATGTGTTTTGGCTTATTTATTGAAAGCACAACTTTGAAGCACAAAGGGGTTTATATTTGCGGTTATCAGGATTTACTAGCATCCAGGATATTACCTTAAATAATTAATGGAGGAGACACAGAGCCTGCCCCTCTCTGACCTGTAGATCTTTAGCCATCATTGAAAGAAGGGATGGCATACAGTGCTTTCTTTGCCTAACCTGTCAGGCCCCTTTGGAGGTTTCCCAATTTGCTGATAGATCCTAAATGGACTGACTAATGTTTGAGGTTAGGCAGCTTTGGGGGAATCGTTCAAGGGATTATGGTTGATTGTAGTGCATGGAAATATATGCTTCTTCTGATCAATTCATCTCTCTTTGTGACCCTCTATTTTACTATTAGATTATGCTTAAAAAAAAACTAAATTGCATCTGACATGTGACTTGATCTTTCTTTCTCTCTCTAATTAAAAAACAAAACAAAATAAAACTTCCTCTTAACAATCCCAGCTTTGAATCACTTAATTTCTATTTTTGTTTATATTCACTCATTTTAAATATTATGTGAATATTTATTGTACCTTCTATCATACTTAGAAAATTGAACCTTTTCCACTTCCTGTTAGAGTTGACAGCATTTATCAGTTTATAGATACAGCTGTTGGAACAAGGATACTTTGTAACGGGTGTACAGAAATGTGTCCTTTATTAACTACTTCCTGTTGGTCAAGAAAGTCTTAGACAAATGAGCGATGGTAGGGAAACTGCTCTTTAGAATAGCTGTATCTCCAGTTCAGAGGTAGACTTTTATTTTTTCTGTGATATCGCTGCCATTACTGATTGTAGTTTGGGGTCTGTATGTGAAAAGGTGAAAGTTCTGAGGGTCCTTCATTTTACCATAGACTTTCAAGGCCTTTGATTCTAGAGACTTGTCTATTTCAAATATTGACTTAACCCATCCTCCCCCTGGGCCCCCCACAGAGCCTTCTGACCACTGCATTTTGGATCAGTTGGCATTATGGTCTTCTCCTAGGACACTCAGGCTTTGTGTCTGAATAAAAATATTTGCAAATGCTTTGGGGCACTGTTGCATAGCACTGTAACTTTGATGTCAGTTAAGGGACAAAGTCATATTTTCTTTCTTCCTTGGAGAATCAATAATGTGGTCCTGCTTGCAGAGGCAGGCATGTCTGCACCATGGGCGGGCAGTACATTATTTTCAAATCTCTTTTCTCCCAAAGGTCCCTCAAGTCTAGTCCTCTTTGACAGTTTCATCATGAATGTTCTATAGTCTTGCTGTCCTGGGCAACCTGAGAAAGGTTCCATGGAAAACAATATAATTAATACAGTGTCCTTTACCGGATTCCATCAGTTACTCCCAAAGCAATAGTAATATTACATTGCATTTCAATAGCACTCCATGGTATGTGGCTTGGATTTTATATGTGGTGTGATTATACTCTCTGTGTCATTGAGAATTTTTGAGTATGTGTTATGAATAATGTCTCTCTACCCTCAATATACTCTGTTGTTTCTTTTATTTGTTCATTTATTAATGCAAAAAAACGGAGTGCCTGTTGCGTGTAAGACATTTTGTAAGGTGAGTGAACGTGCAATATAGTAGGGAAAAAAGGTGATATGTGATGCCCATAGCATAGAGCCTGGCACATAAATGGTGGTTTTAATGGAAGATCTGTTGCTGCTGCGGCTCCCCTAGCTGTCATCGCTATCATCATCATCATTTTTCTAATGTTTTTGCCAGATTTGATTCTCTGGTTTATATACAGCACAATTTCTTTGCTGAGAGAGGCATTAAGAAATGAGATGATCATGGTTAGGTAACTGGTTTGGAGGTGACAGTATCATATCAAAGCCTAATATGTTTTCAGTAAATGAAGTTCATTCTAATTTGCTAGACTCCCTTACGCTTGAACTTGTGGGCTCAGATTATTTTCTGATACATTGACCAGGACAGGACCCAAGTCATTAAACCCGATTATTTTGAAGGGCGCTGGCTCTGCAGTCAAACTGCCTGAGGTCGATTCCGGGTTTCCATTCTTGGTAGCTGTGTAACCTTAACTGTTTCTCATTCGTTCATCTCTAAATGGAAGGATTAAATTTGGTAGTAAAATAAGTGGCTCAACCAGTGCCTAGCAGGTCGTAGCAATCAGTATATTTATGCCACAATTTTTATTATTGCCCTAGTTGTTATTAGTTGTTGCTACTTTTGTTGCTGTTGTTATTATTTCTACATTGAGGACTAGTTTCCTGCCTGTTAACCAACTAAAAGTCTCCATGCTTCTGTATGCTTGAACTTTCTACTTTCTGAAGTGAGCAGGCAGAACTCAGACCAAGATAATTCACCTTTTATTCACAGTGTGAACAGAGTGGAACAATGTTGTTTCCTCCTCTTATTAGAGGAGTTTGGGTGAAATCACTACTGGTTCTAGATTGATCATTAAATCCAAGTCTGAGCTTCCTGCCCACCAAGATAAAAATGTTTAATATGTCCTCTATTTGATCCATGACTGATGCAAGTTTATGTTCTGTATGTGATTATATCTGCGTGCGTATACTTATTGTCATAGATGAAAACTTCAATTAACCTTTTGGCATTAAATTCATGTACCAGAATAATAATGTATGTTTTTTTGCAGTAGTTGTAGAATGCAAAAATTTATATGAAATATTTTAACGATAGTACTGCTCTCGTTGGACTGTGTGGAGGTCTATAGTAATTACTACATGATGTGGTTAGAGTCATACCTGGCAAGATAGTACACATTCAATATACATAAGCTAATAATAATCATATCAAAGAAGACTTAAAAGACCTAACTCTGTTAGAAACCCCAAAAGAGGTATAAACACTCAAATACCCTCTCTGCATCTCTCTTCAAAGAAAATGAGTAGTTAATGACAGGAAAGGAATGACATACTTCCCTGTTGTCTTAGTAAGCTTCTTTTGTGTATCAGCCATTTTTCTGGAATTTGCCATGTTTGAGGTTGTGTGTGAAACATTCTAAGTAATGAAATTGCCTTCAAAGAAGAAATGAAAAAAATATAAACTACATTTCTAAAATCCTCAAGCAGTTAAAATTGCTTCCCCTGCCCCCCATGGGTTAATAAGAGACTTTTTTTAACCTCTTAATATTTCTTATTTTTATAGGAAAAAAACCAGTGGTGATGGTTTGAATATATCACAACAAGTTCGTTCATTAAAAGTACAGAACTCTATATGTATAGTTTTGTTTGTGATAATATTAATCTTTGCTTGAGCTCTGTGTTCCTGGAATATAGCAATAGATAGAGAAACCCTCTACCCCTGTCCTCAGGAGAAAGGCTTGCAAAGAACTGCTCTTGCCCATATGGCTTAGCTGAGACTCATGGATGCCCCTCTTGTGTGCCTATGGCCAGGCCAGGCCAGACCCTGCACATTCCCCTTCTCTGCCTTTGCCTGAACTATTTGTACCCTCTGTTCAAATACATGCAACTTAAACTGACCAAACTTGAGTCAAGCTTCTCTCCGTCTCCCAGGCCCACGAACTTTGGTCCTCACCTGAGCCACTGGAATGCAGAACTGCTCCTCCTTAAAAACCCCTCCTTGAGGATTGGCTGACCTCAGGGAAAAACTTTCCCTGATCAGTTGTCCAGACAGACCCCTTGGTCCTCCTACTTCCCCACAGCTGGTTCTTTCTAGCTTTGTTGACCTCTCCCTAGTAAAGAAAATTCCTTTCTGCTGACCTTGAGACACTTAGAGATCTCATGATCAGAACTCTCTCCCTATTGCAATAGTCTTCCTCTTCCTATTATAATAGTCCTTTTCACCTTATTGCAAGTGTCTTTTCAAATAAACTCTTTCTTTACCTACAGCACGATTTGTTTTTATTTGTCATTTGCATTTATTTCCTCTGTGGCCTGTAATTGTTGCATGATTTTAGTGTTGAAAGCATCTTCATACGAACAACAAGAGAAACTTCCTATGTTCCAGGCTCTATGTATGGTATTTTTGACACATTAGCTCTGTTTTTCCATCTCCTGCGAGGGGAGTATTTTAATTTATATTTTATCCCTAGGAACAGTAAAGTTCAGATGTGTTGAGTAACTTTGCACACCCCCTAAATGAGAGACTTGGAATTTGGAGACTGCTGTGACTGACCTCATAGCTGTCTTTCTTTTCTACTCCTCCTGCCTCTATTATCTCCTCGAGGTCATGGTTACTGCTGACAACAGTAATGATGAGGATAGCTGTATTACTTAGTGAATTGTATGCTAGTTGTTGTGCTAAGTGCTTTGTGTGTATTTTCCCGTAGAATGCTGGTGATGAAGCTGGGAGGTTGGTGGCATTAGCATCCCCATTTTGTTTCCACTAGAGGAACATGAGGTTTGGGCAGGTTAACTGGTTGGGCCAAGCCCATGAAGTTGGTAAGCACCTAAGTGTATGTCTAAGTGACCAAAAAACTGGTACCCTAACCTTGTGATTTCCCACAAACTCCCTGGGTTCCTGGTTACAGCCCCTCCAGTTCCTACATTGCCTGCTGTAGTTCTAAGCTCACAAATGCTCCTTCAACTCCATTCAACACTTGGGTGCTTTGCTAATGTGGGTTTCTGGTGAGGATAGAGTTTTGGTTTCAAAGTAATAACTACAGTATTAAATTCAATTTCTGCTTATATTGAGTTTAATGGTTATTTGTTGTTTCTTACATAAATAAGTAATTGACTAGAAAAATAATGCTGGGGACTTCCCTGGTGGCGCAGTGGTTAAGAATCTGCCTGCCAATGCAGGGGACACGGGTTCGAGCCCTGGTCTGGGAAGATCCCACATGCCGCGGAGCAACGAAGCCCGTGTGCCACAACTACTGAGCCTGCACTCTAGAGCCCGTGAGCCACAACTACTGAGCCTGTGTGCCACAGCTACTGAAGCCTGTGTGCCTAGAGCCCATGCTCCCCAACAAGAGAAGCCACCGCAATGAGAAGCCCGTGCACCACAACGAAGAGTAGCCCCGCTCCCTGCAACTAGAGAGCCCGTGCGCAGCAATGAAGACCCAAAGCAGCCAAAAATAAATAAATAAAATTAAAAAAAAAAAAAAAAAGGCTCACCAAGGAATGGATGGGCAGGCAAAAAAAAAAAAAAAAAAAAAAAGCTTTCAGACCCTGTGGCATATGTAATTTTATCCAAGGAGAAAAATATTTAAGTAACTGAGTTAACTTCCCTGACCTTTGATTTCCTCATCTGTTCAGTGGACATCACAAGATACCTAACTGATAGAAATGTTGTGAAGTTTAAAAAAATGATGAACACAGAGTCTCTGTCTGGCCCCGTGCCTGGCACATAGTAAATACCTCAGTTACTGCTGCTATTATTATTTTTATTCCTATTTTTTTCATTCTTTCCCAAGCAATTGGTTTATATTGAAGGGAGCATAAGTAGTGTGCTTTTCTGACATGCGCAAATTTCTAGAAGTGGGAAATGGCACCAAATTCAACATGGGTCATTGTAAAAGTCAGCTGTGTTTGCTATTTAAATAGTGCTATGTAAAAATTAGAGTTATGTTTTAAGAGTAATACACAGATGAAATTGAGCCTCCTGTGCCTCACTTCTACTCTTTTGAAGATGTAGTTAATGATTTTCTTATCTAACCATTATTAAATGCAAAAGCTCTAATACAAAAAAGAATATTGTGGAATTTCCAGAACACTCCAAAACTGCTCATTAATTTAGCCCTATAAAATTGGTCTATAAACATGACTGGTGTTTTTATTATGTATGAATGTGATAGAGGCCCTTTGGGGCTGCATCCATTCTCTGTTGCTCTATTCAGTTGATTTAAGATGCTGAGGCTTATTTTTTCGTTAATTCTGAATTTTTCAAATTATTATGATGTGAACACATCTTCATCTTTCCCTGGATGAAAAAAATAAGCTTAATGATGAAAATTATTTTGGTTTCCTCTACCAGAAGAAAATCTTGCCTTTGGTGTTGGTCCGGTCGGGATTGACCCTCTGCCCTCTGTCGGTCTCAGCTACTTTATCTCTCTTGATTGCTGGGTAAGCAGACACAGTCTCTGTCCTGATTGTGTCACTGCTGGTGTTAGGGAGAAAAATGCACTGGGATTTTTGGAGATGTCTCTTTTTCCAGTTCCCCTTCTGAGTATAAGGTTCTGTAACCATCTCCCAAAATAACATCTCTACCTCTGATATGTCTCCCAGTGTTGTTAACTATAGTTCTCTGTGGGGTCAGATTTCATGTGAAAATGCCTCAAACAGTATTTTGAAAACTCTTCCCTACCAAACCACTGCTTCTTCCATTCTTTGGATGGATAATGGCCTTCCCATTGTCAAATTTCTGAAGCCTTGAAATATTCTACTTCACTTTCCCATATTCTCTCCAGTTCCTGGTCATTCTCTCATGATTATTTCTCACGTCCTCCTTTTCTATTTCCACTTCTCTATCCCATGTTTGTTTTCTCCCTCCCCCCGCCCCCCCCGCTCTCTCTCTCTCTCTACCCATCTACCTATCTCTGTCTCTTGGAATATTTTAATAGGTTCCTAATTGATCTCCCTGCATCCAGCTCCCCCCAGCCCTTTAGTTAACCTTGGAACAGTGCTCATAGAAATTAATTGCTTTAATTACTGTTTGGTTTGAATTGAATTTTATTGGAGAAACCGGCCGTCTGTATGGGGATGGATTTCTCAGTGTTGGTGCTTATCTTACAACCAGCATTTTGAGAGTGGAGAAGTACCACTTTCAAGTGCATATACCTATTTGTTGAATTTTCTTTGCATCATTTACTGTAACACACTTTGGTTTGTAATCAGCATAATAGCTTTAGCTTTTAACAATTTTTTTTTTTTTTTGGCAGAAAAGGATCAACTCTGGGACATGTATCTCATTAGTATTAAAAGTAGTCAGTCTCTGTAAAATGAATATAATAAGAGACATTTCTATAATATAACACCAAAAAAGATAAATGTCAGGTTGTCAGAAAACTTAAATGAATAATGGTATTTGAGGCATTTGTTTTTCTTGCAATCAGAGATATGATAATTACTGCTATTTAAATGTTTCCCCCAACTTACCTTGCTTAGATGTCTTGGGGATTGGGGGCTTTTGGGCACATAAAGGCAGTTTCCTATCCTGTCAGAAGTTCTTGAAGGATTATAAATATTTTTATGCTCTCTATGAGAAAACAAAGAATGCAGAGTTGAAAGGCAGCAAAAACTAGACTGCTTTTACAGCAGAGCATTGTATAAAACTTTGCAGAGTCAAAAGAGAAGGAATTTAGTTTGAGGAAATAAATGGGCCTAAGAATGAATTGTTTAAAAGACGTCTTACGATGCCATCTTGATATAAAATTGGCTTAATAAATTAGTAAAAATATGATTAATACCAAATTCCTTTATTTAAAATATGATTCTGCTCACCTTCTAGTTGAACAGTGGAAGATTCAATGGCATGGGCTTGGCCCAGAGGCTCTCTATTCATGTCAAAAATGCAGGGGAACCTGGACAAATCTATTTCTGCTCGTTGGGTCATGCCTTTTGAGCAAGAGACAAAAGGATCTTTTAGTGGGCTCAGTTCTGCCACAGTGTTGCTTATTAAGTAGGTTGTTTTCCTTTTTTGTTGTTGTTGGGGTTTTTTTGTTGTTTTTTGTTTTGTTTTTTTGTTTGTTTTCCTTCTTTTTACTTCTACACTTCCAAAGGAGTTAAGGGGAAATGAAGATGTTGTGGTGACACTCCCAAACTCCGGAGATGAAGGGCAAATGATACATTTTCCCACAAAAGAACTTTCTGACATTTCTCTTTGCCCCAGTCTTGCTATAAGGGCGATGGGTCCAACCCAAAGTAGATATTATTTCTTAGGTACAGTTATACTATTTGTGGATAATAATAAAAAACTGATACCACTACCCTTTATTGTGCCAGGCCCTGTGCTAAATATTTAATCTTACCACAATCTTAGATATTGTTATCCTTTCTGTGTTACTTATGTGAATACTGAAGCCCAGAAGGCTTAAGTTAATTACCCAAAGCTAGAGCCTCTCCTGGAGTCCAGTTTCTTTTGATTAAAGTTCATGTCCATATCCAAGGCCATCCCTCCAGACACACTATAACTTCTCCTGCATGAATGGCTTTGCAAGATCATGATTATTAGAATTCAGGGTTTTATGCTTTTTCCCCCCTAATAAATGATAGATTTAGTAAAACGTTCCCTTCTCTCTTCAGAGACGGAGGAATGGAGGAAGGGATGGAGGGAGGGTGCAGTAATGGGTATTTAATCACTGTCAATGGAGTTATGGTTTTAGGACCAGTAGTTGTGATTCGAAGACTCAGTCCCATGGAATTCTGCCCTTGTTCAGGGTTCAGTGGTTGCTCTTATGTGATAAAATCCTTATAAATGTGATTAAACCCTTATACACTGAAAAGAAAAATTGTTTTCTTTTCAGAGAAATAAGGATAGATAAATCATTTTCTGTTAATTCTCAGAATTTTTTTTTAAAAACAAAGCTTGATTCCCAAGAGATAAGGAATACAGGACTTTTTTCTTCTCAACATTTACATATAACACCTTAATACTTTTAAGTGTGAACAGATGTCCCATGATATTCCATAATGTGATATGATTTCTGTCCCCTCTACCACCTACAAATGAAGAAAAGATTTTAAAGAGAATAGCATTGTTTTTAAACTTCGCTCTTCTCAAAGTTTCCCTTCCATGCTAAAGCGTAAGAAGTTGATGTTTGTTCCCACATGATGAAAGTCAGGTAGAAATTAGTTGGAGTAGTTACTACCGAGGTGGTCAGTCCATGGCAGGCTGTGGAAATGCATCAGGAACCTTCAGAATGATCCAGAATGGGGTTGGTTTTGCGTTGGTCAGTCTGTGAGAGAAGACTGTGCCAGGTAAATCCTGACTGCGCTCAGAAATTGTGTAGATGAACCCAGAGAGAACTTCTGAAAACACATGCATGGCCAAGTGACCTTCCGGCAATGAGTTCCCATTAGTCTTAGGATAAAGACAGAAACCCCTTACAGCGGCCGACAGGACCGTACCTAGCATGACCCTGATGCATCTTTCTTCTCTTGTCTCTTGCCATCCAGCATCCCATGCTCACCACCCTCTCTGTGCTCTCTGGCCTGACAGGCCAGATTTTAGTCTCCATGCTCACCCTGCCCTTCCCCTACCATGGTTCCTTTGCTGGTGCTTTGACCTCTGCCCTGAAGCTCTTCCCTAGTGCCTCTTCTGTAAGATGGAGATGTCATAGTACCTCATCCTTAGGTACTATGTGGTGAGGATTAAGTGAGTTGATGTTCGAATGGTCCCTGATGCATAGAAGGGGCTCATTATTTGGTAGCTCTTTTTATTATTTGATTAATCGTCATCCTTCCATTAGACGTGAACTCCAGGCAGACAGGAACTGTGACTGTTGTGGTTTGAGGACGGCCCCTGCTCCCGGCACCATGCCCAGTTCATTGGTAGCACCCATTTAGCGTGTGCTTTTACCGTAGACTGTTACTGCCTTAGGCAAACCTGAACACTTCAACCTCTGTTTCGCTCTGTTTGAATCAGTAATAGGACACAAACCTCTGTTTGAATCAGTAATAGGATTCAGAGTTGTGCTCCTGGAACAGAGCTGTTGCTGATTCTTAGCTGGCAGGCAGGGCACTCTCTATAATGTGGCCCTTTGTTATGGGCCTTTAGGTACAAAGGACTGTCTCAGCAAACAGGAAATCCTACCCGAGATCCTCACCTTGATGCAAGGGTGAGTCTTGTCTTGCATGCGTGTCCCTCTTCCACTAAAATAGTGATTTTCAGATCTTTATTTTTAATCTGCACATTCCTTTATCACTTATAATCTTATAATCAGTTTATCAAACAGATTCCAAGTGGGGTACTCCAGTTAGGCAGAACATGGCTTGTTTGTGGTCTCCCATACTGAATCTGCCTCTCGCTGCCCCTGAAGACCTTTGCCCTAAATAAAGTAATGGCCTATTTTCTAAGACTCTTAGGTGAGAGACTGACTCTGAATGCTTAATGGGCAAACATGGAGGTAACTTGCAGAAGGCAAAAGCTTCCAACGTTTTTACTTCAAATAGGGAATGATATGAAGTGGTCTTGTCATGTACAGCTGAACGGTTCTTACAGTGATAGAGAAGAGATCACACTATAACATAATGTGCTTTTTAAGTCTATGATATAGCTGCTTTCTTTCATCTTAAAAAAAGAGATTTAAATGTGATGAAGAGAACAGGTTGCAATTCTTTTTATTAGTTGCTTGATTTCATTTAGCTGAATTACTCAGTATAGTAATGTCTCCCAGACTGCTGGAGAGTCTTTCTGTGTATATTTATATATACAAGCATACCTTGTTTTATTTCACTTGGCTTTGGGGCTTCACAGATACTGCTTTTTGTACAAATTGAAAATTTATGGCAACCTGCATTGTCTGATAACAGCATTTTTTAGCAATAAAGTATTTTCTTAATTAAGGTGTGTACATTGTTTTTTCTCAGACATAATGCTATTGCACACTTAGTAGACTACAGTATAGTGTAACTCTAACTTTTATATGCAGTGGCAAACCAAAATATTCGTGTGACTCACTTTATTGTGTTAATCACTTTATTGTGGTGGTCTGCAACCCAGCAAGCAGTCTCTCCGGGGTACGCCAGTATTTGTATCTATAATAGAGAGAGCCCAAGAGCTTGTTTGTTTAAGAATGTTGCATAGTATAATCCAGGTCCTGGGTTTCTAACAGTCTAAGACTAGAAGCAGTAGAACAGTAGTTTTTGGAATTCTTTTTTTAATCATGATTAAAAATTAGGGTTAGGGTTAGGGATTAACATATTTAATACTAGAGAATTCAATGAAATAATCAGGTCTTGTTTTAGTGCTTCCAGAGGTTAGTTCAAATAAAGATCTCATTTTTCAAAGTGAAGAAAAATTTTTATTTGATCACACAATGGAACGTGAAAGAGTTTTTTTTCCCCTCAACATTAAGGGAATTTTCTTAAAAGTTTTCTGTGCCAGGGTTGTAATATATATATTTTTTGTTACTTTTTAACTTAATTAAAACATATTTTCTTGAAATAGAGTCCTAAGTTTGGGATTGATGACTAAGGATCCCTTAAATTCATATCTACTTAAATTAACTCACTATTTCCAACATGAATTTTTTGAAGAAGCCATGAAAAACTATTTAGCTGATATAGGCCATCTGGCTTTAAAATGTGGAGAATTTTCTTCTAGTCTGCATCTATTTTAGAGTGACTGTAGGATCAGAATTCCAATGAATCTGAAACAGTAGATTCACAATTCAAACTTTAATGCTTTGGGGATTGTAAATCACAGCACACATGGGATGATACATGTTTTGGGAAAAATGGATCCTCCTGGTCTACAAGTAATATTAAAGCTATCTGTACTCTGTGCTTATTGAATATATTTATTTTACCAAGGTGGGTCTGAATAAACAGTTCTAGATTTTTAATCTTATCATTGAAATAATTAAAAACTGTAAAAGTGTCTGTCAAATTATCATGCATTATAAATGCTCAATAATTTTCTCAACTTAGAAGCTTTCTCAGGAAAAGTAATGGCTTTCTCTATTGTTTTCTCATGGTTCATTAAAAAAATCCAATAAACAACAACACAAAAAGGTCTTATTACCCTTGGAAGGAAGCTATGATTCCTGCGGTTAGTCTAACGACATGGAACTCCTTTCCCCATAGACCTCTCATTCTAACCAGACAGGATATTTGGACAAACATTTTCACAATTAGCATAGCCAAGAAACTTGGCCTTAATTTACAGTTTTTCAAAATATGTCCTGATAGGGTTTATTCCCCAAAGGGTAAGAAGGAAAGCTCAAGCCAAGTTAAGTTGGTATTTCTGTTAGGAAGACTTCTCAACCTTCAGATTTTTAAGTATGTGTGTGTGCCTCGAATATGCATTGTAAACCTATGGAGAGACGGGGGTGGGGAAGAGGGTGATCACAGACAGTGATTCCCAAACTACTCACCACTGGAATATTTTGTAGGACTCTTGTTCTACTGATTGCAACTCAGGAGAAGGACTTTATATATGGCTGATACATGTAGTCCTATTAATACAGACTTTTCTGGGTTCTATATGAGATCTGATTCCCTCATCTCACCTCACCCCAGGGAATATTGACATTTCTGAAATTGGGATGTAGTCATCCCAATTACAATCATCACATATGTGTTTCCTTTCTTTAACTTCAGGGAAGCTATTAGTGAATTGATGATGCCTTAGAATTAAGTTAATTATTAAGTAATGCAGCTTGTAATTCTAATTTATTCATTACGTTTAGCCTAATCCACACTTAGTATTAAGTGTAAAGAATTGAGTGAGAGGAAAAAGACTACTGTGTTTTGTGGAAAATCTGTATACTACTATGCACTGAGCTCTGTTTTCTAGAATTTCTGGAATCTGGTTAAAGAATAATAATCACTCATACTTTCAGGTTACTTTGGTTCTGGCCCAAAGTTAAGAGCTTTACATACATGTGTCTGTGGTGTTATTAATCCCGTTTGAAAACTGAGGAGAATTGAGACCCAGAGAGGTTCAGCAATTTACCCTAGAGAGTGAGATTTTAATCTCAGGCAGCCTGACTTTCCAAGCCTACTCAATGTTTAAGTTAATTGAGCATTGTTATTTATATACTTCATGTGTACTTCCTTATACCTTTGCATTATGACTTATGCCAATGATTCCTTGAATGGGGTAATTACCAGAACCATCTTGGGAGCTTTTGGAAACAACGGATTCCTCGGCCCGACCCCCAAGAGATAATTATTCATTAGCTCTGGGGTGAGTTGTGGGAAGCTGTTGTTTTTTTTTTTTTCGGTACGCGGGCCTCTCACCGCCCTGGCCTCTCCCATTGCGGAGCACAGGCTCCGGACGCGCAGGCTCAGCGGCCATGGCTCACAGGCCTAGCCGTTCCGCGGCATGTGGGAACTTTCCGGACCGGGGCACGAACCCGTGTCCCCTGCATCGACAGGCGGACTCTCAACCACTGCGCCACCAGGGAAGCCCGTGGGAAGCTGTTTTTTTGAACTTTTTTTAACTAGAAAATGTCCAGGTGATTTTGATCAAGCTAGATTTGGGCATGACTGATAAATGCATTTTAAGAGATGCTTTTCTTTCTGCCAAAGATTGAAATGTAATAAAATGCAACTTAGCCCCCAAACCATGAAGAGCCTAATTGGGTGTTGTATGACCCTGAAGGCTGCATCGCATCTCACAGAGCATCAGAACACTGGTTGCCTGCATCAGTTATTGGCCCCTGGGGGTGGCAGCCAGGGTGTGCTGAGAAAGAAGAGAAGTATAAACCTGCCCGGTACCTTTGCCTGAAGTGTATAAGGGAGCCTTCATGCCTCCTGATCCATATGGTTCTCTTGCTGTATTGAAAACCTTGTTTAAGAATAACCTCAATGTAAACTGTCACAGGTGGATATGGGTAAGATGTCAACACGCGCGACCTTTCAATCTTCAGTGCTGACGGCAATAAAAAAAAGGGAGCCCCTCTAATCTGCCTGCAAATAGCTGCAGCTTCCTTGATCTGGTCTAATTGAAGGAACAAGCCCGTAGGGATTTAAAGGATTCCACACTGCTGATTTGCCATTAATTTAATTGCTGCACTACAGTGAATTATGGGAGAGTCGAGTTAAATGCTGAAATCTTTGGGGCAAGAGACTAAACAGGTTAGTTCTATAATTAGCGTTGTCATTAAGAAGAGAAAGAGCGTTCTCCAAAGTGTGACTTTGCACAACTGACAGTTATGTCTAAAGTCAGCATGGAAGGGAAGTAACAAGTCAGTTCTGGTCTTGGGAGATGGGTAGGGGTGAGTGTAACAGAGTAGGTGTGAAATACATGCTTTTCAACTTCAGTGAAGAAAGCCTTGGGGGCCACCCTCTTTTGAGGTATCCAAGAGTTTTGCAACCTTCTTTCCATAAGCTGTATGATAAGTAAAAAAGATACACCCTTTTGAGCATTTATACTTATAAATATTTAAATGCAACTGTGTGTATTTTGTGTTGTACAAATCCAGCTGTGAGCCAACATTATCGGGGGGCATCTGATGAAATGTGAATTCAGTCTGGGGGCCCTTTACATGCCAACTCTTTTTGCTAGTCAAGCTAACTGGCAGTGCCTTCATGCACATGGATTGGACATCTTTGAGATTAATTGACTAGTTAAATTCATTAGCTCATTCCATGAATCCAGCCACTGTTGGGCTCAGTTTATCTAACTGGTAATGGCACTTATTTGGAACTGCATTTGGTAAGGAGGTATGTCTAGTAATGGATTTTCATCCTTTAAAAAAAATTACTTTTGTTCCTCTTTATGAATTTCCTATCTCTGATGCCAAGCTAATCCAGGCTTAATTTCTCCCTATTGATGAACTTTTATTAAAATAATTTTCTCTGGCTGAGCATGTGGCTGTTACCACAAGTGAAACAGGGCAGCCACTTGCAGGATGCCTCCCCGTGGGGGCTGGTCATTTGTTTTAGTTACTTCTCTCTGTTGGGTTGCATAATCTTGAGAGAAGAGCATCTGACATGGGGTGTTACTCTGATATTAGTTAAATGACTCTTTTTAGGAATTACGATAATATCCATAAAATTACTAATAATGGAACAAACACATGTTAAGTGCCCACTGTGTACCTGGCACTGTGCTAAGCAAAGCATTGTCTCATTTTGATACTTACAACAACCTTGTCTTCATCAACAGTTGTCATGTGGTTGGTCCTAAAGACTTGCATGTAGATAAGTTGCTTTCATCCTGTTTTATGAGGAAGGCTCACCAGTCACCTTGTAAATGCCTGGGAGAAGGTTTCTGGTATGAAGCTCAATAACGGGGGAAATTGAAAATAATGGGGGGAAATGATATGGGGAAAACGTCACAGTCTAATAGGAAATCAGCAGCCGTTGCTGCCTAGGACCCTGCCTCAAAATTGAGTTCAGTCTTTGGTTATAAAGAGAACCCTGCCTAATCTTCATGATAAACCCAACCTGATGGGGGTCATCCCTGAATTCCACTTTAACATCTGACCTCAGTGGCTGAATAATTTACTTTCATTTTCCTTTTGCCACCATTCACCCCCCTCACCTCACTTTACCTCACCCTCACCCCTACCTTAATTTGTATTTTGAAAATGAGTATTGCTTTAAAACATCGAAGAAAAGAAAGAAAATGAAATGTATTCTCAAGGTGCCTATGCTCTAATGCAGTGGCTATGGACATTGAGTTCAAAGTTGGGTTCAAATCGTAGCTCTAATATGATCGAGGTAATGAAACTTGGGCAAATGACTTCACCTATCTTGTGCCTCAGTTTCCTTATCTTGAAAACCCTGAGTAATAGCAGCATGCCCCTAGGAAGAGGATAGGTGATGAGATCCTGTATGTAACAATCCTAACACAGTGACTAGTACCTAGAAAGGGCCCAAGACCTATAACAAGGAATGTTGACCTTTTCAGAAGACAGATTTGGGGCTTTAAAAATTAAATTAGGTTAAAAAATAATGACTTTCAGTGCTGTGGGATTTGTGAGCTCAAGGACTTGTGCTGGAAAGGACAACAAACATGAATCTGCTTATTTAATAGGACGTGCCACTGATGAGGGTCTGATCTGCCTTCAGCTTGAGGAGAGCTTCAGAATTTTAATTATTTGGAGGAGCTTCCCAGGGTAATAGAAGTTGCTTTCTGGTTGCTTTCTCTCCGTGTCAAACTGAAGGGATAATTGTAGCAAGTGGGCATTTGTATGCCCAGATATGATGCAGCAGATGAATTTATGGATGATGATATCAGCATGGCTGGGGTTCTGGTCTGATCAGTAGCTGCCGGCTGCTTTCTTAAGACAAAACAGTCATTTAAATGAACACGACATCTTCTCTTGAAGTTCTTCTTGAACAAATGCTGAAGACCCATTACTTGGCGTTTTCTCTCCTACAATTCTGTCCATTCAGACTGAGCTGCTCCAGAAAGATTTATTGGTCTTCCTTGGCACTCTTATTAGCATCCTCCACATGGCTCATCATGACGCTTATTACAATGCAAAAAGCAGCAGTAATAATATAATGATCAGCCTATGGCAGTTAGTACTCACTGAGCACATACTCTGTGCCAGGCATTGTGTTAAGAGCTTGGCATAGGCATCTCATTTAGTCCTCACGACAACTTCACGAAGGTAGAGGCTTTCGTTGCCCCCATTTTCCCAATGAAGAAGAGGTTGAGTCAGAGACCTTAAGTAACTTACCTCACGTCACACCTAGGAATAAACTAGATCTGACTGTGGAACCGGAGTGCATAGACATGACTCAAAGCTGCCTCTCTGTTTCAGAGTTCCCTGTTGGTTTCCAGTCCTCTTCTTTGTCAGTTAGATCCTGTGGCCTCCTTCAAATGTCCACCTCACATCCTAGTCTGGTACCTGGAGTGTGGGAGGCTTTCAAATGTCGGAAAGAATGAATGAATGAGTTGAGCCCCTCTGCAGAGTAGATGCTGAGAAAATGGCACCTAATCGTTAAGGGCTTAAAAGTCAAGTTAAAGAATTTTAAATAGAATCATTTTAAAGTAAAGACCACTCCTCTGTGTCCATAGAGAATTGAATATAGTGAAAGTATGGCAAAGCTGGGTTAGAAGCATTCAGGTGTAGAAGTTCTATGGAGCACTTGATTTTTAAAAAAAAAAATCCACTCAGGCATATAATAATTAAACTGTTCATGACAGCGTATAATTGCATCATTATGTACACAACCCTGTTACTATAATTTAGATCATAAGAGAGCAAAGTGTCAAAATCTTTCTAATGGTGTTTAATTTTGTTTTAGCTTTTCCTAAAGGAAGTGCTCAGTTTGTACTTTAAACTTGTAAACTTTTGACACATCTTTACATTCTTCGATGCTGTGAATCATTCATGAAAACTATAGAAATGACTTACTGTCCCTTTTTCATAATTTGGAGTCCAATCTTTATATGAGGTTTAGGTGTATCTTTCAGTGTCCAAGGCACCTATGTTTGTCTACTTATAATGTACCTTGTTTTTTAACCTTTTATTTGGAGTTAATACTATTAGTAATATAACCTGTAAGAATAACAACTCAATTTATTCAAGACCGTTTTAATTAAAAAGATGTGCTAACCCTTCAGGGATCAGGTGGAAACTTGCACTTCTCTGAAGACAGGGGTTGCTGAGAAAATTAATAATGTAAACAAGATTTTGGAGAGAATATTTAATCAACTCAGAAGAAACTTTTCAAGCAAGCCGCAGCACTTTAGAACTATCCATTGACATTCAGAAGATTGATCTGTAATTACTTATCATTGCTTTGAATTAATTAAACTGGTCACTTAAAATACTTTTGACTACATTCTGTCGGCCTCATACAAATTTCATTGTCCTTCCACTATAACAATGCTGTATGTTGAATCCTTCCTTCCTTAATAATCACTATTTACCAGTTACTTTCCACCAACCTGGTTGTCGTGGGCACACAGTAAAGCTTCTCCCAGTCTCATCTTTTGCATCTGTCGAATGCTATCTTGTAGGGGTTTCTGCAGACTTAACTGAGATAAAACATATGCATAATTTTGTGCAGTGCTCAGGAAATAGGTTGCTAATTTTTAGTCCAAATTAGGGAAGTTTTGTTACCTAGTGTGGCTGATTCTACTGCAAACTTTTCTGCCTTAAAGTTGTTGTGTAAATTCACTTATGCAGAATCTAAAATAACATGTGGTTAGACTATTTTACGCGCCCCCCGCCCAGATTTAGGCATGAGAAGTCTCACAGAAGTATTGAAATACAGTGTGAGCAAAATAAACTTACAGAAAATCACAACTCTCTTTTCCTTAAGTTTTTTTATTGAAGTATAGTTGATGTACAATATTATCTAAGTTATAGGTGTACAATATAGTGATTCACAATTTTTAAAGTTTATACTCCATTGATAGTTATTGTAAAATATTAGCTGTGTTCCCCGTGTTCTAGTATATATCCTTGTAGCTTAGTTCATACATAATAGTTTGTACCTCTGAATCCTTTACCCCCTTACCTCTCACCACTAGTTTGTTCTCTATATCTGTGAGTCTGCTTCTTTTTTGTTATTTTCAGTAATTTGTTGTATTTTTTAGATTCCACATATAAGTGATACAGTATTTGTCTTTCTTTGTCTGACTTATTTCACTTAGCATAATACCCTCCAAGTCCATCCATGTTGCTGCAAATGGTAAAATTTCATTCATTTTTATGACTTAGTATTCCATTGTGTTTATATATATACCACATCTCTTTTATCCAATCATCTGTTGATGAACACTTAGGTTGCTTCCATATCTTGGCAATTGTAAATACTGCTGCTGTGAACGTTGGGGTACATATATCTTTACGAATTAGTGTTTTCATTTTTTTCAGATTTATACCCAGGAATGCAATTGCTGAGTCATATGGTAGTTCTATTTTTAGTTTTTTGAGAAACCCTCCATTCTCTTTTCTACAGTGGCTGTACCAGTTTACATTCCCACCACCAATGTGGGAGGGTCCCTTTTTCTCCACATCCTTGCCAACATTTGTTATTTGTGTTCTTTTTGATGATAGCAATTCTGACAGGTGTGAGGTGATATCTCATTGTGGTTTTGATTTGCATTTCCCTGATGATTAGCTATGTTGACTATCTTTTCATGTGTCTGTTGGCTATTTGCATTTACTGTTTGGAAAAATGTCTATAATTGGGTTGTTTATTTTTAATAAACAACCCAATTTTAATTTTTTTTTTAAATTAAAATTTTTTAATTGGGTTGTTTATTTTTCTGATGTTGTTGTTTATTTTAATTGGGTTGTTTATTTTTCTGATTTTTTAATTGGGTTGTTTATTTTTCTGATGTTGAGTTATATAAGCTGTTTATATATATGTTGGATATTGACCCCTTATCAGTTATATCATTTGAAAATCTTTCCTCCCATTCTGTAGGTTGTCTTTTCATTTTGTCAGTTGTTTCCTTTGCTTTGCAA
Organism: Monodon monoceros; assembly: GCF_005190385.1. NCBI lineage: Eukaryota > Metazoa > Chordata > Mammalia > Artiodactyla > Monodontidae > Monodon > Monodon monoceros. Next base: position 73,729,184 of record NW_021703780.1, on the reverse strand, counting down.
AAGTTTTTAATTAGGTCCCATTTATTTGCTTTTGTTTCCTTTGCTTTAGGAGATAGATCCAAAAAATATCACTATGGTTTATGTCAAAGTATTCTGCCTATGTTTTCCTCTAGGAGTTTTACAGTTTTTGGTCTTACATGTAGGCCTTTAATCCATTTTGAGCTTATTTTTGTGTATGGTGTTAAAGAATGTTCTAATTTCATTCTTTTACATGTAGCTGTACAGTTTTCCCAGCACCACTTATTGAGGTGCCTTTTCTCTATTGTATATTATTGGCTCCTTTGTCATAGATTAATTGACCATAAGTGCATGGGTTTATTTCTGGACTCTGTATCCTCTTCCATTGATCTAGATATCTGTTTTTGTGCGAACATACTGTTTCGACTACTGTGGGTTTGCAGTATAGTCTGAAGCCAGGGAGTGGAAAATCACGTCTTAAAACATCAGTTGGATTTGCCGCACTGAATTGTGCCTGGATTTCATGATTCAGGAAGCTGTTGAAATTTGGAACTGGGTGGTTCCTGAGTCCCATGTGGGCGTGAGGTTTTTATCCTTAAATCATCTTCATGGTTAGGATCTTGTTCCTTGGCTAAAAATGATTTTCTCTCTTTCCATGTTGCTAGAATTGGTCAAAACTTCTGGCCCTTATGAAATGGCCCAGTGCCACCTGTGGGGTTATGTGAGGTTGGGAGTGTTTCCTGTTGTTGGGGAGTTAGGCTTCCTTGCTTATTGTTACTTCCCTTGGTATTCAAATAAGAAATTTGAAACTATTTTCGATTGTACTGATTTATCTTCATGCAAAGTGGGATTTTACATAGATACTCATTCTTTCTTGCAGTTGTGGCACTAGCAGCATCAATTGATATTCAGTATCCTTTGTGAAATTTTATTTACCTGATGTTTTGCATTCATACATCTTTCTGAAAAAGAGCATGGAAAAAGTATGTGTGATATGGTCTCATTTATTTCTTGCTACATTTCTCTGGAAAACTCTTAACAGTTAAATGTGTCAAAGAAAAAATGTACCAGACAATTAAGGAGATGACTTTATTCAGGCTCTTATAATAGGGAAAAAGTTCATTAATGAGTAATGTGTCAAAGAAGGAGGGGAAAAATTGGGGTTTTATGAAACAAAGTAGTCACTGAGGCAGGGTCTTAGAATATCCAAGGGCAGATTGGTCCTTGTGATTCTGAGTATTTCCCACAACAAAAAAGGGTAAGGATTTCTTGACCTTGGCTATTTTCTGTGAGTACAGTGTTCAGATTAATTTCAAGATTGCCAGGTACGTAAAACTTTGTAAAAATCTTTTTTTTAATAGGAATAACTGCATGTTGGGATTTTAATTAATTGCTATTTTGCTAGTGTTAAGAGCATTTTAATATTGTGATTGCCTTCTTAGTTGCCCTAAGAACTCCTAGAAACAGGTTTTCATTAAACAACTTACAGGTATCCATGTTAACTCTTAACTGTTGAAAACAGCTAATTTTGAAAAAGCTTTATCTGCTTATTAAATCATTGAAATAGTCTGTGATCTCCTCCCAATAATATAAGAGATTATGAAGTTTTATATTGGCTAAATGGAAGCCAGCTTCTTCCTTTTCTCTCTTAATCCAGGTAAAAATTTACATATATTATGAAATATTCTTTTGAAAATAGAGTTTTACATTCTAAAGCTTGCTTTCATTGTAAGAAATAAGGATTCATATTAGAATGTTCTTTTTAATACCCTCCTACCCACCCACACTTCTGTTCACTCTCCTTTCCCCTGCCCTTCATTTCCCTTTATCTTCTTTCTGGTCTCCAAATATGGAGCTCCCTTAGGTCTGTCCTGAGCTTACTGCTTTTCTTTTACCTTCTCCCTGTACTGTCTTATCTAATTGCATCTCTCTCTGTCAGTTATCTCTTTGTGATTCCTAGCCTTTCTCCAGGCCAGCGTATTTGAGGTGTCACTGCGTATTCCCACCAGTACAGTGGATTCTAGATTAGTGGTTCTCACCAAAGTTCCCTCTGAAAGTCTTGGGGTGGGGACTACCCAGTTTGTGAAGAGCTCTACAGTGACCTCCTGCCCCTATAATCATGAACCTACCTCAAGTCCAACCCCTCACTAGACTAGGTTCACTCAGATGTTTTTAGCTGCTTCCTCATGTCCCATAGATAATTATAATCATAAAAAATCAAATTTATAATATTTAACCCTAAACAGGCTCCCCCTTTTGACTCCCTCATTTCTGTTTTTGACACAGATGTTCTGAATAATTTTGGAAAAAAAAACAACAACAGAGCTATCCTTAAGGAGGAAAAATGCGGTTGCATTTTAATATTTTACTTGTTTTCTCTTTCTGATTAAAAAAAGTCTGATAATACTTCAGGATGTTGAGATAGTCCCCTATGATCCCACCACACAGAGAGATAGGGCTGTGAAACATTTGAGTGTATATCATACCTCATTTTTTTTTTCCATGTATTTAAGTAGAAAGTTGTTCTCATCTACAGAAATACAGGCTAGTACACAAGCTGGCTTGTATCCTGACGTGATATAAAGAGAGGCAACATAGCAAGGTGGGCAAGAAGCATGATTCCTGGAGTCAAACAGACCCCTTTTTGAACCTGTCTTCTACCTCTTACTCTCTATGTGGACCTGGCAGTTGAGAAAGTGCTCAGAGCGTCTGGTACTTAATCAGTAAATTGGGGGCATCCCTTCCCTGGGCTTGTTATCAGGATAAAGCAGGATCCTGCATGTTGGTGTTTTTGGTTTATGGTGCCAGGCACACAGATTTTTCTATAACAAATGACTTTCTATTAATGAGTGAGTCTTCTCCACTGCTACTTCTTCCCAGAATTCCACACTTACCTGGTGCTCATTAGCGAGGCTCTCTGGGACCCATTTCTGTAGCCAACCTTTGTACTCCTCTCCCTTCGTATTCCTTTGCCTGGACTGCTCTGCCCTTTTCCTATCACTATGGAAACCCAGCATGTTCTCTCAGGCTCACTTCTTCTGGGGTGGCTTAGTGGACTTGTCTGCTCTGTTCTGCCTTGTTGCTGGTATAGTCCTTGGCATCTGTATAATATGCACAGCTTCGCCTTGGTGCTTTGTGTGTGTGTGTGTGTGTGTGTGTGTGTATGTCATATATATGCATATATCATATACATGATATAGTGAATAGTTTTTGAATTGCTTCCACAGGTGCCACCTTTACAAAAACATCATGAGGCAGGTTGGCACCTTTCTTTTATTGAGGAAGAAACGGAAGCTCACAATGTGACTTGCTCGTGGTTGCAAAGATACTAGAAAAGCCAGCAACAAGATGTTGGCCTGCAGACTGGGACACCTGTTCTCTTTCCTCTAGTGCTTAGTAAATGCTCCTTGAAAAGCAGATTTGCAGTGTGTAGTCTCCAGGCAATCAAACCAGGTTTTGCCTTCCCAAAGATACTTTTTCTACACATCAATGTGTGTTTTGCAGCAGTGTTGAGGTAGGCAAACGGTGCAATCTTCCCACCCTTTTTGTATTAAGTGACTATTCTTTATGCAGGCCTAGTGACTTGTCAAAGGGAATTAACCAGATGCTTCATTTTCCAAATCTACTTAATTACTTATTTGGAGGTAAAGGGCTGGTTGGAAGGAAGGCTTCTTAGTTCTTGCAGCCATTTATGTGGCCAGTGTATAATATCCCCATAGAAGGAACTTCCTGGCAAGGCTTAGTAAACACATTTCAACTAGATACAAAGATCTCATAAACCATGTCTTAGCACAGTGTGTTAGGGAAGAATCACGGCTCCCGCGATGTCCTTAATTTTCTGTTTAGCTCAGAATTTAAGGATGGCAAGGAAAGGCACATGTCCTTAATCTGTAGTCACATTATTAAAGTACAGGGACTATGAAGCTAAGCATTAAGCTGATCAGTGCAGCCCAGGAGGCCCGTAAAGCCGTGTGGTGAAGGACTTGAGACGTGGCAACTAGGGGCCTAGTTTCTGGTCGGCTCTCTGTTACTTACCCCCTAGAATAAATTACTAAGCCACTCTGTGCTTCATTTTCCTCATCTATAAAAATGAGGATTGTAAGAGTTGTTGTGAAGATGAACAGATTTCATGTAACATCCTTGGCACAGTGTGTGCCACATACAGGTAATGCTCCTTTTTTCCCCACTATTTGAAACTGCACACCAAGCTAAAGTCATTTCTATTCATTGTTTGTTTTCAGGTCTAGATATTTGGGTGACTCAATCTTAAGACTAGATAATTGTGAAAATCAGGCAATTAGCTTAGAAAATGTGCTGTGCTCTGATGTCTTTCCACATCCCCATCATACAGGTGCCTGGGTATTTGCTATTAGTAATAACATCCACAGAGTATAGGCCCGTTACAGAAAGGACTAGAGCCCTCGCAGCAGGAACCCACCGTGTAGTCACTTACAATCCCAGAGGAACTTAAGTCAGCATTCACTATGGACAATCTCATACCAAGGCCACTGCCACATTCTCAACCTGCCTCCATGGTGGGGAGTTCCTTACTCCTTAGGCTAGTTGTCCTAACAGGGCAATAATCTCAAAGAGCCTTCAACGCTTGTGATAAAGAGAATTTGTTGTTGCTCTTTTACTTTCTTCTGCAGATGACTTCTCAGGAATATCAGAAACCACCGGTGGAGATAACACACGGTAATGGGAATAATTTGGTTATTTTACCATCCCTGTTATGTACCTCTTCATCCAAGGCACTATATTATACAGAAAGGCTTAAGGCAGATGGTGTCTATATTTAGATATCTATCTCTTTGCTTTAAGTGGGGCCACTTACTTGCAGCTACGGGAGAGATGTTCTGTCAGTGGTATCCTCATCTTGTTCCCTGATAAGCATAAGGGTGTGCGTCTTGTCACTTTGTTGTTGTTGTTGTTGTTACTATGTTAGATGAAACCATTCCTCTGCCTACTGTCCATCTATCATCAAATATTTATCTAGAGTGTCTCATGTACTCTAAACCGTAACATTAATTTGTGCTTATTTGAAATTTCTTTTAAGGCTGCTGACAAATTACAAACAATGCTTGACATATCTGTCTTAAAGGAGAGCACTGAACCAAAAGAATTAGTTGATGTCTTGTTTGAAATGGAATGCATATATATGTATAAATAATCACATTTGTAGTCAATTTTTTTTTTGTAGTCAATTCTTTAAAAAAAAAAAATTCCTACATAGCTTTTGTGGATTAGGTGTTTAAATTTGATTTTAAACTCCAAATTTCAGAATAAAAACATTATTTCTTGGGGAAGTAGTTATATTACCATATTAATCTGGGGACTTCTGCTTCTGGGTAAGTAGGAGTGGCTTATGACAAACCATTGCTTCTTGGAAAACGATAGAAAAGCCAAATGTAAACAAAGTCTGGAACATACCTAATTTGAAGAAATCAAAGAGCTGCCAAGAAAACCAAGACTCCTAGAGCAAGTGAACTATGGAGTGGTGAGCCCACATTCTGTAAGCTACTTTTCCCTTCAGGAAACTTGCCAACTCTGGGCTTGGAATGAAAGGCTGAGAAACCAGGCAAAAGATCATGCTTAGGAAGCTAAGAAGGCAGCAGAATTTTTGGCAATCTCACAAGACTGAAGGGACCACCAGTGAACTTTGGGGCTACCAGAGCAGCCAGGACTTGAGGGGCCAAGATCTCAGAGAGAAGACACATACTAGATATTAGCCTGATCCTCGGCAGTTCTGCTGCCTGAGGCATTTTGCCTAGTTCTTACACCTTGTAGGGTGTGAGGCTAGGAAGCTAAGAAGCAAATAACTGAAAAAGCAAAACAGTTTTTGACAGTCTCCCAGTACTGAGCATAAAGTAATTGGAATTCAGCACCCGTGAAGGACATGGGATACTGGTACACACCATAGGCTTTCAAACTATGTCCAAGAGTATGAGCAAAAGAGGCCGACCGAATCTTTCACGACACAAGCCAACTTTGATTCAACACTGTCCTGAATTGGATAAAGGTGACTTATCCCATCTCAGGCTGCCTGTCAGAGACTAGACTGAACCTTATTTGAAAGAAGTTACCATCATCCATTTTCTTGGTAATTTTTCGTACATAACACCTATAATTTAACTTAAAATCTCTGGACACACCAAGAAATAGGACTAGGTGAAAAACCACAAATAGTAACTGTCCCAAGGATGGCTCATTTATGGATGTTACTGGAATTGGACTTTGGTCTGGAGCTAAAGAGTAGCAGCTTTCTTTAGATAAGGCTAGAACTCTCAAATTCTCCATTGTCCCTACTACTCTCTCTTTGCCTTACTCCTGGCTTGATCCATTAAATTACATTATTTATGCTGTAGGAATTTGTGTTTACAACTGCTGCTTTACAGTGAGGAATATATCAGTTTTATTCTTAGATATTTGGTCTTCCAACCACCACCGTATGGATTTGCACACAAAAGGCATGGAAATGTTACCAACAATCTGGCTTTCAGATGATTGTTATTTAATCATTTTTGAAGGGTGGCTATTATGGTCTTATGTTTTCTTTTTGCATAGGAGGATGAGTAGGGAGTTACAGTGTGAATCTTGATATAAATAGAAATGCTTGATTTTTGGCTTGTTTTTGAGTTCTCTCTTGCAAAAGGAAAAAAATCATGAGTGGCTACAGGGGAAAAAAAATAAAAGCAAGTTCAGACAGGCTTAAATAAAATTACAGTCGGCCCAGTGAGTGGCTTCCTGGGAATGTGCAATGTGCATTTTTGACTTGGACTGCTCACATCTCTCAAATGATAAAGGATCAGGAATGAGATAGGCCTTTGCAAACCAGTGTCAGCTTGCTCTCTGTTCTGAGTGAAGAGCCATTACTTTTTTTTTTTTTTTTAAACAAAGGAGGATAGCCTCCCACTTCCGCAGTGTCCTTTCTTTAAAGAGCAAGTGCTTCTTAAAGCAGCAGGCCAGGATCGTCCAAGAACAGAATTTTAGAAGCAGAGTAAGGGATACAGCTTACCCTGAGTGCTTTGGAATCACAGTGCTCTAGAGTGATTTTCAAAGTGTGGTCTCAAAACTGGCATTTGGCATCGCCTGTGATCTTGTTAGCAGTGCAAATTTATGGGCTCACCCAGACCTAGTGACTTGGAATCTCTGGAGATGGGACCCAGGAGACTCTGTTTTTAATAAGCTCTCTAAGTGCATTATATTTTAGAACCGTTGCTCTAGAGTACTGATGGTAATCCATGCGGAGTCACTAGGTAGGGCCAAGATATCTAAGGCACATCTGTGGTGATGCTATCGTGACCATATCCAGAAAATGTTGCAGTATTCATTTATCCATGTTCTAATCTAATGGAGTTAGGGTCTTTGGGCAGTCTCTTCTCTGCCAGAAAATCATATGACCTATCTCATATATTACAGGGAATTTTTTAAAAAGACAATTGGGTATGATTTTGCATTTTCTGTAGACCATTCCTCTACCCGCCACAAGAAGTTCTTTTTATCCTGTGTAAAAAGTCTTTGTTAATTAGGAAGATGAATCGGGCACCTCATCTAGATAATAAAGCGATCAGGCATTGTGAGGAAATCATGTATCTTTTGAAAACAGAGAGAATCATATTCCTTTAAGAGTGACTTGGAGGAAAATAAAATGAGCTAAAATGACAGATAAGAATAATGGTACTTGGAGAACAGAGTCAGCTTTCAGAGGGACAATGGATAGAGTTGGGACAGAAAGTCAGACTTTTAAAGGCATCCCTGTGTGCATCATAAAATGTATTTTTAAAAAAAATCAGTAATAAATATATATATATTTTAATATCAAACATTAACTCTTAAATTCTTGGTCTAAGATTTCCAGCAATGATTTGACAATGACTTAGTTATATTAACCAGTTTGTATGTGGCCCTTTTAAAAAGTATGTCTGTGTGTTGTGATCTCCATGGGTTAAGTGATTTTTTTCCTGTGCCTATTCTCTAAGGGAAACAAACAAACAAAAATGACACAGTTGTTTAAGAAGTTTGAGATGATAAATGGTTTTAAAGATCTTATTGTTTTTTCCAGCCCACTTTTTAAATGATTCAGTGAGCTGCTTTATTGTTGAGTGGAGACTCTTTCTGCTTCCGAGAAAAATATTCAAGAGAGTATCTATATATATTTATTGCTCAGAAGTGCTAGCCATTTTTAGTAACTTATACAGTTTTGTGAATTAACTTCCCCTGTTGACAATTTTATTAGTGGGCAAGTGACTCAGTCATACTTACTGGTAGCACAATCTAGAAGGAACCTGAAGAGGATAAAGCTAGAGTTCATCAGTTATTCATGAAATGTTGATGAAATATTCAGTTAGGTTCTTTCAGGGTAAAATTGCCTTTTTTCTTTTCTTTCATTTTTCTGCTTTTCTACCTGCTCCATCAGGTAAAGATAGTTATCTGGTTCTACCTTATTGGGCTTTGAAAGAGTTCTAAGAACAAAACAACAGAAATAAAAGCGATAAAGTTACAAATTTCTAAGAAAGGATAACTTCCTATAACTGGTCGTCATGTCTAAGATGTTCACAATACGTTGCTCCTTCTGGGTTGTAGTTTACTAGAGTATCGGAATCGTACTGCAATGTAAACCGTAAAGCACCTAAAGTGATGAGTATTATCCATTGCCCTACTCTACTTGCACTTAGGTTCAGCTCCACCTAGTTGAGCAAGTAGAGAGAGATGCTGATAGTGTTTGTATGAGAGAGACTGTGTCAATGGAAATATCCTGAAATGAGAAATTCTAGAGATTTGTCGCCCCATCGAATATTGTAGAAATAGTAAGAAAGTAAAGAGAAAAACTACTACAGATACGTATACATTTTGTTTGTTTGCTTATATTTGGAGAGTCTGTGCGCTGTATAGTTTCAACTGACAATTGGACATAAATGAATTCACATTCCCTATGACTATGGGCAGAGTTTTTATATTTAGCTTTCTCATGATGGAATAGCATTAGTGCATTTCTTATAGGACTGCTGAGAGTATTAATTGATGATGCAGGTAAAGTTCTAGGCATAGGACATGGTACATAGTAAATGTTCAATACATGGTCTCTTGTTATTTAGGATAGTTTTATTTGTCATATGCCTAATTTGACATCTCTAAGATTTATTTTAGAAATTAGAGTGGCTGTTGTGTAAATGATTTCATTTATGCGCCATCTTCCATGTAGAGACAGGCAGTAGGACATTCAGTCAAGTGACTTAGAGTGTAGCAAGCCCAGTTTCCCCCTGCGTGGGAGAAAACCTAGCCTTGGGAACTGATGGCTGGGTAAATACCAATTTCTGGTCTGGAAAAATGAGGAGGAGAAGCAGACCCAGGGCAGTGAGTTGCTACTGGCACCACTCAGAGAAGTTTAGGAACCATTTGGTTATTTAAGTAATTTTTGACTTGCTAATGAATAATGCTCTTAACTCCATTGCCTCTGTAAAATGAGACTCAAGGGACAAGGTCAAGTTGTAACTTGCAGGGCTGTGACTGAGTGTGAGCAGTTGTGGGGCTGCAGATGTAAAGCAGGGCTGAGAGTACCTTAGTGAGTGATGGGAATCAGTAAAGGATTTAAAATGTGATGGAAAGCAGCATGAATGTGAGTGTGGCTTTGGTGCCTTAAGACCAGTGTGTGAATCTCTAGCCCACAAAGCAACATGGGAGGAGGGCTTTTGAATAAGCCCAAAGAGAATCTCTTGTCTCTGAAATAGCCAGTTTTTTCAGAGATACTCTCTCTGTAACACTTTTTCCACTCTAAAAGACAATATATGCCCTTCTGCCCTTCCAGGAGTCTGAGAATTTAAGGTGGGAGGGAGGGGTGGTTCCGGACATCCAAGGGTCAGGAGATAACTTGATTCCCAGAGAGGAGCAAGAGCCACTGCCATCTTACCAGGCTGCTCGGTGTGGTTCTGGTGGTTTCCAGTATCAGAGGGAAGATGTGCCCAGGGTAATCATTGACTCAGACCATGTAGCTCGAGGTACCATCCCTCTAACCACCCGTCCTCTGACATCAGTTCCTATGGGCCCATGGCCAAAACAAAGAGCAGAGTTCAGAAGTAATGTAAAAGGATGGAAAAGGTCTTATTTCATATCTTCCAGCACAGGGAAATAGCCCTGCATGGCTTCACACAGGGTACCATGTAGAAAACACAAGTGAGAAAAGGAAGAATTCAAGTTTGGAAAATTTGGAGGAACAATTGCCTAAATTAATTCATTAATTAATCCATAAATTGAATAAATATTTGAGTACTTATTTTCTGCCAAGAAAAATGCTGGATGCTAGATTCCTGGTTTAATGTACAATTGAGCTGATGGAAGCAGGTCGTGTAGTGTGCTAGGGAGTAGCTTGGGCAATTTCGGTGTTCTGGGTTCAATGCACATCACTCCTTATGTTTTAAAAGCCATTGCAAAGCTTGGGTTAACTCAGCAATGTGATTAGTTACTGATCAGCAAGAGTGTGTTTTCTTACTGTCTTAGTAAAAGGGAATTGATGATTAAACATGAATAGTTTCTGTTAAATTTGAATTATAGAGTTAACAATATTGAGTTAGCCTACATAACTGTATGAATCTTTCTTAATTTTTAAAAAAATTGTAAAATACCATCATATATCATTCCAGACAGCTGTTGTTGAAGTATGTGGATATCTATTAATTCAAATGACTAGTCATTATTTTGGTACGAAGGGTGCAGAATACCTTAAATCAGGCAAACACCTACTAGTTAAGTACTTGTTTGTAAAATATGATGTTTAGATCTGGATTTTCCCTGAATGTGGATATGGATTGTTTTGAGTGAGCAAACCCTCTATCAAATTTAGTAAGGTGAATTAGAAGTATCTTTGCCAGCTACCTGCCACTTTTTGTTCTTGTTCAGCCTGAAAGTTTTTGCTGACTGTCTACTCGAGATCAGTGATTGTGAGAGAGAGAGTACTGGAGAGAACAGATAGAGTTAAAGGCACAACCCCTGATCTCAGGAGCAATTTTCTGTTGGGAGGAAGTGTGTGTGTTCACATAATCAGGCTGATAGGATAAAAGAGTCAAAGTCTCAAAGCATGGTTGAGAAAAGGAGGAAATAAATTTGTACTGGGGTGACTGAAGAAGCATCATAGAGAAACTGAGGGCTTTTAAAAAGTTGTTTAATACATTGGGAAAATTGGGTTTTGGGTACTTACTAAGAAGCAGAATAGTATAGTATTTAAGAGCTGGGCTTTGGAGCTGGATTCAAATTCTTCCTCCACCACTTAGTAGCTATGTGCCCCGGTAAAGATATTTTCTGTGTCACAACTGTACACCTATAATATGGGGATGATGGGATCCATCTCATAAAGTTGTGAAGATTAAATGAGCTTTTAAATTTATAGAGCTTAAAATTTTGATGGATACTGGATTCCACAAATACTAGCTGCTATTATCATTATTATTATGGGTTATTTACAATTATATACGGAATAGTAGAAGCAAGCTTGTATTAGAACCTAAATTCTTGTGTCACCTATGCCTCTAGCAAGTCATGGGAGATGGGCTAACTTCTGTTTCTTAATCCACCTTTTATTTTTTAATTATTAATGCACTCATTTTCCTTTTAAAATTTTCTCATTATGATTTCTGTGAGTTCTTTTTAAATTGAATCATAGTTGATTTACAATATTATGTAATATTAGTTTCAAGAGTATAACACAGTCCATACTTTTATAGATTATCCTCCACTTAAAGTTATTATAAAATATTGGCTATATTCCCTGTACTGTACTATAGACCCTTGTAGCTTATTTATTTATTTATTTTTAATTTTTTCTTTTGGCGGTACGCGGGCCTCTCACTGTTGTGGCCTCTCCCGTTGCGGAGCACAGGCTCCGGACGCGCAGGCTCAGCGGCCATGGCTCACGGGCCCAATCGCTCCGCGGCACGTGGGCTCTTCCCGGACCGGGGCACGAACCCGGGTCCCCTGCATCAGCAGGGGGACTCTCAACCACTGCGCCACCAGGGAAGCCCCGTAGCTTATTTATTTTATGCGTAGTAGTTTGTACCTCCTCTTCTCCTACCCGTATCTTGCTCCTCCTCCATTCCCTCTCCCCACTGGTAACCACTAATCCATTCTCTATATGTGAGTCTTTTTTTGTGTGTTACAGTCATTTATTTTTCAGATTCCACATACATGTGATAACATACATTATTTGTCTTTATCTGTCTGACTTATTTCACTAAGCATAATACCCTCCAGATCTATCCACGTTGTTGCAGATGGCAAAGGGAAATGGGCTGACTTCTGAAGTTCATCATTCATTAGATAATATTTAAAGTCCTTTTCAACTCAGAAATTCTAGGCTCATGATGCAATTGAATTCACATATTAAGCAACTGATTTGGAAACAGTAAAATGGAGTAGTTGAGACCATGGGCTTACCCTATATCTTACACCGTACAAAAAAAACCAACTCAAAATAGATTAAAGACTTGAACATAAGACCTGAAGTGTTGAGACTCTTAGAGGAAAACATAGGGGGTAATCCCCTTGAAATCAGTCTTGTTAATGATTTTTAGAATTTGACACTAAAAGTACAAACAACAAAAGAAAGAAATTAACAAGTGAGACTGTATCAAACTAAAGTTTCTGTACAGTAAAGGAAACCATCAACAAAATGAAAAGACAACTTATGGGATGAAAGAATTATTTGCAATCTTATATGTAATAGGTTAATATCCAAGCTATATTAAAAATCATAAAACTCAATGGAAAAAAATGATTAAAAATCAAAGGAACTGAATAGACATTTTTCCAAAGAAGACCTACAAATGGCCAACAGGTACATGAAAGGGTGATCAACTTCACTAATCATCAGGGAAAATGCAAATCAAAACTGCAATGAGATGTCACCTCATACCTGTTAGAATGGCCATCATCAAAAAGATAAGAGATAGGGCTTCCCTGGTGGCTCAGTGGTTGAGAGTCCACCTGCCAACGCAGGGGACGCGGGTTCGTGCCCCAGTCCGGGAGGATCCCACGTGCTGCGGAGCGGCTAGGCCCGTGAGCCATGGCTGCTGAGCCTGCGTGTCCAGAGCCTGTGCTCCACAACGGGAGAGGCCACAACATTGAGAGGCCCGCGTACCCAAAGCAAAAAAAAAGATAAGAGATAACAAGTGTTGGCAAGGATGTAGAGAAAAGGGGACCCTGGTGCACTGATGGTGGGAACGTAAACTGGCATAGCCGCTGCGGAAAAGAGTATGCAAGTTTCTCAGAAAATAAAAATGAAAATAGAACCACCATAGGACCCAGCAATCCCACTTCAGGGTGTGTATCCAAAGGAAATGAAAACAGGATCTCAAAGAGATATCTACACCCATGTTCATTGTAGCATTAGTCACAGTAACAAAGATACGGAAACAACATAAGTGTTGTCAACAGATGGATGGATAAAGAAAATGTGGTGTATATACACAGTGGAATATTTTTCAATCATAAGAAAGAAGGAAGTCTTGTCATTTGAGAAAACATGGGTAGACCTTGAGGGCATTATGCTAAGCGAAATAAGTCAGGCAGATAAAGACAAATACTAGTATCACGTAATATGTGAAATCTAAAAAACCTGAACTCATAGAAACAAAGACTAATAGTGATTACCAGGGGCTGAGGGATGGGGGTGGGGTGGGGAAGGGTGTCAAAGAGTATAAAATTCCAGCTATAAGATGAATAATTTGTTGGGGGATCTAATGAACAGCATGGTGATTATAGTTAATAAGGTTGCTAAGAGAGTAAGTCTTAAAAGTACCCGTCCCCAAAAAGAAATGGTTATTATGTGACATCATGAAGGTGGTTCAAGCTAGGGTAGTAATAATTTTGCAGTATATAAGTGTATCAAGTCAACACATTGTACACCTAAACATATCGATGTTATATGTCAATTATATCTTAATAAAGTTGGTTGGGGGGGGCGGGGCAGATCATGAGTTTAGGAGATTGACAGACCCTTATTTTAGTGCCTGATTATTTAGCTTGCTGTTTGATGACAAGCAGATAACATAACCTCTGAATATGAGGGTAAGATTTACATTCATCTTAGAGTGTTGCTCATTGATTAAATGAGATGGAGCATGTAATCAACAAGTACAGTATCTGGTACACAGTGAATCAACACATGGTAGTGAGGATGATGATGTGTTATGCTGGACATAGAGTAGGGGTTCGGTAAGTTCTGGCCGAATGAATGATTAATAGAGCTTTCCTTTTTTTCTCTAAGTTAAGTGGCTAACAGGAAGCCCTCCTAAAGACATATAGAATTTTATAACTTAATGGAGTGTGTATTTATGGCTTGGATGTATTATATAATGACTTTCCTTTTATTGCAAATCTTCCCAGCTTCTCTCCGCCTAAATGACATCAGCATCCATATTAAGAGATATCTTTGCCTGGCTCCAGCAGTCTTGCCCACAAGTCTATTTAAGGTTTACTGATGCCAGCTATTGATCAAGAGCATCAGTGATGGGTTTTTAAGGAAGATTTGTTTGCCACTTTGCAAATTTTCAAGAAAGCTGTACTGAATTGGAGGTTTTAATGGGCCTCATTTGTGAACTTGGGGCAGAGATGGATGTCATAACAAATAAAATCAAATAGGAAAGTACCAAATAGGAAGTACACATTAGATGTTCTATTTCGTTTATTCTTGGGAAAAAATGTTTACTTTTCCTGTTGTCTGGGTAGTTCCATTCGCAGCACAGCATTCTGCAAAGTGGGTGAGCAGTTAAAAGAACGTCAAACCGAAAATGCTTTTCCTAGACATCAGGCACACATCTTTTGAAGATGATGAACTGTTAAAAACCCATACTCTTTAGGAAAAGGAATAAAATTTGAACTGAGTTAATTTCAATATGAAATACTTTAGAAATGAAAATAAACATCTTTTGGTTCAGGTCTATGAAGATGAATAAAATAGGTAGATTAGAATGTGCTCCATGGAGGGTAGGGTTTTTTAAATCTGTTTTCTTCATTTCTATGTTTGAAGAACCTAATACAGTGCCTGGCATATAGTAGGTACAACAACGTATATTTGTTGATTAGATCGTTGAATGGAAGTAACTCAATCTGGCATTTGTCTCCACTCTGAGAAGGAACCAGAGGAAAGTCTAGGCTTTTATGTGCCCTTGAGGCAGTAGCCTTCTTGCTTCCTCAGTTACATAAATGTTTACTTTGATATTTCAGCATCATCCTTCATCAACCAAGCTGGTGGTTAAAAAAAAAAAAATGTGTTTTTGTTTTTTTTTTTAATTACATCATCATATGTAATTCCCCAGTACTGCATCAACTCCTGGATCATATTGAGCAATTGTGAAAAACTGCTTTGCCATCACACCTGAATCTTTCATTTAAAAATCAACTTCAGTAACACTCAGTCATTTACAAGTTAGACTCCCTGGAAACGTCAGTGGCTGTATTTGCGTACTTTATCCATTTAAAATGTTTTTAGAGGACGGGAAGTTTATGGTTTGTAGTTACTTCCATGGGGCTTTGGCCAAAGGCTGGTATGAACTGGATAGCCTACATTTCAGCAGAAAGCGCAGAGGAAAACATGTGTATGCTGATGGCTTGCCGCTGGCACAGTCATCTCTGCTGCTGACTGATGGTTAAGGGATGGTCCTGCGATGCATTACCGCTTTCCTTCTGTGCCATCGATTCTGTCCAGTCAGTACAGTTTAGTTATGCACTGTGGAAATTACCTTTTTCATTGCACAGCCTAGCAAGGGAAGGATACTATTTTAACCCCAGATTTATTTGTTTGGAGGTGATGTAAAATAAACTGGAAAAGAAAACCTGTGATGGATATTACAGATGAGAAAAACATTGTTACAAATGATTCCTCTTTCCTTTGGTTTAACTATGAATGTTGTAGTTAGTTCAAAAATGACACCACGAAGTGTAAAAACTATGATTGCGGGGTGGGTGGGAGTGGGTAAGGAATTGAAGGGAGAGTTTTTGTTTAATGGGACTGAGCAATCTCCTGCAAAATGTTTCAAAATAATTAACGGGCAAAATGCAGGAGTAAATTGAAATTATTCTTTCTGGTATCTGGGGTGAAGCAAGCATTTATCTAGAGTAACGCTGGTGTAAGTCTGTCACGGCATTAAAGAAAATGGTTTGAAATGTCTTTTCAAACTGTCTGTTTGAACTTGTTATTAAAACCTGAGATGAAGACGAGGAGATGTACATCAGGCAGCATGTCCAGTGGCGGATGAATGTGGCCTTGTGGAGGACTAGGGGGAAATGGTGATTTTCACCCTGGTGGGTCAGATTGATGTACACTTCGAAATTATTCCATAAACACCCGCCCCCGGTCCTCACCCCACAGGATGGAGGAGGAGAAAGGGAAGAAAATACGTCAGAAAGAGAAAGATGGGGCCTTGGGTTCCTGCTGAGTATTTAACTCACCTGTTCTTTCAAAGTGACTATAAGTATATAGATTTTCATCACGATTTTTCTGTCAGTAGTGACCTGGAAAATACTTATTCTCCAAATGCTGAGAGGTAGACAGTAGGATGCAGCTTTGAAAGATTCCGAAAGGGAAATGCAAATGTTGAGAGAAACAGAGGGCACAGAAGAGGTGTGTAGTTACCACCAGCCGTCACTTAAGCTACTGTTGACAATTCTTGCAGCATGTGTTTTGCTGTCTCTTCACCTTATCTTTTAAGTGAAAAACAAACTTGAAACGTGTTTTTTAAGAAACGTTATCAAATATAAATGAGTATAGGTAATATGATGTTAGCTGGCAAAATGTAAGAAGGCACATTGTTTAGTGTGGCAACGCTGTAATTCCACTCTATCACAAGTTCTCCCCCTAGTAGAACCATTGCCAGTCACATGAGCCAGGGACTCTCTTTCTCCAAAATACATGTCTTAAGGAGCCTATGACCCTCCTCAGCTGCCAAGCTGTGAAAATTAGAAGTTGTGTTTATTTGTAAAGTGGCCTGCACTCTAGTTGCCTCTTGCACATGAAGTATTGATAAGCCATCCTCAAAGGCTTTTAAAAGAGTTTCTGTCTTAAGATAAAAATGCCATAGGGATATTTAGCCACTCTTCTACTTTGTACTCAATTTCTATCTTTATCCCATCAACATATTATAGATAATTCGTATGGGTTATCTATATAGTACCTTATTAACCTAATGGATCTATACAGATGACCCATATATTATTATATAGAATCCATGTATACTATAGATAACCAGTATGGATACATTTTCACACACCTTCTTCCCCACTCTTTCCTTTTCTTTGATAATTATGACAGCTATCTACGGCTATATCAGTTTTCCTCTGGTATCAAGATTGGGGTCAACACTCATTTTTTGAGCACCTGCAGTGTGCCAGGAACTTCGATCATCTCCAAGGATTAAAGATGAGGCCCTGCCTTCAAGGAGCTGTGTGGCAATGGAGTAAACAGAGTTCTAAGTACAAAGGGTTTTACTCTTTCCCTAATAGAAGTAGGCAAGGGGACCTGGATACACAAATGGACCAGTGGTTCGTTTTGTCTCAGAGTGGACATGAAAAAGGTACTAAGAGAAGACTGAGCTGGCATTAGAGAGTAAGTGCTCACTGCAAGGTGAGCTTGAGAGCCATTTTGGCAGAGGGAACTGTGTAAGCCAAGGCACAGGAGGGGAGGGCTGAGGAAGTGAGGAGCAGCTTTGGAATGACAGCTCTGCCACTAACTGGGTGGGTGGCCTCAGGCAGGATATTTTGCTTTTTTTGCTGAGCCTCTTTCCATCACTAGTAAAATAATAAAGTTTAAAATAATTAAAATACACGCTGAAAGCGTGTTAGTTCCTTTTTAAGGAAGTGTGGTGGGAAGTGTTGAAATGAGTTGGTGGTTGGGGGGGGTCTTTGGCAAAAGATGAGGCCAGTGCAACAGGCAGATGAGCCACGCTAAGGAGATCAGAATTGATTTGAAAGGCAAGGCGGAGCCAGCAGAGGTTTTTAAGTTGAGAGAGCTTCCACCCTCCTATATCGTTAATCAGTTTTTCAGGAAAACGTAAACACTAGATTCTCTGGCCAACATCATCAAAGGGAATTATGGACCAAGGATGTTGGATGCAGGCGACAGAGTGAAATTTATTGGTAATTTAATTTTAATCATGAGGTTAAGAAAGGAAAAGCAAAGGAAAAAGTTACTCGGGAAAACCAAGACTGAGAAAAGGGAGCAGTCTTACTTCAGAATAGTTGAAGATTATCGCTGACCTGAAACTCACTGCCCTTGAAGCTATTGGCTTAATCTCAAAGGATGAAAACTTCTGGAAGTGAGAGAAAGAGCTGTTTGATTAGCAGAGTACATCAAAACCTTTTATGGATATAATCCCACAATGTTCAGTAAAAGCTTTGCGTCATCCAATAGTTAGTGACTATTTTCTAAACTTGCTGGAGATAAGTGCAGGAAGCAGAAACATAAAAAATAGCGGATGAGATTTACAAAAATATGGTGAGGAGCAAAGTACACTGATTAGGGAGATAATGATGTAAAAGAATAAAATGCAGTCTTTTTGGTTAATGTGATTTGTAAAAATAACAGCAAGCAGGCAGCTTTAGGGAAGGACGGAAAAACCAGAAACTAGGCCTGTAAAAGCCACAAGAAGCCAGAGCAAAGTGAGGTTCACTCTATAAAACTCAAGTTTACCCATAAATAAGATACACCAAATAAGAAGTGTGCTATATTTGGAGCCTGTGAGGTGGAAATCAGAAATAGGTTTCTATATTAAACTCCTCTTGCGCTTCCTTTCTGAGCAAGAAGAAAACTAACATTTGTTTAGAAAATGGCTTCTGTGTTTCAGCCATGGTGCCAAGGGCTAATAACTGGCAATTATGGAAAAAAAAATCAGTTTTAGACACCTCAGTAAACTGGTTCGTCGCTGTATTAGTCATGGGGATGAGACAGTATCATTATATCCTCCAGCTCTGCAGAGCAGCTGGGGACCTCTGTTTCTACTGCAAGCCTGAAGGTGAGGGTGGCTCAGCTGCTCGCGTGTCTTACGTTGACACCCAGGATGGAGGCTTCATGGTTGAACCTCTGAAGCATGTTCTTCTCATGGTGGTCGGAAGCTCCCGGAGGGACAGGGCAGGAACTTCTTAAGGCATAGGCTTAGAGCTGTCGCACTGTCTTCCATTTGGGGCCCGTGTAGGTCACGTGACCAAGTCCACCATCAAAGCCCAGAGAGGTATGTTTCTCCCGTGGATGTCAGGGAAAGGAAGGGAATGCTTGTTCAACAGTAACCTCACTTACATTCTCACTTCGCCTCTTGGTGTCTAGGCTTCCACACCTGTACATGGGTGTCATGATTATTACCTTAGAGAGTTGTTGTGGGGGCCATGTGTCTAAAATCACATCTAAATGTTCTCAACAGAGAAACCTTTTTATTCTCTGTTCTTTACCTTCTCATCCTCCTCCATAGCATGTCTGGTTTGTAAGTTCTGTTCTTCCCTCCCCAGCTCCCTGAAGAGTGTTATCAGAGTGTGTCCATCACGGTGTGATACACATCAGTCGGGCAGGTATCGGTTAAATTTGCTGACTGGAGATGCTCTTGTCCGGGCATTGCTTCTTCTCTCTCTGCCAGTCTATCTGAAAAAGCCAACTGAAACCTTCACTCCTCTCGTTTCCCCATCCCCTGTAGGATCTCAAGTTGTTGCATCTCCTGACTCCCTACTTCTTTCCTGCTTGTGTTTCTTTGAATTTTATCTTCATATTCAGCCCCTTCTCTTCTCTGAGACTCTGTTTATACACAATTTTGTAAGTTCCAGTATTGATTGGAATATACCCAACTTTAAGGCTTTTATTTTTTTCCAATTCTCTGACAATGATGGGTGAAAGAAATCAGTGAAAGTTTTTTAAAGCTCTTAAGATATTTATAAAAATTTTAACGGATTTTGTTTCTGGTTTATTTGTCATAAATTAGAATGAACCAGAATTTTTAGGAATGCTGTGTCCCCAGTGTTTGTCAGAAAATAAAATTGTGTCATTGAGATATTTTCAGCTGCAGGAGGAAAAATTGGATTTTCGACTATTTACCTTTGGGGCAAATGGGCTAACTGAAAGTTGTCAAGCATATCCAATCACTTCATTCTTTGCCTTCATTACAGAAGAATTCCAGTGACATTCCAGTGGGTATTTTCTTTCCTTTTTATTTATCTAGTTATTTATTTTGGGCTGTACTCCTCAAAAAAATTTTTTTAAAGGGGAAGGTAATTTATTTTTTTAAAAATAAATTTATTTTATTTATTTATTTTTGGCTGCATTGGGTCTTCGTTGCTGCGTGTAGGCTTTCTCTAGTTGTGGCGAGTGGAGGCTACTCTTCGTTGCGGTGTGCGGGCTTCTCATTGCAGTGGCTTCTGTTGTTGTGGAGCGTGGGCTCTAGGCACATGGGCTTCAGTAGTTGTGGCTCGCGGGCTCTAGAATGCAGGCTCGGTAGTTGTGGCACATGGGCTTAGTTGCTCCGCAACATGTGGGATCTTCCCGGACCAGGGCTCGAACCCATGTCCCCTGCGTTGGCAGGCAGATCCTTAACCACTTCACCACCAGGGAAGCCCTCCAGTGGGTATTTTCTTTGGGTGGCTTTTGATGAGCTGAATGACAGTAAATCTGCCTCCCTCCTCCCATGGGAAAATTGTAACTGTCCAGAAGAAGATCTGATTTCAGTAATGGCGCCTATGTCCCAAGGGGAATTACTCATTAAGAGTAACCCCAGACACACAGGGGCATCTTTGCTTCAATTTGATTTTTGCTAAGTTGAAGCTTGCCTATTACATTCACCCCTTTCACTTTCTTCCCTGTCTGCCCTCCCTTCTGCTTCCAAGTTTCCATTTTAACCACTTCTCAATCTTTTTCATTGTTTATCATAACATTTAGTAGTCGGTGTTCAGGGAGGCAAGGATAAGCAAGTGATACTGTTAACGTTCTCCAAGAGTTTATAAGCTGAATGGAGACTCAAAACATGCTCTGATGAAGTTACTATGCAAGACCTCAGTCAAGATCACCTTGGTGGTTCACTAAGGGAATTTAGAAAGAGGGGCTTGAAGACCTTCTTAAGCTTTCAAGCCGGATTGACAGGGAAACTGGTCCTGTTGCCAATATTCTAGGTAATAATTACAGTAGTCACCATTTATTGGATTCCTTTTCATGTAATCGTCACAATAAATGTTATCTTCTCCAATAATCAGATAGGAAACTGAGGCCCAGAGACATTAAAAAAATATTATGAGGCCATTGCAATTAACTGACAGAGCTGAGATTTGAAATTTCCATGTGTGGGCTTTAAGAGCCCATTGGAGCCGATGCTAGTTCCATTGCCTTTTTAAAGAACTACTTGTAAATACTTAGAGATTTTGAAATATGTTTTTGATAAACCAGGAAAAAGGACAGACCGGTAGTAATAAGAGCCTAAATTCCATTGGGAATAGGAAACAGGGCTTAAATGTGAACTGTGTTTGTTAAAAGCCAACAGGACTTGGCCAATCATTGGTTCTAATCATGGAAAGGGGAGAGGGTGAGTCTCCCAGGGATGCTTGCAGACAAAATGTTGGGCAAATTGAGCTGTCATGAACAAGACAGCTCAGTTAGGAGGAGGACCTACTTTGAGCAAGAAGCTGTTGGGGCAATAACAAGGTAGATTTGGACCCATCTAATAAGGAGTTTGGTGCCCACATGGAGGTGACCATCAAGCAATGGGAAAACTAGGACATGGACTTAAGAGGAAGAATGGTCCAGGGATCTAGAGATAGCTACATATAGATGCTTATTAAAGTGATTCAACTAGATGTGATTACTCTGGAGAGTGTTGAGACAGAAGAAAAACAACACACATTTAGGTGTTAGGTAAAGACAATGGAGTTAGAGAAGAAGATTGTGGAAGGCAGAGGAAAACCGGGAAAGTGGTATGTTAGATTTCTTTATTTTTTTTTAATCTTTATTGGAGTATAGTTGCTTACAATGTTGTGTTAGTTTCTGCTGTATAGAATGTGTTGAACGTTGCTGTATAACAAAGTGAATCAGCTATATGTATACATATATCCCCATATCCTTCCCTCTTGTGTCTCCTTCCCACCCTCCCTATCCCACCCCTCTAGGTGGTCACAAAGCACCAAGCTGATCTCCCTGTGCTATGCGGCTGCTTCCCACTAGCTATCTATTTTACACTTCCCAGTGTAAATATGTCAATGCTACTTTCTCACTTTGTCCCAGCTTACCCTTCCCCTTGCCCGTGTCCTCAAGTCCATTCTCTACATCTGCATCTTTATTCCTGCCCTGCCCCTAGGTTCATTAGAACCTTTTTTTTTTTTTACATTCCATATATATGTGTTCCATATATGTTTGTTTTTCTCTTTCTGACTTATTTCATTCTGTATGACAAACTCTGGGTCCATCCATCTCACTACAAATAACTCAATTTCATTTCCTTTTATGGCTGAGCAATATTCTGTTGTATATTTGTGCCACATCTTCTTTATTCATTCATCTGTTGATGGACACTTAGGTTGCTTCCGTGTCCTGGCTATTGTAAATAGAGCTGCAACGAACATTGTGGTACATGACTCTATTTGAATTATGGTTTTCTCAGGGTATATGCCCAGTAGTGGGATTGCTGGGTCGTATGGTAGTTCTACTTTTAGTTTTTTAAGGAACCTCCATACCGTTCTCCATAGTGGCTGTATCAATTTACATTCCCACCAACAGTGCAAGAGGGTTCCCTTTTCTCCACACCCTCTCCAGCATTTCTTATTTGTAGATTTTTTGATGATGGCCATTCTGTCCTGAGTGAGGTGATACCTCATTGTGGTTTTGATTTGCATTTCTTTAATGATTAGTGACGTTGAGCATCCTTTCATGTGTTTGTTGGCAATCTGTATACCTTCCTTGGAGAAATGTCTATTTAGGTCTTCTGCCCGTTTTTGGATTGGGTTGTTTGTTTTTTTGTAATTGAGCTGCATGAGCTGCTTGTAAATTTCGGAGATTAATCCTTTGTCACTTGCTTCATTTGCAAATATTTTCTCCCAAACTGAGGGTAGTCTTTTGGTCTTATTTATGGTTTCCTTTGCTGTGCAAAAGCTTTGAAGTTTCATTAGGTCCCATTTGTTTATTTTTGTTTTTATTTCCATTTCTCCAGGAGGTGGGTCAAAAAGGATATTGGTGGGATTTATGTTATACAGTGTTCTACCTGTTTTCCTCTAAGAGTTTTATACTGTCTGGCCTTACATTTAGGTCTTTAGTCCATTTTGAGTTTATTTTTGTGTATGGTGTTAGGGAGTGTTCTGATTTCATTCTTTTACGTGTAGTTGTCCAGTTTCCCCAGCACCACTTATTGAAGAGGCTGTCTTTTCTCCATTGTATATTCTTGCCTTCTTTGTCAAAGATAATGTGACCATATGTGCATGGGTTCATCTCTGGGCTTTCTATCCTGTTCCATTGATCTATATTTCTGTTTTTGTGCCAGTACCATACTGTCTTGATTACTGTAGCTTTGTAGTATAGTCCGAAGTCAGGGAGCCTGATTCCTCCAGCTGCGTTTTTCTTTCTCAAGATTGCATTGGCTATTTGGGGTCTTTTATGTTTCTTTTTGTTCTAGTTCTGTGAAAAATGCCATTGGTAGTTTGAGAGGGATTGCATTGAATCTGTAGATTGCTTTCAGTAGTATAGGCATTTTCACAATGTTGATTCTTCTAATCCAAGAACATGGTATATCTCTCCATCTGTTTGTATTGTCTTTAATTTCTTTCATCAGTGTCTTATAGTTTTCTGCATACAGATCTTTTGTCTCCTTAGGTAGGTTTATCCCTAGGTATTTCAGTCTTTTTGTGCATTGGTAAATGGGAGTGTTTCTTTAATTTCTCTTTCAGATTTTTCATCATTAGTGTATAGGGATGCAAGAGATTTCTGTTAATTAATTTTGTATCCTGCTACTCTACCGAATTCATTGATTAGCTCTAGTAGTTTTCTGGTGTCATCTTTAGGATTCTCTATGTATAGTATGATGTTATCTGCAAACAGTGACAGTTTTACTTCTTCTTTTCCAATTTGGATTCCTTTTATTTTTCTTCTCTGATTGCTGCTAAAACTTCCAAAACTATGTTGAATAATAGTGGTGAGAGTGGGCAACCTTGTCTTGTTCCTGATCTTAGAGGAAATGGTTTCAGTTTTTCACCATTGAGAATGATGTAGGCTGTGGGTTTGTCATATATAGCCTTTATTATGTTGAGGTAGGTTCCCCCATGCCCAGTTTCTGGAGAGTTTTTATCATAAATGGGTGTTGAATGTTGTCGAAAGCTTTTTCTGCATCTGTTGAGATTGTCATATGGTTTTTATTCTTCAGTTTCTTAATATGGTGTATCACATTGACTTACATATATTGAAGAATCCTTGCACTCCTGGGATAAACCGCACTTGATCATGGAGTATGATCCTTTTAATGTGCTGTTGGATTCTGTTTGCTAGTATTTTGTTGAGGATTTTTGCATCTATGTTCATCGGTGATAGTGGCCTGTAGTTTTCTTATTTTGTGTGACATCTTTGTCTGGTTTTGGTATCAGGGTGATGGTGTCCTCGTATAATGAGTTTAGCAGTGTTCCTCCTTCTGCTATATTTTGGAAGAGTTTGAGAAGGACAGGTGTTAACTCTTCTCTAAATGTTTGATAGAATTCTCCTGTGAAGCCATCTGGTTCTGGGCTTTTGTTTGTTGGAGGATTTTTAATCACAGTCTCAGTTTCAGTGCTTGTGATTGGTCTGTTTATATTTTCTATTTCTTCCTGGTTCAGTCTCAGAAGGTTGTGCATTTCTAATTTGTCCATTTCTTCCAGGTTGTCCATTTTATTGGTATATAGTTGCTTGTAGTAATCTCTCATGATCCTTTGCATTTCTACAGTGTCTGTTGTTACTTCTCCTTTTGCATTTCTAATTCTGTTGGTTTTAGTCTTCTCCCTTTTTTTCTTGATGAGTCTGGCTAATGGTTTATCAATTTTGTTTATTTTCTCAAAGAACCAGCTTTTTTATTGATCTTTGCTATTGTTGCCTTCATTTCTTTTTCATTTACTTCTGATCTGATCTTTGGGGGTGTTTTGGTTCTTCTTTCTCTAGTTGCTTTAAGTGTAAGGTTAGGTTGTTTATTTGAGGTGTTTCTTGAGGTAGGAGTGTATTGCTATAAACTTCCCTCTTAGAACTGCTTTTGCTACATCCCATAAGTTTTGGATTGTTGTGCTTTCATTGTCATTTATTTCTAGGTATTTTTTGATTTCCTCTTTTATTTCTTCAGTGATCTCTTGGTTATTTAGTAGCATATTTGTTTAGCCTTCATGTGTTTATATGTTTTACAGTTTTTTTCCTGTAATTGATATCTAGTCTCATAGTGTTGTGGTCGGAAAAGATACGTGATATGATTTCAGATTTCTTACATTTACCAAGGCTTGATTTGTGACCCAACGTATGATCTGTTCTGGAGAGTGTTCCGTGAGCCCTTGAGAAGAAAGTGTATTCTGTTGTTTTTGGATGGAATGTCCTATAAATATCAATTAAGTCCATCTTGTCTAATGTGTCGCTTAAAGGTTGCATTTCCTTATTTATTTTCATTTTGAATGATCTGTCCATTGGTGATAATGGGGTGTTAAAGTCACCTACTATTATTGTGTTACTGTCGATTTTCCCTTTTACGGCTGTTGCATTTGCCTTATGTATTGAGGTGCTCCTGTGTTGGGTGCATAAATGTTTAGAATTGTATCTTCTTTTTGGATTGATCCCTTGATCATTATGTAGTGTCCTTCTTTGTCTCTTGTAATAGTCTGTATTTTAACGTCTATTTTGTCTGATATGAGAATTGCTACTCCAGCTTTCTTTTGATTTCCATTTGCATGGAATATCTTTTTCCATCCCATCACTTTCAGTCTGTAAGTGTCCCTAGGTCCGAAGTGGGTCTCTTGTAGACAGCATATATGCGGGTCCTGTTTTTTGTATCTATTCAACCAGTCTGTGTCTTTTGGTTGGAGCATTTAATCCATTTACATTTAAGGTAGTTATCAATATGTATGCTCTTATTACCATTTTCTTAATTTTGGGGGGTTTCTTATTGTAGGTCTTTTCCTTCTCTTGTGTTTCCTGCCTAGAGAAGTTCCTTTAGCATTTGTTGTAAAGCTGGTTTGGTGGTGCTGAATTCTCTTAGCTTTTGCTTGTCTGTGAAGGTTTTAATTTCTTCGTCGAATCTGAATGAGATCCTTGCTGGGGAGAGTAATCTTGGTTGTAGGTTTTTCCCTTTCATTACTTTAAATGTGTCCTGCCACTCCCTTCTGGCTCACAGAGCTTCTGCTGAACGATCAGCTGTTAACCTTATGGGGATTCCCTTGTATGTTATTTGTTGCTTTTCCCTTGCTGCTTTTAATATTTTTTCTTTGTATTTAATTTTTGATAGTTTGATGAATGTGTCTTGTCTTGTTTCTTCCTGGATTTATCCTGTATGGGACTCTCTGTGCTTCCTGGACTTGATTGACTATTTCCTTTCCCATGTTAGGGAAGTTTTCAACTGTAATCTCTTGAAATATTTTCTCAGTCCCTTTCTTTTTCTCTTCTTCTTCTACCACCACTATGATTCGAATGTGGGTGCATTTAATGTTGTCCCAGAGGTCTCTGAGACTGTCCTCAATTCTTTTCATTCTTTTTTTTTTTATTATGCTCTACTACTTTTTTTTTTTTTTATTATTTCCACTACTTTATGTTCCGGGTCATTTATCCGTTCTTCTGCCTCAGTTATTCTGCAATTGATTCCTTCTAGAGGATTTTTAATTTCATTTATTGTGGCGGTCATCATTGTTTGTTTGCTGTTTAGTTCTTCTAGGTCCTTGTTAAATGTTTCTTGTATTTTCTCCATTCTACTTACAAGATTCTGGATCATCTTTACTATCATTACTCTGAATTCTTTTTCAGGTAGACTGCCTATTTCCTCTTCATTTGTTTGGTATGGTGTGTTTTTACCTTGCTCTTTCATCTGCTGTGTGTTTCTCTGTCTTCCCTTTTTGCTTAACTTACTATGTTTGGGGCCTCCTTTTCGTAGGCTGCAGGGTCCCATTGTTTTTGGTGTCTGCCCCCAGTTGGTGAGGTTGGTTCAGTGGCTTGTGGAGGGGACTGGTGCCTGTGCTCTGGTTGGTGGGGCTGGATCTTGTGTCTCTGGTGGGCAGGGCCGTGTCCAGTGGTGTGTTCTGGGGTGTCTGTGAACTTACTGTGATTTTAGGCAGCCCCTCTGCTAGTGGGTGGAGATGTGTTCCTGTCTTACTAGTTGTTTGGTATGGGGCGTCCAGCACTGGAGCTTGCTGGCTGTTGGGTGGAGCTGGTCTTAGTGTTGAGATGGAGATCTCTGGGAGAGCTCTTGCCAATTGATATTACATGGTGCCGGGAGGTCTCTGGTGGTCCAGTGTCCTGAGCTCGGTTCTCCCACCTCAGAGTCTCAGGCCTGACACCAGACTGGACCACCAAGACCCTGTCAGCCACACGGCTCAGAGAAAAAGGGAGAAAAAAAGAAAGAAAAACAAATTATTAACATAAAAAATAATAATTTTAAAAAAAGAGAGCAACCAAACCAATAAACACATCCACCAATGATAACAAGTGCTAAAAACTAAACTAGGATAAACATAAGTATCAGAAACACATCAGTTGCAGACAGCAAACCCCAGGTCTACTGTTGCACCTGAAGTCACTGCCTCAATTTTGGGACGTCTATTCAGGTATCCCACAGATGCAGGTTACATCATTTTGATTATTGGGATTTATTCTGTTGCTCCTGATGCTGCAAGGAGAATTTTCCCTTTCTGTTCTTTGTTCGCACAGCTCCTGGGGTTTAGCTTTGGTTTTGGCCCCACCTCTGTGTGTAGGTCGCCCTCAGGCATCTGTTCCATGCCTGGACCGGAGGGGGTTAAAGCAGCGGTTGACGAGGGGGCTCTGGCTCACTCAGGCCAGGGGGAGGGAGGGGTGTGGAGTGCGGGGTGAGCCTGCAGCGGCAGAGGCTGGTGGGACGTTGCAACAGCCTGAGGCCCGCTGTGTGTTCCCCTGGGGAAATTGTCCTTGGATCACAGGACTCTGGCAGTGGTGGGCTGCACAGCCTCCCGGGAGGGGAGGTGTGGATTGTGACCTGTGCTTGCACACAGGCATCTTGGTGGCTGTAGCAGCAGCCTTAGCGTTTCATGCAGGTCTCTGGTGTCTGTGCTGATAGCCGTGGCTCATGCCTGTCTCTGGAGCTTGTTTAGGCGGTGCTCTGAATCCCCTCTCCTTGTGCACCCCGAAACAGTGTTCTCTTGCCTCTTAGGCAGTTCCAGACTTTTTCCAGGACTCCCTCCCAGCTAGCTGTGATGCACTAGCGCCCTTCAGGCTGTGTTCATGCAGCCAACCCCAGTCCTCTCCCTGGGATCCGACCTCTGAAGCCCAAGCCTTAGCTCCCAGCCCCCACCTGCTCCAGAGGGTGAGCAGACAAGCCTCTTGGGCTGGTGAGTGCCAGTTGGCTCCAAACCTCTGTGCAGGAGTGTCTCCGCTTTTCCCTCTGCACCCCTGTTGCTGCACTCTCCTTTGTGGCTTCGAAGCTTTCCCCCTTCCTACCCCCCATCTCTGCCCGCGAAGGGGCTTCCTAGTGTGTGGAAACTTTTCCTCCTTCACAGCTCCCTCCCACTGGTGCAGGTCCCATCCCTATTCCTTTGTCTCTGTCTTTTCTTTTTTCTTTTGCCCTACCCAGGTACGCGGGGATTTTCTTCCCTTTTGGGAGGTCTGAGGTCTTCTGCCAGCATTCAGTGGGTGTTCTATAGGAGTTGTTCCACATGTAGATGTATTTCTGATGTATCTGTGGGGAGGAAGGTGATCTCTACATCTTACTCCTCCACCATCTTGACAGTCCCCTGGTATGTTAGATTTCTATGACTGTGTAACAACTTAGTGGCTTAAAAGAACCCAAATTCAGTATTTCATAATTTTCATGGGCTGGAATCTGGCATCTATTATCTTGTTGCTCTGCTAAGGGTCCCTCAAGGCTGAAATCAAGGTGTCATCTCTCTGTGTTCTTATCTGGAGACTTGACTAAGGAAAGGTCCACTTCCAAACTCCCACCTGTTGGCATAATTTATTTTCTTGCAGTTGTAGGGTTGATGTCCCCATTATCTTGTTAGCTTTTGGACAGCGGCCATTCTTAGCTCCTAGAATACTCTCTCAGGTCTTTGCCACATGGCCTTCTTATGAAGCCCTCTCACAACATGGACGCTTACTTTTTTCATGGGTTGCAGCTGAATTTCTTTTAAGTTTTGTACTTCTTATGTCTAGAAGGGCCCATTCTCTTAAGAGCTTACCTGGTTAGGCCAGGCCCACCCAACATAACCTCCCCTTTGATTAACTCAAAGTCACCTGATTTGGGGGGTCTTAATTACATCTGCAAAATCCCTCTTTGTCCTATTACATAACCTCATTATAGGAGCGAACAACATCATATCAGAGTCCTGCCCATGCTTAAGAGGAAGGAATTATATGTGTTATATACACCAGAGGTGGGCATCTTGGGGACCCTCTTAGAAATGTCCTTATCGTCGTGGTAGAGAGCACAATCTAGCAAAACAATTTCATTTCTGACAGACTACTGAATACCAAGAGATGTAGGTTTGAGGAAGAAAGTCCCTTGCTTCTACAAGTCAACATTCTAGTGGCAGTGACAGAGCCTAGAATGGTGAATAGTTTTTAATATTCTAGAGAGATGAGAGGATGCTGACTGATTAAAAAGGGATGTTACATTTAGGTGTTAGGCTCTTTGCAGTTCTCTGGGCCGAATGGTGAGGGCTAGGGTCAGGTTTGAGTGGCAGGGGAATGAATGATCACGAGCAAGTAATATGTGCATGCGTGTAAGAGTCTTAAAAAGTTTATCAATAAAGGGAAGGAGAAAGGGGATTTTTATCGGGAGTTAACAGAGTAGAGGACCATTTATCACTTCGAATTTTTAGAATGGTTGAGACTTCAGAATGTTTGTAGCAGTAGGGAAAGAATCGGTGGAATGGGGAAAAGGAACATGGCGTTTTCCCTCCCCACATAAATTCTGCCAGCACTTCAGGAGACTTCAGAGTGACAGAGATCTTCCCTTCTCTTAATAGTATTCTCTTATTTAACAAACAGTTACATGGCACTTATTGTGCGCCAGGCCTTATTTTTAAGCACTTGGCAAGTATTAACTTATATGAAACATGCATAAGTGGTGCAAGGTCAATGAGCTTGTAAGTAGTAGAGTCAGGATTCAAACCCAGGAAGTTTGGCTCTGGAGCCCATGCTCTTAACCATTGCACTATCTCTAGCAGGCTTTTCTGCGTGGTTCTGTTGTCCATTACTTGTGAGGGGCCTTGTGACACCCCTCGCATTGTTACTCTTCTACCGGAAAGCTTTCTGCATGCTATGTATCGATGCCCCAGCCAGATGGTAAGCTCCTGGAAGGCACAGAACAGGGCTCCACACTGCCCTTCCTTCTTCATGGCATCTTTAATGTACTAGATGCCAATAAATATCTATTGATTTGATTTAAGCTAGGATCCTATCATTTACTTTACTTCCTCATTTCCTTTAATCTCTATTGATTATAAAATTAATGGGGTGGTGTGTAATTTGGATTTAACTACTTAGCCTGTAAATGTGATTTTATGACTTTCAATATCATGATAAATCTGTGACCTCTTTGAGGAGTTTCTTGCTTATAAAATAGATTTCACCTAATTAAAAAAGGGAACGAGTGTATCATAGTTCTGAGAACCATTATCAGTAAGGGAAAAGAGACCATTGCCTGTTGGCTTCTTGGATTGTGTTTTATTCTCTGAATGATGGAGGCACAGAGTGGGAGGGCACTGTGGACTTGAGTCGATGTTACTGAACATTGGAGAGGAAGATCATTTAACTTTGGCAGAGGTCTTATCATTATTTTACCCCCTTGCTGGTATTTTCTTTGCTGTTTATCAAGAACTAAACAACATAGTTGCTTTTCTGTTAGTGCCAGTCACTATTTATAATTGAGCTTAATGACCATTTCTGTCTTCAAGGTCAGCCGTGTATTCAAACCCACTGCAGTATAACATTTTCCATCCCCTGGTGAGTTGTGACCATCTGCTTTCTAATCCGTGTGTTTCTCCCACACAGGTAGGGAAATCCAAGGAAGGTTACCCATCCTTGGCCACTTGCATTTGAGAAAGTCCCTTAATTTGTCCCTTGCTTATTACAAAAGTATTTGCTGTGATGTTAGGAGTTAGAGGGAAGATAGGATTAAAATTACTTTTTGATTTATTTATGAATGCAAAAGGTGATTACTGATGAAAACTTCTGAGCCTGGGAATCAGTTATGTTTGGTTTGATCACCTGGATGCACTACAGATAAAGAAAGCAAACCTCATTGCTTGAAATGACGCTCCTCAGGGGGATTGGATTTTACAGCATATTTTTTCCTTCAGAATGCTACATAAAAAGTTACTCCACTGTGTTCCTCTTCAAAGTACTTGTACATGAAGTAAGCATCACGATATTTATCCCCTGCTGACTCTGTAGCTGCATTTGATCAACAACAAAGAGAAGGAGGCAGATTTCATTTTATTTTTCTCTCATGTATTTGGTGCGTGTTTGTGCATGCGTGTTGTGTGTGTGCATATGCACGAGTGTGAGCAAGTGTGTAAATGTGAATGCATCAAAGAACTAGAGATTGTGACTGATTTGAAACCAAAGCTTTTAGGATTTGGAAGTTTAAAGGTAATGAGATAAACGGTATAGTGAGGAGTTGCTAACGAGCTTTGAAAACTCTTCAAAAACCACTTTTTGTTTGCCTAATTCTCTTTGTATGATAGTATTTCTCTGCCTGCATCTAAAAGCTCTGAGATCCCCCCAAGTTCATCTTCTAATAATCTCAAGACATGGTTTCCAATATCACTGAGTCTACCCCCACCCCCTCCCCGGGCATGTTCTGTGTAGAGAGGCAGTATGGTGTAATGATTAAGATCATGTCCCTCTGTTGAAATCTTGTCTTACCAGTGTGTGACTTCGGGTAAGTGCTTTCAATTCTCTGAGCTTCAATGTCTCATCAGTAAAATGGTGATACACAATAGTAGTTACCCTTGAAAGGGTTATTACTGGATTAAAGGAGTTAGTGTTTTCCAGGTGTTTGGAATAGACACCTGGTACACAAATGGTTCCTCCCAAGTGTTTGCTCTAACTTCTGTAATTATTGTAGTACAATTAAAATCTAGAGCAAAATCAGGGAGGAGTACAATATAAGTTGCTACATAGTCAGTTTTTTTAGTAGCTATTTTGCTTTTTGGAAAGAATGAGGAGAACAAGATGGGGGAAATGAGTTTATGATGATACTAGGAAAATTACACTTAAGGAAGTAGATATTTGCTTATAAGAAGTTCATGTGGGCTTTTAATATTCTCACCCCACCCATGGAAATCCACGTTAGTGTGGGATTTCAGTATACTAATGGTCAGCTGCATTACTTAGCTGCACTAGGACTGGCAGGAGGAAGTAGGGGTAACTAGCTCTAATAACTTTTGCTTACTATTTGCAGCATTGCCCTAAAGCACTGAGAACTATGTTAAACCTTAAGTTAAAGCACATAAAAAAGCAAGAAACTTGCATCTAATCTTTTAGGGATTATTAGGCAGAAACATGTTCCTAAACACCTAGATTAGGCTCTTCTGGTAACACATCATTTTTATGAAGTTCGTAATATTTCATAAATCAGAGAAAAGCACTGATTTTCATGTTTTCTTTGGGTGATCATATAAAGCATACTTTAGACAGTCTGATGAGAGAGAGTTGGCTCTATTCCTCATGCTCTGTGTTTGGTTGGATGTATTGGTTGTGTTTTGTGTCATCGGTAGAAAAAAGTGCTAAAAATTTCATCTTAAGGGAATTTATTGGCTTAGATCATTGGACAATCTGAACTTAGTATGGGCTTTAGGGTTGGTTGATGCAGCTGCTCTGTGAAGTCACCACAAACCTGAGTTTTCTCTGTCTCTGCTCTGCCATGGACAGTGTTTGCTTCATCTCGTAGTGACTTGTCATAATCCTGGTATGCCTGCTAGGGGTAATTGAGGCCGCATGTTCCCTTGTGTATGTCCAGAGAGATGAGAGCTTCTGTTAACACATTCTATTCAATTCTAGTCTTTCTCCTTTATAGTAAAATTAAGGCATTATAATGACTTTAAAGTTATGACACTACTTGAAGAGTGTAGGTAAATTATTTAATGGTAGATTTCATTTCCAGAGACTAAAGAGGGCATTACAAAATATTTGTGTTAAATCGGGGTGGATCTACTAGGGTTGGGAGCTCTAAGGTAGAGTCTTGGAAACCACGTTGAGGAATTCATATTGCATCGTTAGGACAATGGAAAGCCATGGAAAAAGTTTAGTATGTGGAATCACATGATAGGATTTTCATGATAAAAAGATCACCAAGGCTACTGTTTGGGGAAAAGATTAGAGGGGGAGTCTGGTATGACTGAGAGACCTCACTCCTTTTCTCCATTATGAAATGAAAGCCATTTTTATGTCTAACACCTCACCAGGGAAAGCCATGCCAGTTTCAATCTTAGTTCCTGCAACTGTCTTTTAAGTTGCCCTTGAGTTTATGCAAATCACAATTGATCGTCCTTCAACAGTAGCAACAGCAACAACAACAAAAAATAGAATGTTGTAAAGAACAAAAAATTGATTCTTTTAGATATTTAAAATGTGATAAGATATGAGAAGAGCTTCAAAAACCTTAGAATAGTTTATGAAAGGGAGTAGCTTTAAAGGATGTGTTCTGTTTCAGGACATGCAGATATGTTATCTGAATACTGCTTGATCCCAAGCATTACAGTGCTGGCTATGGAATTGATTCTGCTGCAAAACTGCACAGAGTTAACGAATCTATTGCTTGTTCTCTCTTCACATGTCAGGCTTCTATACGTACATCTTTGGAGAATTTCTACACTACTAGTGTTTGAACTTTGGGACATATGATAAAGAATGAGAAGTACTTGAACACTGAAAACTGGAGTTGTATTTGGGCAGTTAAGTCAAAGAAAAATGATACCACATTCATATAAGCAAGGATAGCTAGGTTAAGGTTTTAATGGGCAAAATTGAAAATTGGTCAGAAATTTAAAAATGCAGACACTTTTTAGATATCAAAATGTGCCGTCACCTTGCCTGAGAACTCTCCAGCAAATCGCGTTAGCTCAGCCTTTCAAATGGGTCTCTATTCTCTTCTCTTACTGCCACTACCTTGCTCCAGGCTGAAAGCACTTTGCCCGTGAAGTTTTGCGACAGCCTCTGAAGTAGTCTATCTGTTTCCCCTGAGAGTTTTCACACCCTTGGGGAATAAAAGTTGTGCTTTCCCAGTTCTCGGAGAGGGGGGCAATTTAACAGAATGCCCTCCATTTCTAGTTATTCGACCTTAATATTTTCTTAAATATTTGATGTTAGCTCCCAAACAAGCAAAGCCTAGCAAATTGATATTAATGGGGAAAAAACTGGAGAAATTTAAGTTTAAAAACTTAATTTGGGGGGACTGTGCCTGGTATTTTATTATAATAATGCTTCAATAGTAATAAATAGCATAATATATCTATAGTGATAAGTAGAATATCTAATATAAAGTAAATAAAATGATTCTTTGTTACCTATACCTGTATCATGATTTTCTCCTAAGTTGAAATTCTTTAGTTCACAGGGTGAAATTTAATAAATATGTCACGATTTAATAGTTTTGCAAAAATGATTAAAATTTATGGATCTCACCATCTGAAACTATCTGAAAACATCTGTGCTCCTGGAATTGAACCCACTTATGCTAAAATGTTTATTGATTGATCTAGACTTCATTCAGTCAATAAGTGAGTGACTGTATGAGCTGGAAGCAGTCTTTTCTAGGATGGGATTCAGAATCCAGAGAGGGAATGAGGTTAGTTACAGTAAATCAGTGAAGCCAGACCAAACCTAGCAGCTAAAGAGCTGAAGTGGAGCAAAACAGAATGTGGAGTTAAAGCAGCCGAAGTCAAAAGCCGATAGATGGCGGCGGTAGAGACAAATGGGTCCCAAACCACTGAGCAATATTTTTTAAATGCCAATGAAGAAAAGCAGTTTTTCTAGTCATCTCATCAAAACTGTCTTCGGTCAAAGCTTTATTCTCCCTTCGGAAAAAAAAAAAAAAGAAGACTGGGGAGACGGGGAGAAATCTTAGTTCTTTATGGAGGTAATTGTGATGACAGGAGAGCAGGATATAGAAGAGAGAAAGCTACAGCTTCCAAAGCAAGAGGCACAAGGAGGAGATATGATGGTAACAAAATGTGAGTTGGAGGGATTAGCCCCGACAGGCACAGGAGGGCATGCATGGTAAGGCAAGTTGGAAGCAGGAATGTATTAAAGCACGTGTTCCCCTAAACAGCCTTTCAGTGTGTGCTTGACCATAAGCACATTCGGATGCAGCCAGTATCCCTGGTGGCGGGGGAGGGGGGAAAAAGGAAAACACACATGACAGACCAGTAATTAAACCACTTAAACGCTAGGATCCTGCATAAAGTTTTAAAAAAAGGTCAACCACATGAAGTGGTCATTGGATGTACATGGGCAAGTTACAGAAGAGGAAAATCCAAATGACCAATAAAAGGGAAGAATTAATCTCAGAGAACTGCTAAGTAAAATAACAAGTTTTTTCACCCATGGTTTAGACAAAAGTTAAAAATATGTAACATCCCATGCTGGTTAGAATGCAGAAATACGTTGTCAGTTTGGCCGTATCATTTTCAATTAAAAATACACCTTGCCTTTGACATAATCATCTTGTCTTTATGAATCTATTCCTATACACACACACACACACACACACACACACACACGGATATATATATTATTAATTGCAGCATTGTCCATACTGACAAAAATTTGAAACAAAGTGAATTTTGATCACTAGGAGATGAGTTGAATAGACTATGGTATGCCTATACTATGGATTATTATAAGATTAAAAGTGAGAATGTATATTTGATGTGGAGGATTGCATACGGTATGTTGTAAAATTAGCAAAGCAAGTTATACGTAATACGTAAAGCATGATGCCCTTTTTTTGGTTAAAACAAACAAAGCCTTCATATTTGTGATTGTGGGTGTATAGTTAGACATGATAAAAGGTGTTCAATTAGACATATCAGACTGAAAATTAACATTGAAAGTGGTATGGCGATAGAGCCTAATAAATAAAAGGGAAAAAAAAGATTCAGAATTCTCTAAACCACTTGATCCCAAACGTTTAGCTATGTACCTTTCTGAGGATTATAAGAAAGTACAGTAGACCTGTAGTGGGGTTGTGGATGGTTTTAATTAGCTTCTGTTACTTATTTTGTTTTATTTTTAGTTTTGTTTATTAAAATGGGCATGAATTCTTTATTTAAAAACTAAGGGAAAGTATGTAGATGATATTATGTCCATTTTATCAATAAGGAAACTGAACCTAGCTAATGGCAGTACCTTTCCTAAGGTTCCAGATAGTACAACAGTGGAAATGTGATTAGAGCCCCAGTTTTCACCAAAATGACAGAAATTTACAGACTAATATGAAAAGACAATTAAAAGTAAGAAATTTGAGAAGGAAGGAACTTTTAGCAAGAAGAACGTTGGAGGAAAAAAACGAACCACAAATGTGCTAACGGAACGGTCAGCCACCATGAGAAGTCAACTGCCCACCTCACCCCCCTCACCTTCAGACCACAACCGAGAAGCAACTCATTAGAAACAAGGTGGTGTTTGATCACCTTGATCTGTAGCAGGGTGAAAATGTTTCAGGAAAGTAAAAACCAATGATTTTATTTGGGGCTTAAAGGGGTAAGAAAGGGGGGGTTAGGGAGGAGGAACGCAGAGACTGTGCCTACTCCTGCCTGTTTTACATTTGGCAAATTAGAAAAGGCAGTGACTAAAGGAATTTCACATTATGGCTGAAACAAGATGAAGACAGTCCTAGCTAATGATGATAGGAAGGTGACTGCTCAAGGCACTTGCTAAACCAATTCAACACGGTTATTAAGTCATTTAACCCTCACAACAACTTATGAAGTAGATGCTATTTGCTCCATTGTGCAAATGAGGAAATGGCAGAGGTAGAGGAAAACATTGGAGATTATCCAGATGACCTGGTAGTAAGCGTAGATGTGAGATGTGAGGTGTAGCTGCCAGTCTCCAGGGCACACGATCTATATACCATTCTGATGGGCTGTTGGGGGGTGAGGAGGGACCATCAAAATCCCTTTCTAGTTATGAAAATCATGTGGGTCATTCGGGATACACACTTTCCATTGGGGCTAATGGAGACAGAATCAGTTTGCTTATAAGACCTTGTAGCTGTGTATGTTTTCAGGCCCTTTCGTCTGTGTACACACATCTGAAGATGCACATATGTGGGCTTTGGCTGTTATTTTAAAAAACTTAGATCACCATTTGCTATATGGTCAGCACTTTGCTTTTTTCCCAGTAGGTATATCACAGACATCTTTCTATGACAATGCATAGAGATTTTGTTCAGTGTTTTTAACTGCTACGTAATCTTCCATCACATGTAATTGTTGAAGTTACCTCTTGTTCATTACTTTGCCAGACTATAAGCAAGAAGGAATTAATTTCTGCCTCTAGCTCTACCCCTCTGTCCCCCCGCCCATCCCCAAAAAGGAGGAGAGGTTAATTAGCTGACTTTCAATTAATTAACTGTAGGAAGAGTTCAAAAAAATTTTAGGTTAAATACCATTTAAGAGAAGCATGAAACAGACCCTGATAACTGTGGTGTCTTAGTCGGTAGTGTGTGTATATATATTTATATATTACATAATTTTATAACCTAATATACTAATATTTTAACATATATTTAAAACAAACAAAAAGCCTTCTCTAAGTCCTTTCTGATATATGAGTTTTGCAGTTTTGCTTTTCTTAAGGTGAGATAGAAGAGGGTTTGGGTGCATTCTGCCACTTAAATGCTGTTGAGTCTTTTAGCTGAGATCACAAAATGTAATGAATAATTTAATGTATACAGATTAGCAGTCTTCTGTAATATTAATTGCAACAAGAGGCCCATTTGTGCCCCATAAAATACAAACCTTGCCTGTTTTATTTATGAAACAAATGTACATCTTAGGCACTCGCTGTTCTTTGTAGGAAGGCACGGTGGACTGGAAACTCTGAGTTGATCACCTGGAAGTTCGTAAAATGCTCAGTAGATTTTTGCGATGTTTGGCTGAGACCTTGTGAAAGAAGACAAACATGTAAATGAAGTCAACTTCACAGACCTCTGGGATCCATTACAGCTCAAGATGCTCTTAACACATAATTAGCAAGGGCTTTTAATCACGTTTAATAGGTGTTGAGTAATGAGCTGAGACAGGGTATCTGCTGTGACCACTTTCTTCTCTGATTTGGTTAGGCAAGGAAATGCTGATCGGATGCCCACCCCACATCTACACTCTGAAATGTGACTCGGCATTATATTTTTTCTTTGCTGTCATCAGTGTCTTGATCACTGAGAACTGAGACATTCTCAATAAAAGCACAGAAGGAATCTGTCCAAAAATCCCCTGGAGTGCTCTTAAAGAATGCATGTTCCTTGGCTTTCTTCTATTTTCTTTGCCTCTTTTCTCATTCCAGTCTGTACCTGATTTGTCACTTAGTTGTTGAGAGACAAATCCAAACATTTGTGAATAGCAGGTAACTCAATCTCGGCAAATGGGCTATTTCTGCGTGTGGGATCTCAGAAGGTCCGACCCGCAGTGACCCATGTCATCCTTTTACAAATTTTCTCAGTGCTGCAGTAGTGCAAGAGTTAGAGCCTTTGTGCTCTAAGTCCCAGTTCAGCTCTTTCAATTGTTTTCCCATGAATCCAGTCTCCTTGGACAAAATGGAAATAATATAGATGAAACTAATCCTTTTACACCCCTAACCCTCACCTTGGTCCCTCCTCCCCTTCGTACCCCTGAAAACAGTTTGTGCTGATTCTTCTAAACTTTTGAAAGAATTGTATTTCCTGGTCAGGAGAATTTTCAGTAGAAAACATATAGCATTGTTAAATTAGAAGTTTTTTTGCTTCTGTTTTTAGCTAGTGGAATCATACTGTATCTGTAGAGCTGCAACTTTTTCAGGGAACAGTTTACTGAGTGTCTTCTTATTAGTGTCTTTAGAATTATTTTGTTCTTTTTTGCTAGCATGGTGTTCCAGACTGCAGCTATACCACAGTTTCTTTAGCCCCTTCCCTGTTGATGAACTGATGATGGTCGTTTGCAGCTTCTCGCAGCTTTGATGAATATCTTTGTGCGTGCCTCCTTGGTTTGCGTGTGTGAAGACCACTGTAAGTTGGCAAACTGTGACCGGCCACTCAGCCAAATCCAGCCCACTGCTGTTTTTGTGTGGCCCACAAGCTAAGAATTGTTTTAACATTTTTAAATAGTTGAAAAGAATCAAAAGATGCATACCATTTCTTGATGTGAGAAAATTATGTGGAATTCAAATAAAATTTTATTTCAGTCTAGCCATATCCATTCATTTATGTATTATCTATGGCTGCTTTTGAACTACAACAACTGACTTGTTTTCACAGAGACTGTAAGGCTTCCAAAGCCTAAAATACTTACTATCTGTCCTTTTACAGAAAAAGTTTACTGATGTCTGTTCTAAGGTCAATAAGAAGAAATAGAATTTCTGTATCACACAGCATGAAAAATTAACAAACTGCCCCCCTTTAAATGGTTGTATAAATGTGCAGTGTGTAAGACAGAATATTTATTTCTCCACATCTACATCGATTTTTCTTTAATATTATCAAAGTTGACGTTTTTCTGAGCTTACGGAGTATGGTGGTATTTTACTGTTCTGATTTGTCTTTGCCTTTTCTTGATTCCAGTAAGATTGGCCATCTTTTCATATGTTTCCTGGCCCTTTACATTTCTTGTCCTCTATTTTTGTAACTGTATCACATGCCTTTTAGGGATAATATTTTAATAACAAGTAGTTTATTTTATTCTTGTTTATTTTAATAAGCAAAAAGTAAGAATAGCATTTATTAAACATCTCCTGTGTGCAAGGTACTATGCTGAGTGTTTCACAAATGTTATATAAGCACCACAGCAATCCCTGTGGCAAGTATTAATATTATCTCATTTCATAGATGAGGAAAGTGAGGCTCAAAGAGGTTAAATCACTTACCCACATTCACACAGTTGATCCGTGATAGAGATAGATTTTTTTTTTAAAGGCAGGCCTTTGTTTCCAGTCCCTGATCTTTGCTGTTAAACACTGGCTCTGAGTCCAGTGCAGGATAACTACGTCAAGAGAAACATTAGTGGAAAAATCTTCAAGTTAGGGACTCTGCTCATTTTCAGGTATCCAGGGATATTCCCAAGCCTCAAGACATAGTTCAACCTTGCTTCTCTTGAATTTGTAAGTCTATATCACATACTACTTTAGGAGAACCTGTGGTTGCCAGAAAATCACTTAATGATTATTGTAGTTTCACAGAGGTTCGCAGTCATGAGTTCCGGGTAGTTGAAGTATCTGTTATTGGAGTCAAAAACGTTCCGTTTGCATCTTGGCTCCCTAACTTATTTGCTACATGACCTTGGATGTTATTTTGCCTTGCTAGGTCCCATTTTCCTCACTGCTCGCTTAAATATCAATAATAATACTATTCAAGATTAAAGGAGACGCTTTTAAGAAGTGTCCAGCCCAGTTCCTGGCACATAATAATCCTTCAATAACCATTGCATCCCTGTCAAAAGTGTAAGAGATAATCCATCTGGGTTTTGCCTTTTATGGGGAACCTGGCCCTAGCTAGGCATTTCTCATGAACTGTAGTCCTTAGTCTACCAATGTCACAGTGTCTGAGGATGTCTATTAACATGCAGGTTCCTGGGCTTCACATCATCTGATTTAATCATCGAACTCTGAGGACGCCCTTGGAAATCTACACTTCTAACAAGTTTCCAGATGATTTGGGGGCAGACTAAAGTTTGAGAACCACCAGACCATCAAAATTCTGGTGGCTTTCTGTCTATTTTTAAAAATGCTAATAAAGGTTATTCTCCTTTGGAAGCCAGTTAAATATTTTAAACCATGTGAGGTCAAGGATATCTTCTTTACATGTAACTTAGATTCCTCTGACAATAATTGTAAGATCATGTCTTCTTCTTTTAGCAGAAATGCCATCTTTGACATAATTCTTATAATGTCACCCTCTGAACTCTTTTATCTTCTCTATTAAATATGTTCTGATAACATCAAGGTTTTTGGATGATAGATGATGTATTAATTTAGGAGTGCTTTGTGGAGTTGGTTCTTTGTATCCTTTGATCGAATTTGTTATAGATTCTTAGCTTAGAAGATGGTAATAGAGTCCTTTCTTTTAGGAAGGAAAACAGTGTTTATTGTCTTGATTATCTGACTGACTCTAAGTCCTAGATAGTGTTTGAATTTGGCACTGATCTTGTCACCAGTCATTTGTAAGGACATCTATAACTTCCTTGCCTAATCTCCCAACCTTTGTTTATGTACCATGTCCTAGACCAGTTCTCAAAGTGTGTTTCCTAGTGCAATGGGATCACTGTCAGCATCACCTGGGAACTTATTAGAAATGCAGATTATCTGCACAACTCCACAGCTACTGAATCAGACGTGTGGAGGAGATGGGGCTTAGCAATCTGCTAAGAAGCCTTCCCTGGGATTCTGTTGCATGCTCACGTTTGAGAACCAGCTGGGTTCTAGAGTTCAGTCTCAGGTCTTTCCTAACCACCTGGTCTAAATCTGTCTCTCCCTAGCCCACCACCTGTCTTGCCAGCCTTTGGCATTGTACCCTGTTTGTTTCCTTCATACCCTATCACGATTTGTAGTTACGTGTTTATTTCTGTTTTACTTGAAAGTCGTCTGTTTTCCAAACTAGATCATAAGCTTGGTAATTACTAAAACCATACCTATTTTATTCACCAACATATCCCCTAGCATGTAGCACAGTGCCTGGCATGTGGTAGATATTAAATAAATATGTAAGCAAATGGATGAGTGTATGATAAGTTGATATGAAAGTGACTGAAGTTATATTTCTTCCGATCTGCATTTTTTTGCTTGTTTGCTTGTTATTTATGTAGACAACCACACGCTACTAGTTTCATAACTAATTTGTAAGCTGTTTACAAGGATAATTTACGTGCTGCACACACACACACACACACACACAGCTTCCTGCAGCCAACTTGCTCTGCTGCTTTCAAATCCAGTGGCAATGTCTTTACCATTATAGATGTTTCAATTTGAGGAGAGAGACAGTGTTCAGTTCACTTAGCATGCACTTACTGAGGAAGTAACAGGGGCACATCCGGGCAAGCAGCACTGGAGTTGGCATGGTACTTCTTGACTAAGATTTTTAACTCCATTGGCCTAGAATCGCCAGTGTTCTGAGCCATTCGCATTGTGAAGGTTAAAATCGGGAAAGCTCTTCCACAGCTCTGCCTTTCTTTTCCTCAGTGTTTCTCTCCCTCTCCCCCTCCCCCGCCACCAGCCCTATGTCTGGTCCTCCCTCTTTTTAATACCTCACTCCCTCTCGCAGTCCTTGAATTTATTAACCCCTTAACGGCTTTCCCCTCTATTTGATAGGTTTCCCCTTTGATTACTCCTTCAAATCTTCCCTAAAGGGCTGGTGAAAATCATTCACTGCGTGTAGGTAGAAGAACTTACAGTCTTCTAGAAGTGGACTCACTTTTTTCCTTTTATCATCACCATCAGCAGGTCGAAGAGTTAGGTGTGGATTTGAATCTCAGCTCAGCCCCTTCTTAGGTGAGAAAGCTTGAGTCGGGTTCTTAGCTTCCCTGAGCCAGAGGTTGCCCACCTGTAAAACGGAGAAAATAACAATTGTGTCCTGGCATGGCTGTGAGAACGAATGGGGTAAGATTTGCAGATTACCTAGCTCAACACTGGTGCTCAGTGTATGGTACTCACAATTAAAATATATTGGGTACAGTTCCCATGATCTTGGGAGAGACTAGGAAGCTACAGAGGGAGGGAGATTTGTAACAGCCCACATTAAAATAAAATTTAAATCATGGCAGACAGAAAGGAGATGGTGATTGTGAATCTCTTAGGGACCTAAATATGAAAGTAGTCTTACTTTTCTGTCCTCATTCTCTATTGACAAAAGTACCTGCTAATGGATTATGAGGAATGCAAGTTAATCCATGCCCTTATCCCCCTTCCTCAGGATTCTTCTCAAATAAATGATAATAAACTGCCCTCCTTTTATTTTGATAAACTTTCCAGGCTAAAATCCCGAAAGTGGTGATAACACAGTGAAAAGTCTTTCCTTCAAAATAATAAATATAAAGCTACCTTTGTTAAATGTTTAAAACGTGTATTCCAACTTAACTTTCCTAAGGCATCATCTGGGAGTTTTCCAGTGGGAAAACAGATTCACATCTTTTTGGGAATCGTTATCACTAGAGATTTCAGCATTGTCAGATGAATCCAGCTCAAATATATTTATTCACATCTTTTTGGGAATTGTTATCACTAGAGACTTCAGCATTGTCAGATGAATCCAGCTCAAATATATTTATGGTGGGACATTTATATCTTTTATATTTTACCCAAAATTATATAACGTGGGAGGTTTGTTGAAAGCGTTATCTTTTTCATAATGATGGTCTGGCGCATTTTTCTGTGACCTGATTTAAAACATGATTTTTAAGTTTTTACCTTGCCAGTCACAAACCAACATCCTCCCTGTCATTTGCATTATGTGGAAAATAAACAACATTTAGCTGGAAAGACAAAATCCAGAAAGATCGGCCAGTACATCACCAGTAGGTCCAGAATTGCAGTGTACATAGTAATTAGCAGTGGCTGTATGAGCCCTTCAATCTTTGGCACTTCCTTAGTGTTTTCATAAATGGCTCTGTTCCTTGGTAGTCTGTACTCCCCAGTATAGTAGTAGGATTATTGTCCTTCTGGACACATTAAGTGGATTATTTTCTTAGAGAAGAAGAGGTTATGAAAAGTAATGTGCCATTTTTCCCCTGAGCAGATGCTGGTTTCTTTGATAATTTCCAATTTGAAATAAGAAATAAGATAAGCTTTCCTTCTTTACAGGGAGGCAAAATGTCTTACTGAATAGACTGGGGGAAACCAATTCATTTAAGAACTAATTTAAGAATGTTCTGATTGGTGAAGAATATTGACATCAGAATCTTGTAACCCACGTTACTTTGGAACTAAGATCCTTGTACGCTGGTGCAGGTGGAAGTCCTTTATGTGTATATAGCATATGTAACATAAAGTCTTAGATACATGTATGAGGGGTTAATGTTTTCCCCAGCTCCTCTCTTCGACTATTTAAGTTTCCCTGTCTGCCTCAGGATCCTAGAATTATTGGTCA
The DNA here is from genome assembly GCF_005190385.1 of Monodon monoceros. Classification (NCBI taxonomy): domain Eukaryota; kingdom Metazoa; phylum Chordata; class Mammalia; order Artiodactyla; family Monodontidae; genus Monodon; species Monodon monoceros. The sequence goes on along the minus strand of NW_021703780.1, from coordinate 73,684,779 downwards.
ACAGGAAGGTAGATGTATTTTGCAAAGACTAAAACTTTAAACTTTCTGTCTTTTTACTCCATATAGGAATAAGGAAGATCTTGGATTGCAATGTGTGTTTGTAGGGAGTCACTAAGCAGAATGCTTACGAGAAGAGAAGCAAGCCTATATATATCTCTCTCGCTACACACACACACACACACATATATATACACACACACACACATATATATATAAACTTTTTAAATAACATTTAAAAATTCATCTTCTGTCCTATTCAGTAGTTTTCCAGGAAAATTACTTATTAACTCTCTTGCTTTATAAAATAAAATGAAGTGTACACTGCTCATCCTACATATGAAAATTCAATTCTGATTTTTAATACAATGCTGTGAAAAGTGACTAGTATATATTTTAGGTAGTTTTCCATAAGGTGTTATCTACTTATTTCAATTATTTTCAAAGTGAAAAAAGCAGTTTGAACACATTATAATTTTATCTTTTGCCAATTAAAATATTTAAAATCATTTCTTGCAGTACTTTTATCTTTAGTCAGACCTTGTGAGAATCTATTGATAATTGCTTGGTTAGAATGAAATTAACCTGCATCAGTCTTGTAACAAATGCCCACTATAACCAGCTGATTTTTCTTCCTTTCTACTCTTTTGATGTAGGCTTTCTCTTCTTCAGTACTCTGAATTCTAGAGAGGCTAACAAATATTCAAAATTACCTGCCATCTTTTACCGTCTGGGTAAATACTCACTTATTTCTGTTTTCTTCTTACTGGTGAATAGTCTCACCTAGATGGGACAGAAGTGCTTAAGATCTACTTGCCTCTCTCTCTAGATACAGCTACTAAACAGCTGCATCAAACCTGACATTACTTTTCCTGTTTAATTTTACCGATGCATTCAGCTAAACAATAACAGATTCTTAGTATTCTGAATTATCCTCTGTTTTGCTTCCATTCCCATAAATTTGTACTTCTTGTCAGAATTATTAAGCATCAAAATGCATTAATGTTGTTAAGGTGTTGTGTTTGCTCGATTTTCCCATTATTTAAAGTTGAATACTTTTTTTTTTTTTTTTTTTTTTTGCGGCACACGAGCGTCTCACCGCTGTGGCCTCTCGCGCCGCGGAGCACAGGCCCTGGACGCGCAGGCCCAGAGGCCACGGCTCACGGGCACAGCCGCTCCGTGGCATGCGGGATCCTCCCGGACCGGAACATGAACCCGTGTCCCCCGCATCGGCAGGCGGACTCCCAACCACTGCGCCACCAGGGAAGCCCTAAAGTTGAATACTTTTTAAAGTTGGAAGCTTTTTTTATCTTGCTTTGTCTATGTTACCCTATAAGGTTTTAAGCAGGTGGGTTGCATACCTGTTTGCTTTTTGAAACACAATAAATATTCCTCGTACTTCTTTAGAGATACATCCAGGAGAAAAACTAAAGTAGTTTAGTGTTGCATAGGAATACTTAGGATTGCTAAACGAGTTGCATTATTGTGAAAAATGAAGATTTTGTGTTATGATGATAATCTGTTTCTTTTTTTTTTTTTTTTTTTTTTTTTTGCGGTACGCGGGCCTCTCACTGTTGTGGCCTCTCCCGTTGCGGAGCACAGGCTCCGGACAGGCGCAGGCTCAGCGGCCATGGCTCACGGGCCCAGCCGCTCCACGGCATGTGGGATCTTCCCGGACTGGGGCACGAACCCGTGCCCCTGCATCAGCAGGGGGACTCTCAACCACTGCGCCACCAGGGAAGGCCAGGACATGCATTCTTTAATCTGTGGCAGGTAACGCTTCTAAATACACTCAGAAAAGCCATTTAGGAGCATTTTTTTAAAAAGTCCACCCCCAACAGTGGGAATTGATCTTTCCTTTGAGGGCAGGTGCCAAGGTAGAACTGCATCAATACCAAAGTTTTGATACTAATACTAATATTTTAAAAACACTAATATTTTTTTCCAATTTCTGCAGTGTCTACTGTACCATTAGCTCTTAGGAAATACCAAATTGGAAAGTAGATGGCACACTTGGCCTAAAATACGGACCTTCATTTTCTTTTGTCAGTTATTCCTAGCCTAAACCCTCAGCGCCCCTTTTTCCTGCCCGACTTGTCTCTCTTCATCTCCCTTATTTCAGTCTTCCCATGACTTTTCTGTGACCTTTTTGCTTTCCTCTTTTTCCTCACTTCCTGTCATCTGTCTTTAAAGATCCCCAAATCTCATGCTCTTTGTTCATTTCTTTTGACTGTGATTTCTTGCTACGTTGGATTTCACATGTAGTGAAATCTGGGATATCTGTATTCTTAAATGTTATGGATGCAGGTAGCTGTTTTAGGGGGTGCCTGGTAGGCAAATATGGATTGAGAGTTGGGGGCAGGGGTCCTAGGATGGGATTTATTTAGAACTAAATGTTCAGGTCTAAGTCTGGAAGCCCAGTTTAACCCCAATTTTCGGCTCAAGTCTCAGTTGAGGAAGTATGTTGAAACTCGACATCATGTCCAGTGTGTTCAGTGAGCTTAAATGTTATAGGCTGTGATGTTGCCAGTGCAGCTTATTTGAAATGTGTTGGGCTTCCCTGGTGGCGCAGTGGTTGGGAGTACGCCTGCCGATTTAGGGGACGCGGGTTCATGCCCCGGTCTGGGAAGATCCCACATGCCATGGAGCGGCTGGGCCCGTGAGCCATGGCCGCTGAGCCAGCGCGTCCTGAGCCTGTGTTCCACGGCGGGAGGGGCCACAACAGTGAGAGGCCCGCGTACCGCAAAAAAAAAAAAAAAAAAATGAGTGTTTACAGAATGAATGTTCTTGAGTATGTCCTTATATATTTATATATATAAACTTGCCTATGTTTTCAAAAAGTTACTTGGTAGGTACTGATGGAAGAAACTTGAAAAAAAGTTCTCTTAGTTACTTTCAGAATGAGGCATTTACTGTCTTCAGTAGAACCTTTGTTTAGTATGTAACTGATACTTGAAAATTTAAATATAGCTTTCACTGTGAGTGGCTTCAACAAGTCCTGGTAATGGTTGTATGAAACTCTTCTTTATGGATCAACAATTCATCAAAGGGAAAAGAAACGTAGAAGTATTGTTAAAATATATATGTGTGTATGTGTTTATGTGTATTTACAAATATTTAAATATGTATCTTACCCTTGAGTATTATCTAAACTTGGAGCATGAGTCCTTCTTAATAAGTGTCTGATCTAGAAAAATTTCACAATATTCAAAAAGATTTAATCACTTGCTTATGGTTTCAAGTAGTCTGATCTGTCGGAAACTTTGTAGTAGCAACCTTCTTGGCTTACTAAGCATCTCTAAGTGTTAGGCTTTCTCAACGTTTTTTTGTTTCACAGACCTATGAACTGAGGCACAAGGTGGGTAACAGGTTAAATGAAGGAGAAACAGCAGAAGTATCATACCCTGAATCTACATCTGCACATATCAGTAGAATTTTGTAATGTCCTAAGTAATCCAGTATTTTTACCAGTAACAGTTAGCAATGCTTTGGTTTTAAGCAAACAGAAGTAGATTTTAGTTAGTTCAAGGAAAAAATGAATTTATTGACAGTCTCTTGGGTAGTTCGCTGTACAGGTTGTAGGAGATTGGAGAATGGAGAATGAGACTTGGGAATGGACAGGACACAGGGTAGAAGTGTGGTTATAGACAGCAAGAGCTACTTAACAGCTTTATGACAACAGCCCTATTGGAAGCAAAAATTTCCAGTTCTTTTGAGGCTTTTGGTTACCATAATCAAGATTCAGGTTTCAAGGAGAGAGTATTCAATTGGCATAAATTGGGAAATGGGCCCAGTCTTGGCAAGGGCACATCTTATTGCCAAGAGTGGAGAAGATGATTTGGGGATGTGATTATTAAAAAGCCATGGAATGGTTGGGCTGCTGGAAATAAAAATCTAGTGTATAATTTCCCATCCTCCTTCAGAATTTGGCATCTCCACAAAATCTGACAATGACTTTAAAGTGAAAGCACATATTGAGATTGATCTTTACATGAAAATGATTAACTTGATCCACAAAATGTACACTAAAAGCAAACAATAAAGAAAGGAAACTAATAAAGGAAATTGATTTGTTTGAAGTACCATGTGTCTTTTTCACTTTCCTGCATATAGCAGGACCGAATTAGTGGCAGCCTTGGCTCCAGTGGTCTGCCGGGCCAGCAGAAATAGGTTTCAACCATGACTCGTTTGATTGTATTTTGTCTGAATCGAAGGACAAAACAGCTTTGAGTTTCCCTGTGAGATTACCTCGTTTTGAAGATCAGGAAATTTTTAGAGAAAAGTATTCTTAATGGAAAAAGAGGAATTTAATTTACGGTTTTGAGCATTGTGTTCTGATAAACATTTTTATGTCTTATATATGTGCCTGTGCTTGTGACCATTTATTTAACAAACAGTCATTCATTAACATTTAACAATCCACTAAGTGTGTTTTGAGCACTGGGGGATATGCAATTATTATACCAGTTTTTTTTAATGTCTTTATTGGAGTGTATTTGCTTTACATTGCTGTTTCGGTTTCTGCTGTATAACAAAGTGAATCAGCTATATGTGTACATATATCTCCATATCCCCTCCCTCTTGAGCCTCCCTCCCACCCTCCCTATCTCACCCCTCTAGGTGGTCACAAAGCACCGAGCTGATCTCCCTGTGCTCTGCAGCTGCTTCCCACTAGCTATCTGTTTTACATTTGGTAGTGTATATATATCAGTGCTACTCTTTCACTTCATCCCAGCTTAGCCTCCTCCTCCCTGTGTCCTCAAGTCCATTCTCTACATCTGCATCTTTATTCCTGTCCTGACCTTAGGTTCAGCAGAACCATTTTTTTTAGATTCCATATATATATGTTAGCATATGATATTTGTTTTTCTCTTTTTAATTAATTTTTATTGGAGTATAGTTGATTTACAATGTTGTGTTAGTTTCTGCTGTACAGCAAAGTGAATCAGTTATACATATACATGTATCCATTCTTTTTTAGCTTCTATTCCCATATAGGTCATTACACAGTATTGAGTAGCATTCCCTTTGCTATACAGAAGGTTCATTTTTTTTTCTTCTTTTTTATTTATTTATGGTGGTGGGATGAATTGGGAGATTGGGATTGACATATATATACTATTATGTATAAAATAGATAACTGATAAGAACCTGCTGTTTGTAGATATTTTTGATGATGGCCTTTCTGACCAGTGTGAGGTGATACCTCATTGTGTGTTTGATTTGTATTTCTCTAATGATTAGTGATGTTGAGCATCCTTTCATGTGTTTGTTGGCAATCTGTATATCTTCTTTGGAGAAGTGACTGTTTAGGCCTTCTGCCTATTTTTGGATTGGGTTGTTTGTTTTTTTGATATTGAGCTGCATGAGCTGCTTGTATATTTTAGAGATTAATCCTTTGTCCAGTGATTTGTTTGCAAATACTTTCTCCCATTCTGAGGGTTGTCTTTTCATCTTGTTTATGGTTTCCTTTGCTGTGCAAAAGCTTTGAAGTTTCATTAGGTCCCATTTGGTTTATTTTTTGCTTTTATTTCCATTTCTCTAGAAGGTGGGTCAAAAAGGATCTTGCTGTGATTTATGTCATAGAGTGTTCTGCCTATGTTTTCCTCTAAGAGTTTTATACTGTCTGGCTTTACATTTAGGTCTTTAATTTATTTTGAGTTTATTTTTGTGTATGGTGTTAGGGAGTGTTCTAATTTCATTTTACATGTAGCTGTCCAGTTTTCCCAGCACCACTATTGAAGAGGCTGTTTCTTCTCCATTGTATATTCTTGCCTTCTTTGTCAAAGATAATGTGACCATATGTGCGTTGGTTTATCTCTGGGCTTTCTGTCCTGTTCCATTGATCTATATTTCTGTTTTTGTGCCAGTATCATACTGTCTAGATTACTGTAGCTTTGTAGTATAGTCTGAAGTCAGGGAGCCTGATTTCTCCAGCTGTGTTTTTCTTTCTCAAGATTGCTTTGGCTATTCGGGGGTCTTTTGTGTTTGCATACAAACTGTGAAATTTTTTGTTCTAGCTCTGTGAAAAATGCCATTGGTAGTTTGATAGGGATTGCATTGAATCTGTAGATTGCTTTGGGTAGTATGGTCATTTTCACAATGTTGATTCTTCCAATCCAAGAACATAATATATCTCTCTATCTGTTTGTAACGTCTTGACTTTCTTTCATCAGTGTCTTATAGTATTCTGCATACAGGTCTTTTGTCTCCTTAGGTAGGTTTATTCCTAGGTATTTTATTCTTTTTGTTGCAATGGTAATTGGGAATGTTTCCTTAATTTGTCTTTCAGATTTTTGTCGTTAGTGTATAGGAATGCAAGAGATTTCTTGTGCATTAATATTCTATCCTGCTACTTTACCAAATTCATTGATTAGCTTTAGTAGTTTTCTGATAGCATCTTTAGGCTTCTCTGTGTATAGTATCATGTCATCTGCAAACAGTGACAGTTGTATTTCTTCTTTTCCGATTTGGATTTCTTTTATTTCTTTTTCTTCTCTGATTGCTGTGGCCAAAACTTCCAAAACTATTTTGAATAATAGCAGTGAGAGTGGGCGGCCTTGTCTTGTTCCTGATCTTAGAGGAAATGGTTTCAGTTTTTCACCATGGATAACGATGTTGTCTGTGTGTTTGTCATTTATGGCCTTTATTATGTTGAGGTAAGTTTCCTCTATGCCTGGTTTCTGTAGTTTTTATCATAAATGGGTGTTGAATTTTGTTGAAAGCTTTTTCTGCATCTATTGAGATGATCATATGGTTTTTATCCTTCAGTTTGTTAATATGTTGTATCACACTGATTGATTTGCATCTATTGAAGAATCCTTGCATTCCTGGGATAAACCCCACTTGATCATGGTGTATGATCCTTTTAATGTGCTGTTGGATTCTGTTTGCTAGTGTTTTGTTGAGGATTTTTGCATCTATATTCATCAGTGACATTGGCCTGTAGTTTCCTTCTTTTGTGACATCTTTGTCTGGTTTTGCTATCAGGGTGAGGGTGGCCTCGTAGAATGAGTTTAGGAGTGTTCCTCCCTCTGCTATATTATAGAAGAGTTTAAGAAGAATAGGTGTTAGCTCTTCTCTAAATATTTGATAGAATTCGCCTATGAAGCCGTCTGGTCCTGGCTTTTGTTTGTTGGAAGATTTTTAATCACAGTTTCAATTTCAGTGCTTGTGATCAGTCTGTTCGTATTTTCTCTTTCATCCTGGTTCTGTCTTGGAAGGTTGTGCTTTCCTAAGAATTTGTCCATTTCTTCCAGGTTGTCCATTTTATTGGCATATAGTTGCTTGCAGCAGTCTCTCATGATCCTTTGCATTTCTACAGTGTCAGTTGTTACTTCTCCTTTTTTATTTCTAATTCTGCTGATTTGAGTATCCTCCCTTTTGTTCTTGATGAGTCTGGCTAATGGTTTATCAATTTTGTTTATGTTTTCAAAGAACCAGCTTTTAGTTTTATTGATCTCAGTTATTGTTTTCTTCATTTCTTTTTCATTTATTTCTGATCTGATCTTTATGATTTCTTTCCTTGTGCTAACGTTGGGGTTTTTTGTTCTTCTTTCTCTAATTGCTTTAGGTATAAAGTTAGGGATTTTTTTTGAGATTTTTCTTGTTTCTTGAGGTAGGATTGTATTGCTCTAAACGTCCCTCTTAGAACTGTTTTTGCTGAATCCCATAAGTTTTGGATTGTCTTGTTTTCATTGTCATTTGTTTCTAGGTATTTTTTGATTTCCTCAGTGATCTCTTGGTTATTTAGTAGTGTATTGTTTAGCCTCCATGTGTTTGTTTTTTTTATGCTTTTTTTCCTGTAATTGATACATAGTCTCATAGCATTGTGGTCGGAAAAGATACTTGATATGATTTTAGTTTTCTTAAATTTACTGAGGCTTGATTTGTGACCCAGGATATGATCTATTCTGGAGAATGTTCCATGAGCACTTGAGAAGAAAGTGTATTCTGTTGTTTTGGGATGGCATGTCCTATAAATATCAATTTAGTCCTGTTGTCTAATGTATCATTTAAAGCTTGTGTTTCCTTATTTATTTTCATTTTGGATTATCTGTCCATTGGTGAAAGTGGGGTGTTAAAGTCTCCTACTATTATTGTGTTACTGTTGATTTCCCCTTTTAAGGCTGTTAGCATTTGCCTTGTGTATTGGGGTGCTCCTATGTTGCGTGCATAAATATTTACCATTGTTACATTTTCTTGGATTGATCCCTTGATCTTTATGTAGTGTCCTTCTTTGTCTCTTGTAATAATCTTTATTTTAGAGTCTGTTTTGTCTGATATGAGAATTGCTACTTCAGCTTTCTTTTGATTTCCATTTGCATGGAATATTTTTTTCCATCCCCTCACTTTCAGTGTGTATGTGACCCTAGGTCTGAAGCTGGTCTCTTGTAAACAGCATATATATGGGTCTTGTTTTTGTATCCATTCATCCAGTCTGTGTCTTTTGGTTGAAGCTTTTAATCCATTTACATTTAAGGTAATTATCAATATGTATGTTCTTATTACCATTTTCTTAATTGCTTTGTGTTTGGTTTTGTAGGTCTTCTCCTTCTCTTGTGTTTCCTGCCTAGGGAAGTTACTTTAGAATTTGTTGTAAAGCTTGTTTGGTGATGCTGAATTCTCTTAACTTTTGCTTGTCTGTAAGGTTTTTAATTTCTCTGTAGAATCTGAATGAGATCCTTGCTGAGGAGAGTAATCTTGGTTGTAGGTTTTTCCCTTTCATTACTTTAAATATGTCCGGCCACACCCTTCTGGCTTGCAGAGTCTCTGCTGAAAGTTCAGCTGTTAACCTTATGGGCATTCCCTTGTATGTTACTTGTTGCTTTTCCCTTGCTGCTTTTAATATTTTTTCTTTGTGTTTAATTTTTGTTAGTTTGGTTAATATGTGTCTTGGCATGTTTTTTCTTGGATTTATCCTGTATGGGACTCTCTGCGCTTCCTGGACCTGATTGACTATTTTCTTTCCCATGTTAGGGAAGTTTTTGACTACAATCTCTTCAAATATTTTCTCAGACCCTCTCTTTTCCTCTTCTTCTTCTGGGACCTCTATAATTTGAATGTTGGTGCATTTAATGTTGTATAAGAGGTCTCTGAGACTGTCCTCAATTCTTTTCATTCTTTTTTCTTTATTCTGCTCTGCGGTATTTATGCCCATTATTTTATCTTCCAGGTCACTTCTCCATTCTTCTGCCTTAGTTATTCTGCTATTGATTCCTTCTAGAGATTTTTAATTTTAATTTCTTGTGTTGTTCATCATTGTTTGTTTGCTCTTTAGTTCTTCTAGGTCCTTGTTAACCGTTTCTTTTATTTTCTCCATTCTATTTCCAGGATTTTGGATCATCTTTACTATCATTACTCTGAATTCTTTTTCAGGTAGACTGCCTGTTTCCTCTTCATGTGTTTGGTCTGGTGGTTTTTTAACTTGCTCCTTTATCTGCTGCATATTTCTCTGTCTTCTCATTTTGCTTAACTTACTGTGTTTGGTGTCTCCTTTTTGCAGGCTGCAGGTTCGTAGTTCCCATTGTTTTTGGTGTCTGCCCCCAGTGGGTGAGGTTGGTTTAGTGGCTTGTGTAGGCTTCATGGTGAGGGGACTGGTGCTGGTGCTCTGGTGGGTGGGGCTGGATATTGTCTCTCTGGTGGGCAGTCCCGAGTCTGGTGGTGTGTTTTGGGGTGTCTGTGAGCTTAGTATGATTTTATGCAGCCTCTCTGCTAATGGGTGGGTTTGTGTTCCTGTCTTGCTAGTTGTTTGGCATGGGCATCCAGCACTGGAGCTTGCTGGCTGTTGGGTGGAGCTGGGTATTAGTGTGAGATGGAGATCTCTGGGAGAGCTCTTGCCAATTGATACTATTTGGGGCCAGGAGGTCTCTGGTGGTCCATTGTCCTGGACTCGGTCTCCCACCACGGAGGCTCAGGCCTGACACCCAGCTGGAGCACCAAGACCCTGCCAGCCACATGTCTCAGACGAAAAGGAAGGGGGGAAAAGAAAAAGCCGAGCAGAAAGAGCCCCAATCCAAATGGTAAAAGCAAAACTCAACAGACAAAATCACACAAAGAAACATGCACCCACACTCATAAAAAGAAAACAAACAAAAAACAGCAAACAAAAATGAACAGACAGAACCCTAGGACAAATGGTAAAAGCAAACCTTTTGGGAAGTCTGAGGTCTTCTGCCAGAGTTCAGTAGGTGTTCTGTAGGAGTTGTTCCACACATGTAGGTGTATTTTTTTTTTAACATCTTTATTGGAGTATAATTGCTTTACAACGTTTTTTAGTTCTGCTTTATAACAAAGTGAATCAGCTATACATATACATATATCCCCATATCTCCTCCCTCTTGTGTCTCCCTCCTACCCCTCTAGGTTGTCACAAAGCACCGAGCTAAACTCCCTGTGCTATGTGGCTGCTTCCCACTAGCTATCTATTTTATATTTGGTAGTGTATATATGTCCATGCCACTCTCTCATGTAGATGTAGTTTTGATGTATTTGTGGGGAGGAAGGTGATCTCCACGTCTTACTCCTCCGCCATCTTGAAGGTCTCTGTATACCAATTTTTAAGATAATTAGCATGGTACCTAACATCCATGCTAAGTGCAGAATAAATGTTGCCTTTTGTTATGATAATAGTTACTACAAATATCTGATAAAAATAAGCACTTGCTATGTGATAGGCTCTGTCACTTAACACTTAGGAACTTGATTATTTTTGCTTTGTTACTGATAAGGAAATTGAGGTTTAGAAAGGCACAGATGGTCATCTTTAGTTGTAGACAACCAAAATCAGTCTTGCACAGGATTTTCAACCTATACCCTGTGGACATTTTCTTGGAGGGGTGGGGGCTGGGGGTGGAGGGAAGACGGTTCTCCGCACTGCGGGGTGTTTAGTACCATCTTTGGCCTATACTGACTAAATGTCAGCAGCACCCTTCCAGCTGTGACAGCCAAAAATGTCTCTAAAAATTGCTAAGTATCCCTGGGCATTGGCAGGGGTGGGGTGCGGACCAAAATGGCAAAATTGAACCCAGTTAAAAACCACTGTTCTAGCTAGCTTGAGGAAAAAGAAACATACTGCAGGATCTCTGATGCTGCCACCGCTGAAACCTGGATGTCCTTTTGTCCTGCTCATTCAGAATCTGGATTTCTGTGGTAGCTCCTATTGCCTCCCGTCACTTTCTGAGTCAGTTACCTGAAAGGCCTGTGTCACGTGCCCTTACTGAATGGGAGCGTGGGAATGTTGGGCCCCATAATACTGGCAACTCCTCAGATATTTAGGCTTTTGTTATTGGGTATGTAAAGACTGGTCTTGGGACTTCAAAAAACTTACATTCAGCAAATCCAAGGGCTGTTCCTTAACCGTTCTTATAAGCCAAGCACAGTGGCGGGTACTGGGAATTTAGGAGATAGACATGGTCCTAGCTCTTTTGGAGCCTACTGTCTTTTTGGAGACAAATAAAATAACAATCTTAGTGCTGTGATGGAGAGAGGAACAAAGAGCTACCTGTGTAAATTCAGTGAAGGGAACATCAACCTCGGTTCAGGGAGTGTGTCCAGAGGTGGTGACTTTAAACCTTGTCCTAAAGAATGAATGATTTTTTTTTTCCCCAAATCAGGAATAGAGCCTTGGCTCCTGCCAAATCCTGACACAACCAGTAGTACAATATATACTCAATGGCTTGAAATGATAGATGCTCGTTTTTGTGGGGTGCAGTTTAAAATATACTCTTTATTTTGTTTGTTTGTTAGGTGATGAATAGCCTCTTCCTTCTTAGAGATTTTGCATTCTTCTCACAGTTCTGATGACTTACCACGTGTTGACAGTTTTTTTGCTCCAGGGTCTATCGTAGTTTCATTGCCACAGGGTTCCTTGAGGCTGCCAAGGGAGCTCTAAGTTATATAAGGCTCCCTTTTTCAAAGAGAGGTAAACAACTTAGATTAGATTAGATTAGATTAGATTAGAGATGGGGCTGTTGGAGGAAACTGAGCGCCTAGGTGAGCCTCTCCCTCTTTGATATAATCAGAACAAATCTTTATTGAAGGGCACATTATTTCTTAATTGGTACATTAGGCTATTGGAAGATAATTTTAATTCATCATGATTGATGGTATATGTATATTCTTCTCGTGTGAGGGAGCTATTCCATACAAATTTTTGAGTATCTCTCTCTCTGAAAGGATTCAGTACCACCATGTAGATCTATCAACATAACCCTTGGCCCTCACTACCTGAGGAGAGTTTGTGTTACAAACATGCCCCACCCTCGCTCCCCTTTTCAGCACTGCATTTGTTGTGCCACTAAAGAAAGCTTAGGAACTCTTGATCACAGTGGTCTAGGCAAAGATATAGATGTTTACTCCTGTAGAATGTCACTGGATGCTTCTCAGGAAAGGAGCTTAAACACTACCTACTCCCAGGTCTGTTGAGAAGAAATCCAAATGCCACCAGCTCCTGAGATAATTTTAGCAACCAGCACTGTTGAAGCTGCATGAAGACAAACCTTCTAATTGCTTTTTTCTTGGCCTCACCCTGTCAATACAATTCCGCTTTTTTACGCTGGTCATTTCAATGCTGCTTTTTCTATCTTCGCCTACCTGGGCTTTCATTTTTGGAGGAAATAAGTAGTACTTGAGAATGACAGGGACTGTGGGCTCCATTATCCTCTGTAGGCCAAAGTGTACACTTTGTATGCTACACAGAGAACCAGTGAGAACCTTTGTGTGATACTGTAGGATCTCCGTCAAGTAAGATTTGAGTTCTGAGCTGCATGGCACAGGGTTATCGGCTTGGTGCTTTGTGACCGCCTGGAGGGGTGGGATAGGGAGGGTGGGAGGGAGGGAGACGCAAGAGGGAAGAGATATGGGAATATATGTATATGTATAACTGATTCACTTTGTTATAAAGCAGAAACTAACACACCACTGTAAAGCAATTATACCCCAATAAAGATGTTAAAAAAAAAAAAAAAAAAGATTTGAGTTCTGGGCATGAGCATCACTGTGAAAAGGTGGCCCTTAAGAGTAGATACTTATTCCGAGTATTGGCATGAGAGTGTGTGAAGTCTCAGACAGTTGGCCACAGAGGCTTTCTTTTCGTTCAGTAAAATGAGTGAGCATCTACTATGGTTGAGCATCTACTATGTGCCAGGCGCTGTGTTTATCAATGAAGATACAGGGACTAATATTCTCAGTCCTCAAGGGACAAAAAATCTGTCCCATTTTTGGACAACTTCTAGCTCTCAGAAGAGAGAGAAGTAGTATGTATATATACATATACCCAATAACCTACTTCATTTTAGGCAAAATGTTGTATTATCTAAACCACCATCAGGCTTTCTGCTCTGAAACTCAGATAATTTGAAAACAGGTATCTTTGAGAAATCTACTGCATATGGCTGTAGTAATAGGTTTTTAAAAAGTGAATAGAATTAATCACTTGTAAAAATAAAGCTTATTTTTCTCTGTATCAGCCAACTGAGAAACGAACCAATTTTTAGACTGTGTCCTCTTCAACAGACACTGTCCGCCAGGTCTAATTAGGGATAGCTACTATCTTTTGTAAAACTAAGGTTTATAATACTAAGTATCACGACCAAAAAAGTTGAGAGAGTTAAGTGGCAGCCACAGTGGAATCCAGCCAGTCTGACTCTTGACTTTGAATTTCCATCCCGGTTGATTTCTGCCACCCATGGTCCTTGGAAAACTTCCTCCCTGTTCTGCAACTAACTGCAGGTTATTCTTAGATTTAGACAGGAGAACAAAAGCAGTGAGTGACAAGACCAGATGCACTTTACCTCGGTTATGAATACAGTTTGATCGGGTGTCTGTGGGATTTTCTTTCTTCTTTTTAAACCCTTCTTTAAGTAGAATGCAAGATGATAAAGATCAAGAGATGGCAGGGTGGGGGAAACAATAGCCCCTGAATAAGACTCTTAGTAATCAGGCAGGCATTTGTGTCTGGAGTTAGGGATATGAAAGTGACAGACTGACCATTTTGAAGGCTGCCGTCAGCTGCCGTCATTACAGATTGGCATGTTTCTAATTACACATGAAATGAAAGGCTTCAGAGAAGAAATGACCCAGAATACTCAACTGTTTAAGTATCTGATTAAGGTGAGGAAGTCTTGTGAAAACCAAACTGCAAGACTGCACTTCTCCCAATTTTTTTCAAAACTCATTCAGAATCTACTCTTTTTTCTCTACCTTTTGTTATTTTTTTCTGTCCAACTACTTCTGTACCTGAATTTGGAATGTTCACATCTGAACTATCATGTCACAGCAGGAAACAGATGGCACAATCAGAGGACTTAGTGGGAGGGATTTTAGTAAAGGGACTCTTTCTGAGGTGTGAGCAGGGCTAAGGGAGCTACAGGGAGTGGAGAAGCACCAGACACCAGCCCTGGTGGGAAACGGGTACCTCCTCTAAACCTGGAGGGGCAAATGTGTTGCCAGAGACACCTAAGTGCTGACCCTAACCAAGGGGGCCAAGCAGGGGTTACTGAAGCATGATGAGAAGGAGAGCAAGTAATCTCCCCATCTTCTCGCCACTCTCTTGCTGATGACTCTCATTGGCCAAACTGAACTAGAAGTCAGGAGATAAATGAGTCTGGTAGATACATAGAAAATAACTTTCCAGGGCACAGGTCAAGAAGGGGCAGAGCATGGCTCTGGGGGCATATGGCACCATGCCGGCCTTTCATTAACATAAAACCAATATGGAGATCACACGTATATCAGCAGATTAACTTGCATTTCACCTCCAAGTTCAGAACCAAGGAATTCACCACACATATACTGAACAGACACTATAGGCAAGGTGAAAATAACCATTGTAAATGCATAGAAAATGTCTTTCCTCATAGATGGAGCCTTCAAATCCTGTGCTCTCAGGGTTTGCAGAACTGGTGCCTCCAGGGGCAGGTGGACCCCATAAATGAGTGAACTGGGCTAGGTGGTAGGTAATGGTGAGGGCTGGGTCTGTTACAAACTCTTTAGCCCTTGCTGTCTGTAAAGGCAGCAGTCACTCTGCAACACCTAGGAATTCAAGCCTGACATTTTCAGTTTGTCTCTCTCTCTCTCTCTTTTTTTTTAACCAAAGGAGCAATATACCTGGATTTTTCTTCAATCATCTCATTTTTAAATGTTGACAGCTAATTAAATTTTGTTTTTTACAGACCTCAAGTTTAGATTAACAAACTTCTCTTGTTGCGTCCTGATGGCCCCTAAGTTCTTTGGTCTTTTGAGCGCCCCTTTGTCCTGTTCCAAAGGCAATGGCCTAATCCTACTTGATGTGGGAAGGCCAGCTCCCTACCCGCAGTGTCTCCAGACATGTGTGAGGTCCCTCCTGTTGAGTTCTTCTAGCATCTCTTGCTCTGGATTCCTGCTTCTGTGTGCAGGCTGGCATCCCCACTCAGCCTCTTGCCTTTGGTGACAGGTAGATCTCTTTACCTCTTTCTCTAATCCCCTGGGCTACCAACCCAAGGTGATTGTTTCTAAGAGACTTTTTCTGGATGTGTGGAGATAACAGAGCATAATTCTATGACAAAGCAGGACTCCACTTCCGATGCAAAGTCTGATGCCACAAGCTTGGCCACCCTCTTCCCTGGAGCTTCTCCTCAAGTTCTTTCCTTCTTAGGGCTCAGACTGCTGTCAGAGTCCTCCATCCTCTGCTTCCCATTCCAGTGCCTCTTCCATCTCCTCTCTTCTCCAGGTCCCGATGTGCTATCCCCTCCCGGCCCCTACCTTATTACAGCACCTAGAGACAACTCCCAAATTCCTGTGCTGTCTATTCTAATTACTGCCATACTCTTTGTTGCAAGATCTCTTGCTTTAGGCTGGGCTCTTACATCACCAAAAGACCCACTGAAATGAGCAATCCTACCTAAAAGAACATTTTTCTGCCCTGAATGCTGCCATCCTTCTAGAGCAACCAGCTCAGTCATTGCTGACTTAACATACTGCAACTCTCTTGTCCTCTTTCCGTAACCGAAATGCTTCCTTCAGACTCCTTCCTGAAGTCAGGAAGCAAGAGGGTATTCTGAATTGAGAAATAGGGTTTACCTCAAAAGAAATCTACAACTCTGTAAAGTTTGGTAACAGGGAGCGGTAAGGACAGCTTGCCAAGCTGAGACACACAAAAGCTTTCCTTTTAGAATGCATAGAAATGTAAAAAAATATTTATATATCATGGCTGATGAGATAGGGATGAACAAAAGCTTTTCTTTTGGAAGGCATGAAAATCTAAAAAAAAAAATGTGTATCATAGCTGATGAGATAGGGAGTGGTCTCAAGGCTAAAACGTGATTATAATCACCCACACAGCTGTTGTAAATGGTGTCCTACTTTGTATTTTTGTTTATTATAGGCTAGAGGGAAATAAATTACCACCTCATTGCCAGCCAATAATCACTTTCCAGGAAAAGGTAATTTATCCTCTGAAAGGGAATATTCCCCCACTCACCTTTTTGATTGCTCCACTGTGTGTGTGTGACTGTTGGACTGCCTGCTGCCCGTGAAATAGGTGTTTCTAGTCTCCAGACCCAGGTGAAGCTGGGCCAAAGCGCTGGTGAGGCAGATGTGGGATCAGATTGCAGTTAGCCTCTGGCCTTCAGGTGGCGGTCACTGTGGGAGACGGCAAACTCACAGGCATTTGATGTTATCTATCTCTTTGAACTTGACTCTGAGGGAAACTAGTCTTTCTTCACAAAATGTTGAAGGATATGGCTTCCTCCATCATAAGGGTTAAGAACTGGAGAAAATGGCATATTCATTTTAGACCAGGGAGAAAGAAATCTCATTGAAACACACACACACACACACACACACACACACACACACACACACACACA
>NW_021703780.1:73660020-73667925 GCF_005190385.1 Monodon monoceros | reverse complement strand
ACACACACACACACACACACACACACACACACACACACACACACACACAGAACTTTCCTCAAAATCCCTTACAGGTAATAAAATAGGTACTACAGCAAGATGAAACATTTCTTAGGATATAAACAAAATACCTGAAGATGTACTTTAACTTTTACGTCATTTATTTAGTTCCTGGTTAGCAGATTGTTCCTGCAAGGAGTAGAAAGCTGACAAAGTACATTATATTCTAAAACGGACTGATTATCTGACCCCAAATAGCTATATTAACATTAGCTTTCAAAATACTCCATGTTAAGCGTAGTAGTTACTTCTCAGAATATGATAAAATTTCATTCTCATACATGGCCTTTCCCTCTTCAAAACCATCTTATTTTTTAAATTATGTATGTATGTACGTACATATATAAATGCTTTTATTATTTGTATTATTATATTTTTTAAAGCCTTTTCTTGTCACACATCCAGATTTTGTTGTTTGTTTTTTTCCCCCTGAACCTTTGTTTCCACCTACGTAGTATGTAAATAATGTTTCTATTTGGTTCCACATAGATCGATTCCAGGTACCTTCTTCCTCCCATGTAATTTGATTTTTTGGGTCATACAGTAACCTTAGTATTTTTCTAACATGTCAACTGTGTAATTTACTAAGTATCTCTCTAGATTTCAGACAAAAATTACAAGTACAAAACTGATGGATATGTTGTAAAATGCTCATATTGCTCTAATAGAACAGGTTTATTACTCATTTGAGATGGGGCAGTGCTAACACTTCATGTGTTGATGCTGTTTCCCATATGGTTAAATAGACCAAAAATCTGTATTTCTTTGTAAAACTTTCAATTAATGTTAATTAACTGCCAAACTTGATGTGCAGGATTTGACTTGCCATTTGTAGATTACACCCTTGGTTTTCTCTTGCTCATTTGGTTAGTTTCTTTGCTGCCTGGAATTTTGCTTAGAAGGTGGACAGTTATACTTTCATTGCTGTGTGTTTTCTCTCCACTCCCTCCTTAGCAGTATACTTCACAGATTTAGGGGGAGAGGTTGCAGAAACTTCTACATAAAGTAAAATTGGTTATCAGTTTCACATTTCAACTAGTCACACCTTTCTCTCGCTCGCTGCTGCGGGAGATGGGGAGCTCACTCACTGCCAAATCTGTACAGTGAGGACTTTGACATTATTAGATGTGGTTCTATAAAAATGTGCCTCTCAGATCTTTTGTCCCAAGAGCATATGGACTGAAGACCCCAGTTGCTGCAGTTTTGGACTGACCGTTGTCTCCAGCTGAGGCCACACTTCCTGTAGCCAAGAAAAGAATGCAGGTGAGATAGTAGGACACACCCATACCTGTGATAAGTGAGGTGCCTTCCCTGGAAGACTAGTTCAAGGGCTTCTTCTGGGCCTGACCAAACCTTTTTCAGAATTACCCTGGAGCTCAAGATTCCTCCTACCCAAAGTTCCTAGCGTTTGCCCCTCCTTCACAGGAGTCAGACCTGCTTCATGGTCTGAAAGATGGCTCTCCCTGCCGGCCTCCTTCCCTTTGTCCCCAGTACATCTCTTGCATGTCACATTCTGATTCAGTGTCTGCTGGTCAGAGAACCTGAACTTAAGCAGATAGCAACCTAAGCTCTGCCTCTAAATTGTTTTTAAAAGTGTCTTTCTTTCCTGCAAATGAAGTTAATCTTTGAGTACTTTGAGTGGAGAGGGTACCATCTTCACAGAAAAGAATTTGTTTATCCATGTGATACATTTCCTATGTCCTTACATTGTAGTGGGGGCTATAACCCATACAGAAGAGGCTTCCTTGTTGCCCTAGTACATTTTTATACATGATTTTGTGGGCGGATGAAGACAGAGAGAGAGAAACAATGTTTCCCACCTCCCCCCCCCAAATTAAGCCCAAACATGAGAGAGAGAATGTTTTCATCTTTCCTAGTGATTTTTTTAAATGTTCTGGAGAAAAAGTGGAAGACCCCTTTATTAGTATACAGCCTAGAAATTAATCTTTTTCATTTTAAACATAATTTAATGAAGTAAAGCTCATATAAAGGTAGCCATTTTGAAGTGAACGATTCAGTTGCGTTTAGTACCTTCAGGGTGTTGAGCCATCACCACCTCCTTCTAGTTCAGCACATTTCCATCATTCCAAAGTAAAACCCCTGACCCATTAAGCACTTTCTCCCCATCCTCCCTTCCCCCCAGCCCCTGCTGACTACTAATCTGTGTCTTTCTCTATGAATTCATCTATTCTGGATATTTCATATAAATGGAAACATACAATATGTAACCTTTGTGTCTGCCTTCTCAGCACCTATAATTTAATCTTGTATTTATTTTCTAATCAAAAATGTCCTTAGCAGTTATGATCATTTCACTCCGCACAAGAGTGATTTTTTTTTTTCTCCAGCACCGTCTTCTTTCAAAGCATAAGAAGAATCATCATTGTATTTTTTTTCTTTTCTTTTCTTTTTTTCTTTAACATCTTTATTGGAGTATAATTACTTTACAAAGGTGTGTTAGTTTCTGCTTTATAACAAAGTGAATCAGTTATATATATACATATGTACCCATATCTCTTCCTTCTTGCATCTCCCTCCCTCTCACCCTCCCTATCCCACCCCTCTAGGTGGTCACAAAGCACCGAGCTGATCTCCCTGTGCTATGCGGCTGCTTCCCACTAGCTATCTGTTTTACGTTTGGTAGTGTATATATGTCCATGCCACTCTCTCGCTTTGTCCCAGCTTACCCTTCGCCCTCCCCATATCCTCAAGTCCATTCTCTAGTAGGTCTGTGTCTTTATTCCTGTCTTGCCCCTAGGCTCTTCATGACCATTTTTTTTTTTTTTAGAGTCTATATGCATGTGTTAGCATATGGTATTTGTTTTTCTCTTCCTGACTTAACTTCACTCTGTATGACAGACTCTGGGTCCATCCACGTCACTACAAATAACTCAATTTCGTTTCTTTTTATGGCTGAGTAATATTCCATTGTATACATGTGCCACATCTTCTTTATCCATTTATCTGTCAATGGACACTTAGGTTGCTTCCGTGTCCTGGCTATTGTAATTAGAGCTGCAGTGAACATTGTGGTACGTGACTCTTTTTGAATTATGGTTTTCTCACGGTATATGCCCAGTAGTGGGATTGCTGGGTCATATGGTAGTTCTATTTGTAGTTTTTTAAGGAACCTCCATACTGTTCTCCATAGTGGATATATCAATTTACATTCCCACCAACAGTGCAAGAGTGTTCCGTTTTCACCAAACCCTTTCCAGCATTTATTGTTTGTAGATTTTTTGATGATGGCCATTCTGACTGGTGTGAGATGACATCTCATTGTAGTTTTGATTTGCATTTCTCTAATGATTAATGATGCTGAGCATTCTTTCATGTATTTGTTGGCAATCTGTATATATTCTCTTTGGAGAAATGTCTATTTAGGTCTTCTCCCCGTTTTTGGATTGGGTTGTTTGTTTTTTTGATGTTGAGCTGCATGAGCTGCTTGTAAATTTTGGAGATTAATCCTTTGTCAGTTGCTTCATTTGCAGATATTTTCTCCCATTCTGAGGGTTGCCTTTTCGTCTTTTTTATGGTTTCCTTTGCTGTGCAAAAGCTTTGAAGTTTCATTAGGTCCCATTTGTTTATTTTTGTTTTTATTTCCATTTCTCTAGGAGGTGGGTCAAAAAGGATCTTGCTGTGACTTATCTCGTAGAGTGTTCTGCCTATGGTTCTTCTAAGAGTTTGATAGTGTCTGGCCTTACATTTAGGTCTTTAATCCATTTTGAATTTATTTTTGTGAATGGTGTTAGGGAGTGTTCTAATTTCATTCTTTCACATGTAGATGTCCAGTTTTCCCAGCACCACTTATTGAACAGGCTGTCTTTTCTCCACTGTATATTCTTGCCTCCTTTATCAAAGATAACGTGACCATATGTGCGTGGGTTTATCTCTGGGCTTTCTATCCTGTTCCATTGATCTATATTTTGTATCCTGCTACTTTACCAAATTCATTCATTAGCTCTAGTAGTTTTCTGGTAGCATCTTTAGGATTCTCTATGTATAGTATCATGTCATCTGAAAACAGTGACAGCTTTATTTCTTCTTTTCCGATGTGGATTCCTTTTATTTCTTTTTCTTCTCTGATTGCTGTGACTAAAGCTTCCAAAACTATGTTGAATAATAGTGGTGAGAGTGGGCAACCTTGTCTTGTTCCTGATCTTAGTGGAAATGGTTTCAGTTTTTCACCTTTGAGGACGATGTTTGCTTTAGGTTTGTCATATATGGCCTTTATTAAGTTGAGGAAATTTCCCTCTATGCCTACTCTCTGGAGGGTTTATATCATAAATCGGTGTTGAACTTTGTCAAAAGCTTTCTCTGCATCTATTGAAATGATCATATGGTTTTTCTCCTTCAGTTAGTTAATATGGTTTATCACATTGATTGATTGGCTTATATTGAAGAATCCTTGCATTCCTGGGATAAACCCCACTTGATCATAGTGTATGATCCTTTTTTTTCTTTTTTTTTTGCGGTACGCGGGCCTCTCACTGTTGAGGCCTCTTCCGTTGCGAAGCACAGGCTCCGGACGCGCAGGCTCAGCAGCCACGGCTCACGGGCCTAGCCACTCCGCGGCATGCGGGATCTTCCCGGACCGGGGCACGAACCCGTGTCCCCTGCATCGGCAGGCGGCCTCTCAACCACTGCACCACCAGGGAAGCCCGTGTATGATCCTTTTAATGTGCTGTTGGATTCTGTTTGCTAGTATTTCGTTGAGGATTTTTGCATCTATGTGTATCAGTGATATTGGCTTGTAGTTTTCTTTCTTTGTGACATCTTTGTCTGGTTTTGGTATCAGGGTGATGGTGGCCTCGTAGAATGAGTTTGGGAGTGTTCTTCCTTCTGCTATATTTTGGAAGAGTTGGAGAAGGATAGATGTTAGCTCTTCTCTAACTGTTTGATAGAATTCACCTGTAAAGCCATCTGGTCCTGGGCTTTTGTTTGTTGGAAGATTTTTCATCAGAGTTTCAATTTCAGTGCTTGTGATTGGTCTGTTCATATTTTCTATTTCTTCCTGGTTCAGTCTCGGAAGGTTGTGCATTTCAAAGAATTTGTCCATTTCTTCCAGGTTGTCCATTTTATTGGCATATAGTTGCTTGTAGTAATCTCTCATGATCCTTTGCAT
This sequence comes from Monodon monoceros, assembly GCF_005190385.1. Taxonomy (NCBI): domain Eukaryota; kingdom Metazoa; phylum Chordata; class Mammalia; order Artiodactyla; family Monodontidae; genus Monodon; species Monodon monoceros. The sequence continues at coordinate 73,662,740 of NW_021703780.1, read as the reverse complement.
TACTGCAGTGTCAGTTGTTACTTCTCCTTTTTCATTTTTAATTCTATTGATTTGAGTCCTCTCCCTTTTTCTCTTGATGAGTCTGGCTAATGGTTTGTCAATTTGGTTTATCTTCTCAAAGAACCTGTAGTTTTATTGATCTTTGCTATCATTTCCTTCATTTCTTTTCCATTTATTTCTGATCTGATCTTTATGATTTCTTTCCTTGTGCTAACGTTGGGGTTTTTTGTTCTTCTTTCTCTAATTGCTTTAGGTATAAAGTTAGGGATTTTTTTTGAGATTTTTCTTGTTTCTTAAGGTAGGACTGTATTGCTATAAATGTCCCTCTTAGAACTGCTTTTGCTGCATCCCATAGATTTTGGGTTGTCATGTTTTCATTGTCATTTCTTTCTAGGTATTTATTGATTTCTGCTTTGATTTCTACAGTGATCTCTTGGTCATTTAGTAGTGTATTGTTTAGCCTCCATGTCTTTGTATTTTTTTACAGATTTTTTCCTGCAGTTGATATCTATTCTCATAACATTGTGGTTGGAAAAGATAATTGATACGGTTTGAATTTTCTTAAATTTACCAAGGCTTGATTTGTGACCCAAGATATGTTCTATCCTGGAGAATATCCATGAGCGCTTGAGAAGAATGTGTATTCTGTTGTTTTTGGATGGAACGTCCTGTAAATATCATTAAGTACATCTTGTTTAATGTATCATTTAACGCTTGTGTTTCCTTATTTATTTTCATTTTGGATTATCTGTCCATTGGTGAAAGTGGGGTGTTAAATTCCCCCTACTATGATTGTGTTACTGTCAATTTCCCCTTTTATGGCTGTTAGTATTTGCCTTATATATTGAGATGCTCCTATGTTGGGTGCATAAATATTTACAATTGTTATATCTTCTTCTTGGATTGATCCCTTGATCATTATGTAGTGTCCTTCTTTGTCTCTTGTAATAGTCTTTGTTTTAAAGTCTATTTTGTCTGATATGAGAATTGCTACTCTAGCTTTCTTTTGATTTCCATTTGCATGGAATGTGTTTTTCCATCCCCTCACTCTCAGTCTTACGTGTCCCTAGGTCTGAAGTGGATCTCTTGTAGACAGCATATATACAGGTGTTGTTTTTGTATCCATTCAGCCAGTCTACGTCTTTTGGTTGGAGCATTTAATCCATTTACGTTTAAGGTAATTATCGATATGTATGTTCTTATTACCATTTTCTTAATTGTTGTGGGTTTGTTATTGTAGGTCTTTTCCTTCTCCTGTGTTTCCTGTCTAGAGAAGTTCCTTTAGCATTTGTTGTAAAGCTGGTTTGGTGGTGCTGCATTCTCTTAGCTTTTGCTTGTCTGTAAAGGTTTTAATTTCTCTGTTGAATCTGAATGAGATCCTTGCTGGGGAGAGTAATCTTGGCTGTAGGTTTTTCCCTTTCATCACTTTAAATATGTCCTGCCACTCCCTTCTGGCTTGCAGAGTTTCTGCTGAAAGATCAGCTGTTAACCTTTTGGGGATTCCCTTGTGTGCTATTTGTTGTTTTTCCCTTGCTGCTTTTAATATTTTTTTCTTTGTATTTAATTTTTGATAGTTTGATTAATATATGTCTTGGGGGTTTCTCGTTGGATTTATCCTGTATGGGACTCTCTGCACTTCCTGGACGTGATTAACTATTTCCTTTCCCATATTAGGAAAGTTTTCAACTACAGTCTCCTCAAATATTTTCTCAGTCCCTTTCTTTATCTCTTCTTCTTCTGGGACCCCTATAATGTGAATGTTGGTGCATTTAATGTTGTCCCAGAGGTCTCTGAGACTGTCCTCAATTCTTTTCATTCTTTTTTCTTTATTCTGCTCTGCAGTAGTTATTTCCACTATTTTATCTTCCAGGTCACTTATCTGTTCTTCTGACTCAGTTATTCTGCTATTGATTCCTTCTAGAGAATTTTAAATTTCATTTATTGTGTTGTTCATCACTGTTTGTTTGCTGTTTAGTTCTTCTAGGTCCTTGTTAAACGCTTCTTGTATTTTGTCCATTCTTTTTCCAAGATTTTGGGTCATCTTTACTATCCTTATTCTGAATTCTTTTTCAGGTAGACTGCCTATTTCCTCTTCATTTGTTAGGTCTGGTGGATTTTTGCCTTGCTTCTTCATCTGCTGTGTGTTTCTCTGTCTTCTCATTTTGTTTTATTTACTGTGTTTGGGGTCTCCTTTTCGCAGGCTGGAGGTTCGTAGTTGCCATTGTTTTTGGTGTCTGTCCCTAGTGGCTTAGGTTGGTTCAGTGGGTTGTGTAGGGTTCCTGGTAGAGGGGACTAGTGCCTGTGTTCTGGTGGATGAGGCTGGATCTTGTCTTGCTGGTGGGAAGGTTCACGTCTGGTGGTGTGTTTCGGGGTGTCTGTGACCTTATTACGATTTTAGGCAGCCTCTCTGCTAATGGATGGGGTTCTGTTCATGTCTTGCTAGTTGTTTGGCATAGGGTGTCCAGCACTGTAGCTTGCTGGTCGTTGAGTGGAGCTGGTTCTTGGTGTTGAGATGGAGATCTCTGGGAGATTTTTGTCATTTGATATTATGTGGAGCTGGGAGGTCTCTGGTGGACCAGTGTCCTTAACTTGTCTCTCCCACCTCAGAGGCACAGCCCTGGCGTGTGGCTGGAGCACCAAGAGCCTGTCATCCACATGGCTCAATATAAAAGGGGGAAAAAAAGGAAAGAAAGAAAGAAGACAAAATAAAGTTATTAAAA
>NW_021703780.1:73553954-73659620 GCF_005190385.1 Monodon monoceros | reverse complement strand
TATATATATATATATATATATATATATATATAATTTCTCCCAATGTCCACCTCCTCAATTTGGGATGATTGGTTGTTTATTCAGGTATTCCACAGATGCAGGGCACATCCAGTTGTTTGTGGAGGTTTAATCCGCTGCTCCTGAGGCTGCTGGGAGAAATTTCCCTTTCTCTTCTTTGTTCCCACAGCTCCTGGGGTTCAACTTTTGATTTGGCCCCACCTCTGCGTGTAGGTCGCCGGAGGTGTCTGTTTTTCGCTCAGACAGGACGGGGTTAAAGGAGCTGCTGATTCGGGGACTCTGGCTCACTCAGGCCAGGGGGAGGGAGGAGTACGGAGTGCGGGGCGAGCCTGCGGCAGCAGAGGCCGGCGTGACGTTTCACCAGCCTGAGGTGTGCCGTGCGTTCTCTTGGGGAAGTTGTCCCTGGATCCCAGGACCCTTGCAGTGGCGGGCTGCACAGGCTCCCCGGAAGGGGTGTGTGGATAGTGACCTGTGCTCGCACACAGGCTTCTTGGTGGCGGCAGCAGCAGCCTTAGCGTCCCGTGTCCGTGCTGATAGCCACGGCTCACGCCCGTCTCTGGAGTTCCTTTAAGCAGCGCTCTTCATCCCCTCTCTTCGCGCACCAGGAAACAAAGACGGAAGAAAAAGTCTCTTGCCCCTTCGGTAGGTCCAGACTTTTTCCCATACTCCCTCCCAGCTAGCCATGGTGCACTAGCTAAGCCCTTCAGGCTTTGTTCACGCGCCAGTCCTCTCCCTGGGATCCGAAGCCTGAGCCTCAGCTCCCAGCCCCGCCCGCCCTGGCGGGTGAGCAGACAAGCCTCTCGGGCTGGTGAGTGCTGGTCGGCCCTGATCCTCTGTGCGGGAACCTGTCCACTTTGCCCTCTGCACCCCTGTTGCTGTTCTCTCCTCTGCGGCTCCGAAGCTCCCCTCACCGCCACCCGCAGTCTCCGCCCGCAAAGGGGCTTTCTAGTGTGTGGAAACGTTTCCTCCTTCACAGTTGCCTCCCACTGGTGCAGGTCCCGTCCCTATTCTTTTGTCTCTGTTTTTTCTTTTTCCCTACCCAGGTACGTGGGGAATTTCTTGCCTTTTGGGAGGTCTGAGGTCTGCCAGCGTTCAGTAGGTGTTCTGTAGGAGCTGTTCCACACGTAGATGTATTTCTGATGTATTTGTGGGGAGGAAGGTGATCTCCATGTGTTACTCTTCCGCCGTCTTGAAGCCATCCTCTTTTTTTTTTGGTCACTCCCTCACAAACTTCCAGAGAGCAGAGAGCTTACTGTTTCCCACATCACATAGCTGCTCTCTTTAGATCCCTGTATATGAGTGACAGAGAGCATGGATAGTGAATGTGAACTTTATATAATGCTATAGTGACTGTCAGAACAAATAAGTTCTGAATTTTCTGATGGAATAAATAGGTGTTTCAAGGGACTTACCCAGATATCAAAAAGAAGGACACACTATGGGTAGCAGAGGTAGATGGGACTGATTTTAAAGACTGATTTGGCTTGGCCACTTACTGTGTGTGTAATGTGTGCTAAGCCTTAGGTCATTATCTGTAAAGGTGGCTAACAGTAGGGCCAACCACATGGGGGTAGTCGTGGAATTAAATGAAATGGGGGTACTGGCCCCAGTTAGTGTGGTGCCTGATGGGTAGTAAGCTCTGTGTTAGCTGCTCTGTACGTTAGCTGTTGGTGTGGTGTGTGCTTGTGGAGTGGTAGTTGTGCCAATTGTTGTGGACTTGATGTTATTTCCTACCACAGAATGTGTATCTCTGAAGTCAGTGTCTTTATAAGGATAAATTCTAAGCACTGGCAACCTTCCAAGCAAAATACAATACCTCTGCCCAAGCTGGAGAAAAGGACAACACATAATTCCTAAATTCTGTTGTAATTGAATGTAAATTCAGAATTCTGGTACCCATTTTTTTTTTTGGGGGGGTGAAACTAAGCAAATGAAATCCTGCCATTTGTCCTACATTCCACCTGAAATTGGCACTTGATCTTGGGATGAATTACTTTGTTAACAAGTGTTCAACTTAACAAGTGTACCTTTTAGCCCCCAGATCCTTCTTCTTCTTCTTCTCTTTAATGCTCTTCTGTGTTCAGAGCACAAATGAGCCTTGTGATGGCTCTCTGCCTGCTCATAAACCCATTACCTTCCTCTTCCTCAGAGGCATTACTCAGTCACTTTCACCTCTTGACATCTTACATCCTTCTCTCTATGTGCTTATAAAAGCACATAGATTTCTGTTTGCTTTTATGGGAAGAAGTGTAGCAAATTTTTCAGAGTCAGGGCTCTGGATTTTAATTTTAATTTATGCTGCCTAAAAGCTGGGAGCCTAACCTCTCTCATCCTCAGCGTCTTGATCTATAAAATGGGGAGGCAGTTATGCTGAGGACCTAACGAGATAGACCATGCAAAATGCTTAAGGCCATTCCCTGCATATGGTAAATGTTTTCTAATAATAATTATCATGATACTGTAGTTCCTAATTTCTTTACCTTGTTGAAACTAATCTCACCAAATATTACTAGCTGTCACATGTGCCTCTTGCCTCAGACCTTCCTATTGGATTCTACTTCTGCCTTTTCAACTGTTTTCTGGGATACTTCCACTGCATCATTCTTTTCTCACCTTAAATGTGACTTCTTCAAAGATAGGAATCTTTTTTGATCTTCTCCATCTCTCTTGCCTTATTGTATCACCCAGGTTTAGGTTCATGCAGTGATCTTTGAATACGTCTGAATACCTCGTTTTCCCACATTTCTAAAATAACCAAATCCTATATATTTTTACCTCACAACCTCTTTGTCATCTGTTTTCTTCCATTTCTATGTCCAGGGTCACAGACCAAACCTCAGACACCATCCTTCAGGGCTCAGTACAGTTTCTTAAGTGGTGGCGGTGGTGGTGGCGGTGGTGATGATGTTGACGGCAGTAGCACAGCTAACGTTTATTGAGCTCTTACTTTGTGCCAGGAACTCTTTTCAGCCTCAATAAAGGGTATTACCTCACTTAATCCTCACAGCAGCCCTCGGACATAGGTACTGTTTCCTCCATTGGAGATGAAAAACTGAGGCTCAGAGATATTAAATGACTTGTAGAAGGCCGTGGTACTTAGAGTGGTAGAATCAGGATTTGAACCTGGCCAGTACTCAGGTGCCTGTGTGCTGCTTCCTTAGCCTTTCTCCTTCCTTGCCGAAGTGCTCTCTCTGCTTCCATTGCCAGGTCTCTTTGAGTTTGGGCACCACTGCTGCCAGGTTACTGTCGTATTAATAAATGTTATTCCTTGACTGAAAGGATTGGGGGTTGGGAGGTAGGGCAGGTTATCCACACTTAAGTGGGCATATAAATACACTGAAATTGCATGTAGAGGGGGTTGATTTGTTTCTCAAAAGGAAATTAAGAGCTGTAACTTGGATAATGTCCCAGAAACTCCTTGAGTTGGCATTCAAGGCTCTCTCCAGTCATTCTCCACTCAGTCTTCTCAAGCCTTTCTCCCAATATTCCTGTTCCTACACCTCACCCAGCCAGACCAGTCCATTCACACTGTTTCACCTTGCCTTATACATCTCTCCCCCACCTTCACTCCTGAGGTTTTGCTTACACCATAACTGTATTCTAAGAGACACCCCGTCCCTCTCCCCTTTTCTTTCCTGTGCATTCTCCAAAGTTTACCCTCTGTCCCACCTCCTTTTCATATCTTCTTGGATGACTCCAAGCCAGTAATAAGAGAACTTCCCTCCATCTACCACAAAACATAAAACAGGGTGACAGTCTCAGAGGCCCTCAGGAGCCAGGCAGGAAGCATGGAGTGAGGCCAGCCAGTTGTTGCCACGTGGGTTAAGAGCCCACTGTGGCCAATTTTTCAAGAGGTGATGAAAATCTAGGTATTTAAGTGCAGTCTCTTGAATCTTTAAAGTTGACGGTTAATTTAAATAAAAAAAATAATTATATGGGGGCAAACAAAATTTGTGTGGGGCAGCCTTTGGGTTTTGACTTCTCTTAAGGAATGTGTTGTCCACATTCATCAATTGGAAGTTGGTCATGCTGTCCGCTTGATGGAATTATCTACTTGATCAGAGTTTCCTAAGTTGCTTTCAAGAAACTCACGCTCAGTTGTTCGTTTTGTGAAAGTATCTTTTTTCATAACAGTAAGTGCAGAAAATATGGGCATAGTAGAATCATAATAAATACGAAGTAATCAAACTATTCATTGTATTGAATTGATCATAAATAATACCTGTTTGGGTGCCCCCTTCTGTCCCAAACAGTGATTAGAATTAAAAAAAAAAAAAAAATCATTCAGTAAAGGCAGAAGCAAAGAGTTTAATAAGCATTTGGCTTAAAACACCCATTTCAATACTTATTATAGTGAATTATCAGGCAACCCCAAAATTGCAAGTATTTTGTGAAGAATTTAGAGTTTCTAACCAGAGAAAATTGGACTGAGTGCTTTTCCTCTTTTTAATATTAGAAATTGAGATTCAAAATTAAGCTTTTAAAAATTTGAATACGCATATACTGTTACTCAGGTAAACTGAAATTATTTTCATTTGGCAGTTTTGTTTTTTTGTTTGTTTTTTGCGGTACGCGGGCCTCTCACTGTTGTGGCCTCTCCTGCCGCGGAGCATAGGCTCCGGACACGCAGGCTCAGCGGCCATGGCTCACGGGCCCAGCCGCTCCGCGGCATGTGGGATCTTCCCGGACTGGGGCACGAACCCGTGTCCCCTGCATGGGCAGGCGGATTCTCAACCACTGCGCCACCAGGGAAGCCCCATTTGGCAGTTTTGAAGCAAGTAAGTGAATCAAATTTGAAGCTGATAACTTGTAATTACATTGATTTTCATTTTCCTTCTTGGCTGTTCTTCAAAGTGACAATGCTTAGAGCAAATGTCACTTTATCAACAACAGCTTTGCAACCCCCTAACTGCAGCAGACGTATTGTGAGAACGTGTGAAAAGGGTTCTCAGTGGAGCAGATCAAAGGCTCCGCCAGCCGTTAGGGTTGGTCAGCCATCCCAGTAGCCTCCAAGTCCCCAAGAACTTGTGTAGTGATTAACTTTAGTTAAGAGAAAAAATATGGAGATGGGGCTGGTGGTGGTATATATAGGACCCAGGAAGGAGCTGACAGTCAAATAAGAAGTGTTTCTTCTGATAGGTGTATTGTAGGCTAGTGAATAAATAATGAAAGAAATGACAGTAATTAAAATGTGTTTACTTAAATGAATGATTGCTTGAAGTATGGTTGCATGGTAAAGACCTCATTACAAACCGTACTTAGCACATAAATATGATACTAATGTTGAGGGCTAATTAATTTGCTCTCACAGGTAGAGTGATGGGTCGGTCACCTGTGGCCCTGCCTCTCTTGTTTGCATTGGACAAGTCAAATCCAGAAACAAAGATACTTACTCTTGTAGTATTTTATTTTATTTTATTATTTTTTTAAATTTTTAAATTTTATTTAATTTATTTTTTATACAGCAGGTTCTTATTAGTCATAAGTTTTATACACATCAGTGTATACATGTCATTCCCAATCGCCTAATTCATCACACCACCATCCCCACCCCCTCTTGTAGTATTTTAAAATCTGCTAAGCCAGACATTCATTTTAAAAGCTGTTACGTAGTTGTAATTTGGAAATTGAGAGCAGAAAGCCTTTGTGTGAGGACAGATGACAGTGTGAGGAATTGTAGACAGAATGTGCCCCTGTGTGTTACTGGAGCAAGATGCCTCACCATGCATTTTCTACCTTCATTTCTGACAGTGAGTCTTCAAAGAGACCGTTACCCAAAACTTGCAGTAAATATGGGTAGAGTGGTAATTCTCAAACTTTCGCATGCATCAGAATTATCTGGAAGGCTTATTAAATCCCATGCAGTTGGGGCCCAGCCCCAGAGTTTGTGATGCAATAGGTCTGGGATAGGACCTGAAGATGTGCATTTCTTACACGCTCCCAAGTGATGCTGATGCTGATGCTGCTGGTCTAGGGACCACACTTTGCCAACATCTCATATAGAAACTCAATTAGTGAATGTGAATGAACTACTAAATCTAGCACCTCTACAAGGATAATGCCATTCCAGTGCAGTGGAAATAAGGGTAATTGTCAGTTAGGAACTTCCTGCCACACAAAGAACCCCAGGCTGACCAAAAGCAGCCAGAGGGTGCTGGGGGAAATTTTGTTCAGAAAATGTGGGTTCTAGGAATGAATATCTTCCACTTAGTAACTTTGTGACTTTAGGCAAGTTACTGAGGCCCACTGTGTCTCGGCCTCCTCAACTGTGTCATGCAGATGACAGTGGGCCCTATAGAGTGAAATTTGGGTGAGGCTTCCTTGAGAGGATGCATGAAAAACTTTTAGCACAAGAGCCGGTGTGTAGGAAGGGCTGTGTTATTATATGAAGATGTCATAGTGTGCCAAAGGAAAGTAATTATGTATGAGTGCATATACATCTTAGTCTGTTTGAACTGCTATAATAAAATATCACAGACTAGGTAGCTTATAAACAAGAGGAGTTTATTTCTCACAGTTCTAGATGCTTGAAGTCTGAGATCAAGGTGGCAGCATGGTTGGGTGAGGGCCCTCTTCTAGGTTGCAAACTTCTCATTGTATACTCACATGTTGGAAGCATCTAGGGAGCTCTGTGGGATCTCTTTTATAAGGGCACTAATCCCATTCATGAGGGCACCACTCTCATGACCTAATCACCTCCCAAAGGCTCCATTTTCTAACACTATGTTAACAGATCCCAATACGTGAATTTTGTGGGGGCACCTTCAGACCGTAGCAATATATACAGGAGAGATGGAAAGCCATCACTCATCTTCTCATATCTGGATGTCAGGTTTGGGCCTACTTAGCCTAGGAGACTTGTCTTGTGCAGAAAGCTACCTGAAGTACAGTTGAGGTGAGTTCTTTGTCATACCAATACCACTAGTGTGCTTCGTTAGGGTTTTATCTCTGATGTGGTGCAGAATATTTCACCTGAGATTGTTGACAAGGTATATGGTGTGTTAATGAATGCAGTGGCTGCAGTGAGTAGTGGCAACACTGGTGGTGTATGAACAAGATGGACTGAGAGGAATGGAGAGAGGGAAGGAACAGAGAGAGAGAGATTGAGAAGTAGTGATGGAGAAAGAGGGCAGAGGCAGGAAGGTAAGAGAGAGAACTGGGAATTCAGGGCTATTGTTGTATAACAATGCTTTTGACCTAAGTTAAACTTAGTCTTTCTAAGAATTCTGTTAATCCTATTCTGTGTGCCTCCATTTACACCACAACCACTTAAGGTGCTTATTGAGTGCTAGGTGCTGTCCTCTCATATTCTGACTAGTTCAGGAAGTTCTGATAACCCATTTCTTAGGGAGTATAATACTGATAGAATAGAAACAGGGTGAACAAAGCATAGAACCTGCCCCTAAGGAGAACACAGACAAGTGGGAGAGAAATCGAAGAATCAGTAAGATATCCTTAGGCAAAGGAGGGGTAAGAACAATATCACTAAGTGTGGACTTTCTAGAACAGAATCCTGGTTAGAATCCTGCCTCCACCCTAACTAGCCATGAAGTCTTGGACATACTGCTTGTCCTTTGTAAACTTGCAGTGAACTCATGCCTGTAATGGATGAGTTATCTGCTTTAAAGGGCTGTCAGTGCATGTCAGGCACGTGCCATTTATTGCCTGGGATACACAGTAGACCCTCCTTAATGAGGGTGTGGGCTGGTTGGTTTGTTGGGTGGTGTTCTTTTGCAGGTAGGGTACTGGGTTTTAGGTTAGTGGTTTCAGCCATGTGTACTGTGATGGTAGAAGCATGTAGAATAGAAGACATTGCACGAAGAAGAGGCAAGAAGTGGAGTGTGAGGTCATAACCAGCTTGAAGAAGGATTGTTGTTTACCAGAAAACGAGTGACGCTTGTTCTCTGGGTGTATGAGGGAGCTGGCCGGGCAATCACTGGTTTCTATCCAAACAGTGATGGAGTGCAGGAAGAGGAATAAGGGAATGGTACAATAATCATAGATGCTTTTATGGACACTGTAAAGTGAGGTTGCCCCTTCGAGAATTATTGCCTTGTCATTACTGCTGAATTGTTTCATGGTGTTCTAAATCCTTGAATCCCTCAAATGTGCTGCCAGGAAGGTGATTCCTCACAAGTGTGCAGCTCACTCGTGACGGTTATGGATCCTTGGCTTCGGATCATGGCTGTTTGGTGGTAATCAAACAATGGGAGGATGGGGGAGCAAGAAAAAGGTGGGGAAAGAGGGACTCTTCTGGAGGCAGAACAGACCAGCGAACATGGTCTCTGGAGCTCTGTGCCTCTGGCCAAGTTACTTGCTCCATGCCTCAGTTTCCTCATAGGTAACGTAGGGTTGTATTAATATGTGTATAGCACTTTGAGCATTACCTGCTACATAATTAGCTCTAGAGGGTTCGTTATTGTTTCTATTATTTCATGTAATGAAGGATATTCCCAAATTTTTACAAATTTCCCGGGGCACTGAAGAAATGCAAGGTGATCTCCTAGAGTAATACTGTAAAATCATATTAATATTTAACTCATAAGAATTGTGCTTTACACACCTTTAGAATAACCAACTTACATATAATCATGTATATGACTGTTCAGAGTTACTGTTTTCTTTTAACCTTCTGTGTCTTTATCTCTAATTTGTAGTAATAATTAAATACTATAAAATTAAGTTTTCATGTGGGCTGCTTTTTATTTACTGTGCCCAACAGTATAGATTTTATTCTTAAGAATTGTATACATAAAGCTATGTATCTTGTATTTTGTGGTTGATTTAAGACATTGTCAAAAGTTATTGAGGACATGAGAGATTGATCCTCAGCGGATACCTCTCCACTGTGGCTGGTTGGTTGGTGGTCACAAAACTTACTGCTGCCTTATATTTTTTAATTGGCTGGAGTAGATATTTCTCATTTCTGTTTTGCCTTGAGGTGTAGAATGAAGTAGAGGCATGTGTAAGACAGCAGGGTTAGACTAGGTGATGGGTATATAGGAAATGTTATTTTGCATGAATTTCTTTTCTTTTTAATTGTAACAAGAGTCTGTTATGTTAACAACTTATCTGTTCGTTTTTCTTTGCTGTAATAATAGGGTTTTGCTTAGAAGGCTATGTCCATTACTGAGCAATTAAAACAAGATGAGCATATTTAAAAGCTGCATAGAGGAGGAGGAGAATGCAGTGAGCATAAAATTAGACTCCTGACCACAGGTTTTCATTTAAATGATTTCTGGGTTTTTTTTTTTTTTTGCTAGTATATACATGCCTTCTTGCTTTGTTCATCTCTCACACAGTGCTTGTCCTAAAGCATTGTGTGTACTTGGGGAATGAATAACAAGTTTCTTTCATTTTTTTTGAGCCGTTGTGTATCTTTTGATTGTGCTGAGGGGCTATCATGGTTTAAAATGGTGGTTTTGGGTTTGTTTCTTTTTAAAGATGTTGTAATTATGTTCCATACTGGTTCAAAATGGAGCTATCCTTTGGCAATTTTTATGTGAGTGAAAGCCTGCTTCATCTTTGAGTGTTTTGTCAATTCCCAGTATGATATCAGAATCCAAGCATGAAATGTTGGTCCTTTTCTCCTTCCCAAATTGGAAGATCAAGATTCCTTCTGAAACATTTAATTCATATTTTGAAGATAAAAATAGCATATCATAGAACCAGACAAAGATGACTTGGGGTCACTTCTATTTATTTAATCAAGACTAGTATTTTATGAAATAGTTGATTTGAAAATTCAGAGTCAAAGCAAGGTGTTGGAGATGACGATACACACATGGTGTAATTTATTTTCTCAGTATTTTATTTTACTTTTCTTCCTCCCTTCCTTCCTTCCTTTCTCTCTCTCTCTCGCTCTCTTTCTTTCTTCTTTCTCTTTTCTCTCTCTCATCTCTATTGGAGTATAATTGCTTTACAATGATGTGTTAGTTTCTGCTTTATAAAAAGGTGAATCAGCCGTACATATGTACATATCCCCATATCTCCTCCCTGTTGCGTCTCCCTCCCACCCTCCCTATCCCACCCCTCTACCTGGTCACAAAGCACCGAGCTAATCTCCCTGTGCTATGTGGCTGCTTCCCACCAGCTATCTGTTTTACATTTGGTAGTGTATATATGTCCATGCCACTCTCTCACTTCGTCCCAGCTTACCCTTCCCCCCCCCCCACTGTGTCCTCAAGTCCATTCTCTACATCTGTGTCTTTATTCCTGTCCTGCCCCTAGGTTCTTCAGAACCATTTCTTTTTTTTTTTAGATTCCATATGTATGTGTTTGCATACAATATTTGTTTTTCTTTTTCTGACTTACTTCACTCTGTATGATAGACTCTAGATCCATCCACCTCACTACAAATAACTCAATTTCATTTCTTTTTTGGCTGAGTAATATTCCATTGTATATATGTGCCACATTTTCTTATCCATTCTTCTGTCGATGGACACTTAGGTTGCTTCCATGTCCTGGCTATTGTAATTAGAGCTTCAATGAACATTGTGGTACATGACTCTTTTTGAATTATCATTTTCTCAGGGTATATGCCCAGTAGTGGGATCGCTGGGTTGTATGGTAGTTCTATTTTTAGTTTTTTAAGGAACCTTCATACTGTTCTCCATAGTGGCTGTATCAATTTTGCATTCCCACCAGCAGTGCAAGAGGGTTCCCTTTTCTCCACACCCTCTCCAGCATTTCTTGTTTGTAGATATTTTGATGATGGCCATTGAAACTGGTGTGAGGTGATACCTCTTTGTACTTTTGATTTGCATTTCACTAATGATTAGTGATGTTGAGCATCCTTTCATGTGTTTGTTGGCAATCTGTAAATCTTCTTTGGAGAAATGTCTCTTTAGGTCTTCTGCCCATTTTTGGGTTGGGTTGTTTGTTTTTTCATATTCAGCTGCATGAGCTGCTTGTAAGTTTGGAGGTTAATCCTTTGTCAGTTGCTTCATTTTCAAATATTTTCTCCCATTCTGAGGGTTGTCTTTTCGTCTTATTTATGTTTTCCTTTGCTGTGCAAAAGCTTTTAAGTTTCATTAGGTCCCATTTGTTTATTTTTGTTTTTATTTCTGTTTCTCTAGGAGGTGTGTCAAAAAGGATCTTGCTGTGATTTATGTCATAGAGTGTTCTGCCTATGTTTTCCTCTAAGAGTTTTCTACTGCCTGGCCTTACATTTAGGTCTTTAATCCATTTTGAGTTTATTTTTGTGTATGGTGTTAGGGAGTATTCTGATATCATTCCTTTACATGTAGCTGTCCAGCTTTCCCAGCACCACTTATTGAAGAGGCTGTCTTTTCTCCAGTGTATATTTTTGCTTCCTTTATCAAAGATAAGGTGACCATATGTGCATGGGTTTATCTCTGGGCTTTCTATCCTGTTCCTTTCTATCCTGTTCCATTTCTATCCTGGGCTTTCTGTCCTGTTCTATCCTGTTTTTGTGCCAGTACCATACTGTCTTGATTACTGTAGCTTTGTAGTATAGTCTGAAATCAGGGAGCCTGATTCCTCCAGCTCCGTTTTTCTTTCTCAAGATTGTTTCGGCTATTGGGGGTCTTTTGTGTTTCCATACAAATTGTGAAATTTTTTGTTCTAGTTCTGTGAAAAATGTCATTGGTAGTTTGGTAGGGATTACACTGAATCTGTAGATTGCTTTGGATAGTATAGTCATTTTCACAATGTTGATTCTTCCAATCCAAGAACATGGTATATCTCTCCATCTGTTTGTATCATCTTTAATTTCTTTCATCAGTGTCTTACTGTTTTCTGCATACAGGTCTTTTGTCTCCCTAGGTAGGTTTATTCCTAGGTATTTTATTCTTTTTGTTTCAGTGGTAAATGGGATTGTTTCCTTAATTTCTCTTTCAGATTTTTCATCATTAGTGTATAGGATGCAAGAGATTTCTGTGCATTAATTTTGTATCCTGCTACTTTACCAAATTCATTCATTAGCTCTAGTAGTTTTCTGGCCGCATCTTTAGGATTCTGTGTGTATAGTATCATGTCATCTGCAAACAGTGACAGCTTTACTTCTTCTTTGCCAATTTGGATTCCTTTTATTTCTTTTTCTTGTCTGATTGCTGTGGCTAAAACTTCCAAAACTATGTTGAATAATAGTGGTGAGAGTGGACAACCTTGTCTTGTTCCTGATCTTAGAAGAAATGGTCTCAGTTTTTCACCATTGAGGACATGTTGGCTGTGGGTTTTTCGTATATGCCCTTTATTATGTTGAGGTACGTTCTGTCTCTGCCTACGTTCTGGAGGGTTTTTTATCATAAATGGGTGTTGAATTTTGTTGAAAGCTTTTTCTGCATCTATTGAGATGATCATATGGATTTTCTCCTTCAATTTGTTAATATGGTGTATCACATTGATTGATTTGTGTATATTTAAGAATCCTTGCATTCCTGGGATAAACCCCACTTGATCATGGCGTATGATCCTTTTAATGTGCTGTTGGATTCTGTTTGCTAGTATTTTGTTGAGGATTTTTGCATCTATGTTCATCAGTGATATTGGCCTGTAGTTTTCTTTCTTTGTGACATTGTTATCTGGTTTTGGTATCAGGGTGACAGTGGCCTCATAGAAAGAGTGTGGGAGTGTTCCTCCCTTTGCTATATTTTGGAAGAGTTTGAGAAGGATAGGTGTTAGCTCTTCTCTAAATGTTTGATAGAATTCGCCTATGAAGCCATCTGGTCCTTGGCTTTCGTCTATTGGAAATTTTTAATCACAGTTTCAATTTCAGTGCTTGTGATTGGTCTATTTATATTTTCTGTTTCTTCCTGGTTCTGTCTTGGAAGGTTGTGCTTTTCTAAGAGTTTGTCCATTTCTTCCAGGTTGTCCATTTATTGGCATATAGTTGCTTGTAGTAATCTCTCATGATCCTTTGTCTTTCTGCAGTGTCACTGGTTACTTCTCCTTTTTTCATTTCTAAATCTATTGATTTGAGTCTTCTCCCTTTTTTTTCCTTGATGAGTCTGGCTAACGGTTTATCAATTTTGTTTATCTTCTCAAAGAACCAGCTTTTGCTTTTATTGATCTTTGCTATTATTTGCTTCATTACTTTTTCATTTCTTTCTGATCTGATCTTTTTTTTTTTTTTTTTTTGTGGTACGTGGGCCTCTCACTGTTGTGGCCTCTCCCGTTGCGGAGCATGGGCTCCAGACGCGCAGGCTCAGCGGCCATGGCTCACAGGCCCAGCCGCTCCACGGCATGTGGGATCCTCCTGGACTGGGGCATGAACCTCTGTCCCCTGCATCGGCAGGCGGACTCTCAACCACTGCGCCACCAGGGAAGCCCTCTGATCTGATCTTTATGATTTCTTTCCTTCTGCTACCTTTGGGGTTTTTTTGTTCTTTCCCTAATTGCTTTAGGTGTACGGTTAGGTTGTTTATTTGAGATGTTTCTTGTTTCTTGAAGTATGATTATATCGCTATAAACTTCCGTCTGAGTAGTGCTTTTGCTGCATCCCATAGGTTTTTGATTGTCGTGTTTTCATTGTCATTTGTTTCTAGGTCTTTTTTGATTTCCTCTTTGATTTCTTCAGTGATCTCTTGGTTATTTAGTAGTGTATTGTTTAGCCTCCATGCATTTGTTGTTTTTACAGATATTTTCCTGTGGTTGATATCTAGTCTCATAGCATTGTAGTCGGAAAAGATACTTGATATAATTTCAGTTTTTTTATATTTTCCAAGGCTTGATTTGTGACCCAAGATATGATCTATCCTGGAGAATATTCCATGACCACTTGAGAAGAATGTGTATTCTTTTGTTTTTGGATGGAGTGTCCTATAAATGTCTCTTAAGTCCATCTTCTCTAATGTGTCATTTAAATCTTGTGTTTCCTTATTTATTCTCATTTTGGATTATCTGTCCATTGGTGAAAGTGGGGTGTTAAAGTCCCCTACTATTTTTGTGTTACTGTTGATTTCCCCTTTTATGGCTGTTAACATTTGCCTTATGTATTGAGGTGGTCCTATGTTGGGTGCATAAATATTTACCATTGCTATATCTTCCTCATGGATAGATCCCTTGATCATTATGTAGTGTCCTTTTTTGTCTCTTGTAATAGTCTTTATTTCAAAGTCTGCTTTGTCTGATATGAGAATTACTACTGCAGGTTTCTTTTGATTTCCATTTGCATGGAATATCCTTTTCCATCACCTTACTTTCAGTCTGTATGTGTCCCTAGGTCTGAATTGGGTCTCTTGCAGGCACCATATATACAGGTCTTGTTTTTGTATCCCTTCAGCCAGTCTATGTCTTTTGTTTGGAGCATTTAATCCATTTACTTTTAAGGTAGTTATTGATATGTATGTTCCTATTACCATTTTCTTAATTTTGGGGTTTTTTTTTATTGTAGGTCTTTTCCTTCTCTTGTGTTTCCTGCCTAGAGAAGTTGCTTTAGCATTTGTTGTAAAGCTGGTTTGGTGGTACTGAATTCTCTTAGCATTTGCTTGTCTGTAAAGGTTTTAATTTCTCTGTTGAATCTGAATGAGATCCTTGCTGGGGAGAGTAATCTTGGTTGTAGTTTTTTCCCTTTCATCACTTTAATTATGTCCTGCCACTCCCTTCTGGCTTGCAGAGTTTCTGCTGAAAGATCAGCTGTTAACCTTATGGGGATTCCCTTGTATGTCATTTGTTGCTTTTCCCTTGCTGCTTTTAATATTTTTTCTTTGTGTTTAATTTTTGAATAGTTTGATTAATGTGTGTCTTGGCATGTTCCCCTGGATTTATCCTGTATGGAACTCTCTGTGTTTCCTGAAGTTGATTATTTCCTTTCCCTTGTGAGGGAAGTTTTCAACTATAATCTCTTCAAATATTTTCTCAGTCCCTGTCTTTTTCTCTTCTTCTTCTGCTACCCCTGTAATTCGAATGTTGGTGCATTTAATTTTGTCCCTGTGGTCTCTGAGACTGTCCTCAATTCTTTTCATTCTTTTTTCTTTATTCTGCTCTTCAGTAGTTATTTCCACTATTTTATCTTCCAGGTCACTTATCCGTTCTTCTGCCCTAGTTATTCTGCTATTGATCCCTTCTAGAGAATTTTTAATTTCATGTATTGTGTTGTTCATCATTGTTTTCTCTTTAGTTCTCTAGGTTCATGTGAAACGTGTCTTGTATTTTCTCCATTGTATTTCCAAGATTTTGGATCATCTTTACTATCATTACTCTGAATTCTTTTTCAGGTAGACTGCCTATTTCCTCTTCATTTGCTTGGTCTGGTGGGTTTTTACCTTCTTTATCTGCTGTGTATTTCTCTGGCTTCTCATTTTGCTTAACTTACTGTGTTTGGGGTTTCCTTTTCATAGGCTGCAGGTCTGTAGTTTCCATTCTTTTTGGTGTCTGCCCCCAGTGGGTAAGTTTGGTTCAGTGGCTTGTGGAGGGGGCTGGTGCCTGTGCTCTGGCGTGTGGGGCTCTATCTTGTCTCTCTGGTGGGCAGGACCGATTCCAGTGGTGTGTTTTGGGGTGTCTGTGACCTTAGTATGATTTTAGGCAGCCTCTGTGCTAATGGATGGGGTTGTGTTCCAACTTGATAGTTGTTTGGCATAGGGTGTTCAGCAGTGTAGCTTGCTGGTCACTGAATGGAGCTGGGTGTTACTGTTGAGATGGACATCTCTGGGACAGCTTTTGCCGTTTGATAGTACGTGGAGCCAGGAGGTCTCTGGTGGACCAATGTCCTGAGCTCAGCTCTCCCATCTCAGAGGCTGAGGTCTGACACCTGGCCCGAGCACCAAGACCCTGCCAGCCACATGGCTCAGAAAAAAAGGGAGAAAAAAAGAAAGAAAGAAAAAATACAGTAAAATAATATAAAGTTATTAAAGTAAAAAAAGGTTATAAAAGTAAAAAAATTTTAAAGTAATAAAATTTTAAAAGAAAGAAAGAAGGTGCAACCAAACCAAAAGACACATCCACCAATAATAACAAGTGCTAAAAACTATACTTAAAAAAAAACACAAAAAACACACAACAAAAAACGGACAGACAGGACCCTAGGACGAATGGTAAAAGCAAAGCTATACAGACAAAATCACACAAAGAAGCATACACATACACACTCACAAAAAGAGAAAAAGAAAAATATATATATATCTAAATATAGAAGAAAAAAGGAAGAGAGCAACCAAATCAATAAAGAAATCTACCAATGATAATATACTCTAAATACTAAACTAAGATAAACGTGAAACCAGAAACAAATTCGATGCAGAAAGCAAACCCCAAGTCTGCAGTTGCTCCCAATGTCCACCTCCTCAATTTGGGATGATTCGTTGTCTATTCATGTATTCCACAGATGCAGGTACATCAAGTTGATTGTGGAGCTTTAATCCCCTGCTTCTGAGGCTGCTGGGAGAGATTTCCCTTTCTCTTCTTTGTTCGCACAGCTCCTGGGATTCAGCTTTGGATGGGTCCCGCCTCTGCGTGTAGGTCGCAGAGGGCGTCTGTTCTTCGCTCAGACAGGACGGGGTTAAAGGAGCAGCTGAATCGGGAGCTCTGGCTCACTCAGGCCATGGGGAGGGAGGGGTATGGAGTGCGGGGCACGCCTGCGGTGGTAGAGGCCAGCATGATGTTGCAACAGCCTGAGGTGCGCCGTGTGTTCTCCCAGGGAAGTTTTCCCTGGATCACAGGACCCTGGCTTTGGCGGGCTGCGCAGGCTCCAGGAGGGGAGGTGTGGATAGTGACCTGTGCTTGCACACAGGCTTCTTGGTGGCTGCAATAGCAGCATTAGCATCTCATGCCCGTCTCTGATGTCTGCGCTGATATCCGTGGTTTGTGCGGGTGTCCGGAGCTTTTTTAGGTGGTGCTCTGAATCCCCAGATACCGTGGTCTTTTGCCTCTTAGGCAGTTCCAGACTTTCTCCCGGATTCCCTCCTGGCTAACTGTGGTGCACTAGTCCCCTTCAGGCTGTGTTCATGCAGACAACCCCAGTCCTCTCCCTGGGATCCGACCTCCGAAGCTGGAGCCTCAGCTCCCAGCCCCAACCCTTCCCCAGCGGGTGAGCAGACAAGCCACTTGGGCTGGTGAGTGCTGGTCGGCTCCGATCCTCTGTGCGGGAATCTCTCTGCTTTGCCCTCTGCACCCCTATTGCTGTGCTCTCCTCTGTGGCTCCAAAGCTTTCCCCACCGCCACCCCCAGTTTCCGCCAGAGAAGGGGCTTCCTAGTGTGTGGAAACTTTTCCTTCATCACAGCTCCCTCCCAGAGGTGCAGGTCTCATCCCTATTCTTTTATCTCTGTTTTTCCTTTTTTCTTTTGCCCTACCTGGATACACAGGATTTTCTTGCCTTTTGGAAAATTTGAGGTCTGCCTGCGTTCAGTAGGTGTTCTGTAGGAGTTGTTCCACATGTAGATTTATTTCTGACGTATTTGTGGGGAGGAACGCGATCTCCACATCTTATTTCTCTACCGTCTTGAAGGTCTCCTCTCAGTATTTTAGATTATTTCATTCAATTTGAGGATTTAAACCCTACCTTCCAAGTGCAAGCATTTTCTCCTGCTGTTAAAGCAGTGATACTTGATGTTTTCTTTTACTGGTAATGTTAATAAAGACTTAGGACAAAGAAAGTTGTAACAGGTGGACACAGCATGTTGCCAGGTTTTAAACATGCCTTTAATGGTAGAAAATGCTGAGGAATATTGATTCCCATTCTTCTTACATATATGTATGTACCATCACTCATCAGTACATGGTAAGGAAATGACAAAGCAAGTATGGGACTAAACAACTATTAGGGTTTAACTACTGTGTGTTTGCTTTAACCTACTATAGAATGTGTGAAAATAAAATGCTTTACCCTGTTCTTGCATGGGCACAGAGATACCAAACCCTCAAACTGTAGTTGGATTCTCTCAAAGACGGGAAATAACACCACTTAATTCTGCTTTATGCCATCATTTCTGTTGTGAACTCTATCTTTAAGAATTGTGAAAGTCATTATTATTAAAGAGGTAATAGTAACTACAGAATTAAAAAAAAAAATCTTCTCTAAAGTTGTAAGGCAATTTTGACATTTTTCCAGAAAATACCTACTTTTGTAAAGATGGTCATATTCTGCTTTTTGGTAATTAATGTCTTTTTTACAGTGAGAAAGTGATCCAACACGTTCTCACTGTCAAAATGCTGATGGTGAATTGAATGCTGATGGTGAGTTAAAAATAAAATTACCCTATTAGTTAAGAAGACTAGATAATAAGGATTGACCCAATAGCAAAACAGCCCATGTTGAAAAATATTTTTACTAATAGCTGTACCTCTTTACCTTCGAATTGTAACAGTGCCTTTGTTAAGCTTAAAATCTGTGAACGGACAGAAGGAATCTCTCCCCCCCACCAAAAGCAGCTCATGTCCATGCAAATTGTAAGTCCCCAAATAACCAAGTAAGTGATAGTGATCATGCACAGTTTTAGGGTGTGATTTTCAACCTGGGCATTATTGACATTTGGGGCTGGATAATTCTTTGTTTATGAGGGGACTTTCCTGTGCATTGTAGGATGTTTAGTAGCATCTCCGATCTCTACTCACTAGATGCCAGTAACACCCTCAACCAAAAATGTTAGTAGACATTGCCAAATACACCTAAGGGGTGAGAAAGGAGGAAAATTGGCCCTTGGTTGAGAACGACTGCTCCAGAGATTTGGGATAGGAATATCTAATTCAAGTTTCCAGTGATTTATGTTTTATTACCAGTCACAACCGTGACTGGCAAGTCCTTCAGGCCTTTATAAAATGAGATTTCACCCAGTGTTCATAGCTGAAATAAACATCACTTCGGCCTCATCGAAGTTCTCGGAATTCACTGGAAAGCCAGCATGAAAGAGACCCCTAGTTCCTACCTACTTTTCTATCAATATGCATTCTTATTACTTTGTTTTCAGTGCCAATTCGCTTTAGTGATGCAATTCAAATGGTTTAGAGTTGCAGCAGATAACGGAGAGTCTACGGACTCAGTGGAGTTCATACCTTCCTAGTGAATGAAAATGCAAAAGGAGGAATGTCGCTCCTGATGGCTTGTGTACTGCTAAATTTGGTTTTACAGGGTAATCATGACATCAGCAAGAGGTCTCTGGCAGGTAAGGGTGGTTTGGCAGGGAGGGGAGTTAGCGTCTGGGAAGATGATGGCTAATGATAAGGTAGAGGCCTGATTTCTCATTCGCTGCGGCATTCCAAATGCGTGTTGTGCTAGCTGTGCTTGTCATTTAGGAATTTAGACTAGACCAGACGCTGCATTTGATGCACCGCGTACAGTTCTGTTTGGTTTCCGAGAGGCCTGTTGGAGTCAGAGTACCCCCAAATGATTCCTAAGTGAGGAGAAAAACCTCTGATGAGATTATTGAGCTCCATCAGGGAAGAATATGGGTGCTAGGTTGGAGCTGTTAACAGTGGCACAGTTGTTTACTTAACAGAAAAAAGAAGAAGAGTGTTATTTAGAGGGTAAGGTTTTCATGTCGGTAAATAGGAATTTAAAATATTGTATCAGTACTATCTGTATTACTGATTTGTAGAGTATTTTCTGACTTAATTAGTATGACTGGTCTGTCTTGGATCAGGCCTAGATTGTAATTAGGGATGATACTAAAGACTTTATTTAACTCCGAGTGCCTGGGGGAAAAAACTTCTTTCCTGCTTATTTTTAAGTGGCCCATGGAGAGACATGGGGAATCTCTGAGGTCTGGTAGTCTCATGTTTTTGATTTTTGGCAGTTTTATATTACTGCTGGTAGAAGGTCTTTAGGAGTTTTATTTGGCATATGTGGCCACCACTCCCCAGTTCTGTGTCCCAGAGAGACATCACTATTTCAGGCACTGCAATTTTTTTCTACTCCAGGAAGCCAATTCAAAGGGACTAGTGTTGGCATGTGAGCCTAAATCCATTGACTGGCCTTGATATAAAACCCTGGCCAAGGTAATAGGTTAGGAAATGTTACTCTAGGCCAAAACAGTTCAGTAGAACTGTGTTGGTGTTGTCCAGTATAGTAGCAATTATTAATTATTTAATTAAATTTAAACGTAAACAGCTACTTATAGCTACCAGGTATGATATTAGACAGTGCAGCTCTAGACTTGGAGAAACATTTTCAGAGACACAATTGTGGACCTAGGATTGTGGTTACTCTGGGCCTTTGGAACAGGCCATACTCACAGAGCAATTATCACAGCCTCAAGCCCTTAGTCTATCCACTTGCACAGAAAAAGAATAATGATTGTGTAGGCCAGCAATCCTAGTAAGCTAAGGTTGCAGAAGTCTGATTTAGAGAGGCCTAATATTAAACGTAGGCATCTCTGATATTGAAAGGGAGAAGGGGCGTCAGTGCAGACAGATCTTTTAAATCCACCCTCTTCCCTGTTCTTTGAAATTATATCTACGCAGTGGGATAGCTCTATGTGTCTTTTGTTGTTTCGTGTCTAACAGTTTTTTTTTGTTTTGTTTTTGTTTTGCCCATTAAGCAATTTAGCACACCTCTGCTAAGCTGGGGAAGAATCTTGGGGGCAAAGCACAAGAACAAAATATTTGGGAAGTGTAGAATTATTTATGTATGATGACATCAAGCACCAAGGTGTTACCCATGAACTATTTAGTTACTTTATAAATCATGGTGTTTCAAAGGATGCAAGGTGCTTGGTCATAAAAGTAAGTACCAGAAACCACTGTGTGGCTCTTTTGTTATGTGGTTACCATCCTGCTGGCATGCTAGAACTGGGAAGTGACTGAACTTTATAAATGCTTTTGAGATTATAAAACTTCCAGTCATGCTTGAACCAAGACATCACTAGTCCCCTATTCTCTATTGGATACCATATGATGGATGAAATCACCTAAGAAACATCCCTCCATCTCTGCCTTATCAGTTCAAAAGGCTCAGAGTGGTTGGAAGCTGGTAGTGATAATAATTGATGATTGGTTTGTATTTCTAAAAAATGTCTGAAAAGATGGAAAATACGCAGTCAGACAATTAAACTTTGACATATGCGAAAGCATGTAGATATTCACAGTTCCATTCCTCTAAAGCCTTTTAAAAATTAAAAGTTAATTTTGCTTTATCTTCTTTTTCCAACAAAGTTATACAACCTTGAGAAGTTACTCTAAGTCCCATTGTTGTCATTGTAAAAGGAAAATAATGAGAGCACCTAACCCTTAGGAGTGCTATGAGGCTTAAATGAGATAATAAATATATAGATTCAGCATAGTACGTGGATGACACAAATTTCTCCATAAGTTGTAGCTATTGTTATTGATGTTGCTGCTGTTGTATATCTTAAAGGTTATGTATTAATGATAATATTGTAAATTTAAACATACAAAGGCAGGGGGTTTTTTTTGTTTTCTCCTAACCTGGGGATTCTTTTGCCATGCAAATCAATCTCCATTAATTTTATTTGTTTTGTAAATTAAGAGTTTTTTATACCAGGTGTTCTGAAAGCTAGGCACATTCTTACCTCTCAAAAATGGCTCTCTCAAACTTACCAGATGGTTTATTGTGACAATAAATAGATGTACCTTTTAAGATATTGACCGATTATACAAAATCATATTCCAATGACTTAAAAATACTTATTTATTTATTTATTTTTTATTAATGACCTGCCTTGAATGCTGGAGTAAATGGCATGCCAAGCTTACTCTTGTTGAAACAAGATTACTCAGTTTTCTATTTACAGAAAGTGAAAAGTGTCTCTAACTTATTAAGTTAAAGTTTTGGTATTTTTAGAATATAGTTCCCTAAGAAAGATTATATGCTATGTATTTTCATATTTATATTTAATTAATGTTTCAAATTATCAACATAGAGTATCTGTAGTGCTTGGATTAACTAGATAACTCTTTCAGTCATTTACTCACTTAAAGCAATATTTTGAGGAATGTTTGATTAATTTGAACTATTTCATCTGGGAAGCTGGAGTCTGATTATGAGAATTATCTGGGGAAAATGCTTCTCTTTTCGGGTGGAAGGATATATTTAAATTTAGAATGAATCTATTCCTTATGGCCTCAGGGTGCCTGTGCATTAATTGATATTAGGATAAAATCTTGAACAATTAGAGATAAGTATCTAAAACTCAATTAACCTTTAGCTGTTCACCCCATAGCAGTAACATGCTCTCGTTTTCACTCCTGTGGGATTAAGTGGATTCTTTATCATTGTACAACCAAAGACAAAGGTCAAACTCTGCAAGACCAGTTTCAGCCAGGCCACATGAACAAATCTCCAGGGATTGGGGATGTGCATCACTTACCTGATTCGTAGTGCTTTCAGTAGATGATAGCATTCTCCTTCCCGTTAATGCATTATTTTCATGACTCCATGTTGAATCTCTCTTCAAGTTACTTTGTGATAATGGAATGAACTTCCCAGCCTGGGCCTTAAGGCTCACATTCATGTGATAATCACCATGATCTCTGCTTTACTTCCATCCAGTGTTTGAAGGTCAGGAATTGATAACTCTTGAAATACATTTTTCATTTTTTCAGAAGACAAAAAAGCAAAATGTCATACCCATCTTAAAATTACCTTAATAGTAAAATAATTTTATCATATTGGTTTGACATGTTAAATCTGTGTAGGTTGTTCTGTACTTTTGACAAATACTTCCATTATTTAAATTATTGCTGAATGATAATAGCACTTGGCAGAAATGTCTTAGTATTTCAACCTTCAAATGATTAAGTGTCTCTAGACTCATCATGAGAAGAGACATGAAAGGGCCACGTGAGCCCTGATGGTCTTGGTTTGTAAGTTTTACCTGCTAGGCCACCTGAAAAATTAGGCACACACCAGATGAAGAAAATTTAGGCACAAGTTATAATTGTATGCTTTTCTATCACTCTTCATAGTGAGCTTATTTGGGTCGATACTACAGGTTTTTATAATAATGGTCCCTACATTGCTTCATTTGATTCAAAACATTGATGCAACAAACTGTCTCTTATTTATTTAAACCATTCACTGATTGTCTTAATCATTAATCCATGAATTTATGTAACACATACGCATTATTCAATTTTTATGTGTTCTTCCAGCCCCACCCCCATGTTCTCTTAGGTTGAGTCTCAATTCAGGATTTCATAATGAGAGGGAAGGCTATGCACTAGCATTTTTTGTTAGAAATTCTTAATGGAAGTACTTTGGATCTCTGCGTGTTGCAAGCATTTGAACCGTCTTGCCTTAATGGTTCTTCCCAGGATGAGCTATCTACCTGTCTCGGGTGCTGCTTTCCTTCCAGCCTTACATCTTAGTTGCCTGTGTACTTTTCTGATTTTGAATGCAGACTGTGTGTTCCATGGTGAAAGATACTATAACTATAAAGGGCAGACATAGGTATGGAGAGATGCATATACGGATGAATGATCAAACCAGTTAATTGAGAAAGAACAAACCACATATATTTGCCAGTGAATTGTAGCCACCGTTCTTCTCTGGAATTCGTATCTTCATCTATACCATCCATGCCTGTATGTCGCTATTCCCACTGGGGGCATTAAGGTATCTGTATTGCATACTGTATTATGACAGTATATTTTTCTTTTGTTTTCAAAGTTGACAAAGAATAACTATTGAACATTTGCTTCTGGAGAAGTTAACATGTTTAAAAGGATTTAAGAAAATTAGCTACTATGCTCTGAAGGTAAAATGTTCATTTAAACTAGGGAGGGACAGCTTCTTTGTGCCAACTTTCTTACACCTTCCTGTGCTAAACTGTGAATTTGTTTTGCATTGATTTTTCTCGTTTGCAGAAGAGTGTCATCATTAACATAGCCAGAACAGATTATAGAGCAAAATAGAAGACTCTTTTCTGAAGGCAGCTGTGTTTGTATGTGTGCGTTTTGTGTGTGTTTGTGTGTTTAGGAAAAATCTGTAGCAAACACATTTTCCCACACCCACAGATTTTGATAATTTCTGGTAGCACTTTCTGGACTTTACCAGAACGTTCACACCTTGTAAACAGCTAGTGTTCCAGTTTTCTTACATCAACTTTTGGTATTCATGTAACCAACAAATTAGTCGCTGATATTAAGTGATAAAATAATGAAAAGTTTTATTTAAATAAGTCGGTCAGTAGCTCTTTGAGTAGGCGCTGTGTGTGTTAGGTGTGGACTATTTGAGCGGGATCAAGACAGTCTTGATAGTTTAGTGGGGAAGATGGTCATTAAACAAATAATTATAAACACTATACAACTGCAAATGTGCCAAGTGCTACAAAGGAGACATACAGAATATTAACAAAATAAAAGAACTTAAACTTTGTCTTGCCTGTGATTTTGTATGGTAGGTGACCCCTAGCCCCATGTGGCTATTTAAATGTAATTTAGATTTCTTTTATATATTTAGATTTTTTATTTTTATTTTAAAGTTATTAAATTAAATTAAATTAAAAATTCACCCCCCAGTCATACTACCATATTTCAGGTGTTAAGTGGTCACATGTGGCTACCATACTGGACAACTTGGCTTTAGAATACTTTCATCATTGCAGGGAGTCCTCTTGGACAGCATTGCAGCTATAGGTTCTGAGAGGATCTCTCTGCAGAACAGATGTTTAAACTTAGATGTGACATCTGAGCAGGCAATGACCCAATGAAAATTTAGGATAGAGGGGAGAACAGCCCTGGCAGAGGAAAGCTCTAGCATATGGAAGCAACCTCAATTAAACTTGAGCTGTTATGTTCTTAGAATGGTATTACTATTATTCCATGCATGCCTATTTTAAGAAGGTATAATAGTATTGGTATTTTCAATATTACTGTAAACATATAAAATTACATCTTATTGGGCTCTGCTTAAGGATGGTATTACATTCAAAGAATAATAAATCTGGCATCCAGGATAATTCAAAAGCATTTAAAAATCTTCACTACAGTTTTTGTTTGTTTGTATTTTTCTTTCTTTTTTTTTTTTTGCAAAACAGAAAAAAGGAAGAATTCTTTCATAACATGAAGTGAAATCTTTTATCATCTTTTCTCTCCCTTCTTTCACTAACATACACCACCGCTACTCTTAAAGTCTCTCTCCCTTCTTCTTCCAGAATCCCAGATGTCGTATAAATCTTGTCAAACTCGGGTTTTGATCACGTGCTTTAACTTGTCCTGTTCTCATTTTTTCATTTTTTTCTGATATCCTGTTATCTGGCTATTGGACAACAAAGGAAACTGCAAGAGCTGATTCAGCGAGTAACAGTCTCTCCTCCTTAACAGACTTTTTCAAAAAGACACTGTCACCCAACTATTATCACATCTCAACATTAAGGAAACATTCTGAATGCTTATGGGAGAATTGATTATGCTATTTGGTCTTGACTTTGGGCTCCACAGGTTTTAGAACCAAGCTGTTACTTTGATATGCATATTCTATAGTTCCATGCTGGAATTATTTTTATATAAATGTCATTACTTTGCTTGAGAGGCTATCTTGTAGGCAGCCTAGTGAGTGGGTTTATTTTTTCATTTTCTTAGCACATTGGAGGTAAGAAAGCTAGAATGGAAGACCCCACTGGCCATAACTTTCAGTCTCCAAAGACTGTTATTATAACTCACATGGTTTATTTTTTAATAAAAGATGTACTATCACTCAATTTAATACTTTTTGTCCAGCTTATGTAGAGTAACATTGAGTAAAACCTTACAGAATTGGATTAGCAGGGGAGGAAGTTAATTTTGAATAAGTAGAAGCCCAAGACTTAATACTTCCAGTTGCAAAAAGTAACTAAATCTAGACTGTGTTGCCAGCACACATTCTTAATAGGTCTTTTAAAATGATTATTGATTGTTTATAATTAAACTATGAGTTGTCGTTTTGCTAAGTTCCTAAAGGATTTGAGATTGATTAAATTTTGTTGGCTTTATTCCTCTGGCAGGGTCAATTTTTATTTGTTTTATATTTGAAAAAGTAATTAGAATTTGTGAGCATATTCCAGTGTCATACAAATTTCAAGAGAAACCCAAACCATTAATTTTTGAAAACTGTACGTAATAATCCCAATAAGGAGATTCACCATGTACAATACTACAGATTCTGCCTTCTCTGTGGCTCCTGTCCCTTCACTTTTCTCTGCTCCTGAATCACCAAGATCACTTACCTAGACAATAACCCTCTTATTAGTCCGTCGGCTTTCAGTCCTACTTACTGCCTTTGACCTATTCTCACGTGGCTGCCAGAGCTGTTTGCACCAGAAGTTTGAAATACAGATTTAGGAATGGCAGTTTGGAGTTCCACTGAAGTTGTACTCTTTCCTTGATTGCTTATTCTTTGTGGTGTTTTTTTCTGGTCATTAATGGACATGATGGGGATAATCACTGGCTTCCCCGCTATCACCGAGAAGTGTTGCGTCTCTTCACTGAGCCAGGGGAATCTGTGAACCTGGTCATGTTCATCTGCTGCTTTTAAAACCTTTGGTGACTTGCCATTGCTTTTGGCATAAAGTCCTAAATTATCAACATGGCCTCTGAGCTCCTATGATGCTGGCCCTGCTTACTTTCTGACTAGTCTGACACCATTCTGCCTTGCTGTCTGTACTGCAACCACACTGGCCTTCTCTCTTCTCAGACGTGGCAAGCGTCTTCCCATTTGATGCTGTTCTGTCTCTCTGAAAGTTCACTGAGACCCCCTCATCCTTTAGGTCTTCGCTTAAATGCTGCTTTCTGAAGTCCTCCTTCTCTGATCCCACCCTCGTCCGCTTTCCCTACCCTCAGACTAGGCTAGATCAGCTCAACTATCGCCCTCATGGCAATGATCACAGTTGTGATTAGATCACTACAAATTTAATTATGAAATTAATATCTAACTTCTCTGCCAGACTAAAAGCTCCTGAAGGCAAAAGCAGGGTCTACGCAGGTTATGTTGTATCCCCAGCACCCAAAGCTGTGACTGGCACTTAAAGGCCTTTACTAAATACTTGCTGAATATTTCTGTTTAATACAAATTTAATACAATTTTGGAGACACTTTGAAATTTTGGTTGGGTAGATTTTAGAACAGAAACAGGTTCTTCTCTATTTGATTATGAAACCCAACACCAGCGTATTAAATTCTTCACTATTGGCTTAAATCTTTAAAACCAGCCTGAGTCATTTGATTTCCACTTTAAATGTACTGAGCTCAATATCAAAAGAAACTTTAATTTCAGAGGAAGTGCACTGATCATATCAACCACCAAATATATGTATATTTTTTGAAGTCTGTGGGGGAAGTAGGAGCCAAGATAAGGAAGAAATGAAAGACATCCTAAAGCATATTGAGAACTGCAGATAAAAGAAGCAGCTTGTTAGAAAGAGGTTCATGCATATTGAAGTAGTTGTCGCTAATTTCATATAAGTTTGCCATCAGGAAGTCAAGAGCTTTGGGTTGTTTGTTTATTGAGTTTGTACTCCTGACTTTTTTGGCCTTGGACCAGTAATTTATAATCCAAGTGTGGAGGTGAAAGGGGGAAAGGAGACCAAGAAGAGAAGAGAGAAATAAAGTGAGGTAGAGAGAAGCAAACAGACTGGTGACATTACATCTATAATTTAGTATAATATTCTAAATAGATAAATTACAGATAAGCCACAGTCATAGATTAATCCTCCCCTTATGTTCTACACAGTGTTAGTAGGTAATTCGGAGGGAAGGAAAAATATGGTGGTGAAGGGCTGGTTGACACTGCTCGGGTAAGTTTGGAAGGTTGGTTTAAGTGGAGCTTCACAAGTCTCTTTGTTTTCTGACTTTTCAGAGAAAGAAGTAGAATATTCAGCATTTCCCGGTCTTGCTGGGTTGTGTAAAAGCATTTCTAGTTCCCAAACACTGACATTTCTACTAACACTTGTGTTCAGATACCATTTAAGTAAAGGTAGAGGAAGCATCTAAGCCATTCCAGAGATAACTCCTCAAGACAGTGACTTACATAATGAAGATGCCTTTTCTTGGCACCTCTTTTATAAGCTCTGGGCCTAATGGTGTAAAAATATAGGAGTTGTCATTAGCAGGGCCTTGCCAATTTTTACATAATTATGAGGATTTTATTGTGAAAAGTAACTAAAATTTTAATGGGATAGGTGCGGAAACCTAACTTTATATAACTTGTTATGGAAACAGTTTGAGTTAAAAGAAACAACCAAAACCCTAAACGAAGTTCTCAAATAAGCAGTCATTGCTCTCCCTCCTCTCTTACTCCCCTGACCCTGCTCCTACCTTTGCAATTGGCCATCAAATAATTTGTATACGTTCATCTATCTGGGTGTATTTTTTTAAATGTATTTCAGAAATACTGTTGCAATTATTTTTTATAATTTCTAAGTTAAATCGTAGAAAAGAATGATAACTTTAGTATTAGAAATTATTATTGCTCTTCATTCCAATAATATTGAAAAATAAAAGGAAGTGCCCTGAAGCAATTGCTACATCATCTTTTTTAAAAAGTGCCATTGACAGGGACACTATGTACTTCTAGTGACTTTAGACTACTTTGATTTAATCCTCTTCATCCTTTAAGAAGGTTTACTACACTAAAAAATGCATTTTTAATAGAGATTTTATTATAAGGCATGACCTCTGTTTCTCTCACAAACGGTTCTAATAACATTTTGATTCAAATCCTGGAATGCTAAAGCTAGAAGCAGCATTAGAGGTAGTCTGGTCTTACTCTCTGAACAGGAAGCTGGTGTCAGAGGCAAGATAGGACTTGGGTCTTCTTGCTGGAGTTTTGCTGTTCTTTTCTTTCCTCTCCACCTCTAGGTTACGTCTTCTATGTAAAAAGGCAATAACACCCACCTCACAGAGTTATCCTGAGACTAGTGCGATATGCATCTGAGGCACTTCAACATGCTGCTTGCCACATAGTAAATGCTCATTAAGTAGTAACTAAAATTAATATCATTAGCATCATCAGCCATTCAAATATCCATTGAACATCTACTGTGGGCTTTGGAAGGGCATCTGCCCTAATGGTGTGGACCCATTCCAAGCTCTTTAGGTAGCCCCTACTACTGGATCTGCCACAAACAGGGTACAGTAGGGTAGCTCCCTAGAACAGATTTCTAGTTTTCTAATTTTCCTCAGCATTCTCTTTTATAAAATGGGTATAAGATTTACAGAGAATTTTGAGGTAAAACATGGAAGGTGATTTGTGAAGTCGAGATTTACTAAAGATACTCATTTTGGGCAGATCCATGCTCTTAGGTTGCCAGTTCAAATATTTTTTAAAATTACTGAAAAATTAAAATGACTTGCCAAAATGATCATCACAAGATAGGGGGAGAAAAAAACCTAACACGTCTCATCTCTAGATTGTTTCATTTTTTTTTAAATGTATAACTACATGTATACTACGTATCCATTTCTCCATATATTTTATATATATGTATATACACACACACATATATACACTGTATATGTGATGAGCTAAAAATTACATAGATTTGAAAACTAGTCTAGTCATATTTTAAATAAGCAAAGAAATACAGGCCATAGGCAGTGGCTGGTCGTGACAATAACTAGATGTTTTTTCTGAATTTTAAAGTGCCGGTTGTCGTACTGATGTTGATTTCAGCAGCTTTGGTCACAGCCACTGGGCAACACCCCACACTTCCGAATTGCCATTGAGAGCAGTTTCAGTGTTCCCTCTGTGCTTTAATGGAAGTGGATATTTTTCTGTAACTCATCTATCTGTCACCCAGCATTTATTGGAGGTACCCTGTGGGTGAAGCATTGTGCTAGTTCATGGGTGAGGAAATATACATTTGTTACACTTCCTTTTCACAAGTCATTTACCATCTAGTAGGGGACCAACAGATCATTTTAAATGTAGTGTAGTAAAAGAAGTGGATCAAGACAAAACAGAGGCTAGAAGAACCAGGCTATTCTACTGGTTCTCCTACTATTCAGGAGCTCAGAGGTAGAGACGTTTGATCTGGGTCCCAGGTATGAGTAGGAGTTTAATCTCAGGCAGATGGCCTGACTGTTGCAAAAGGTTGAGATCCTGAAATTATATGATACATTCAAGCAACCTCTCAATGGTTTGGTGTCACTAGAGTGTAAATTATCAACGAGGAGACGTGGGACTTAAGGAAGGAGAGATGGGAAGAAGCAAAAGCAATGTGAACTTTACGCTGGAGATGTCTGAGTGTATTTGGTAGCATTTTAAAAGATGGAAAGGTCTGGTCAAATTGATGTTTTAAGAAGAGCAGTTGGGAGTTGAGGTATGGATAGATTGGAGGGAAGAGACCATTTGAAGGCTGTGGAAACAGATTAGGTGAGCAATGAGCAAAAGTTCTCAGTAGAGCAGGGGTGGAAGCAAGGGGACAAATTTGAGGTATAATGAAAGCCAGGAACTTCTGGGACTTAGTGATGGATTGGATACGTGAAAGGGTAAATGAAAGGAGAGAGAGTTCACTTCTGGGTGACTAGGCGCATAATGCAGCCAGAACGGAGGTTCAGGAGAAGGTACATATTTTTATAGGAAGAGAAGGAATTATGTTTTGGAGATGTTGAGTTCAAGGTGGATATCTAGGTGGATACTTAAACTTAGGAGGAGGTTTGACCTTGGAATATTGATTTGGGCATCTTCAATGAACTGATGCTAATGAAAGCCCTAGGAGGAATTTCTTTCTGGGAGGGGGTCTGTAGTTTGAGTAGAAAAACACTCCCAACAAAATTAATTAGTACCTGAAAGAGGAGGGTAGAGAGGAAATCTATTTTTATGTCAGCTTTTAGACCTGATTTTTTGCTTGACCTCAAGTTCTAACTGAATTGGGCCTCAGAAAACATGAAGTCATTTTGGATCTTGGCCAAATATGTTGTTAATTCAAGCATGTATCCATAAACTTAATGTTTATGACATAAGTTTTTCTAATGGCTCTTCCTCTAACATATTATGAAAAAAATGACACTATGTGTGAGAAATGAAGGTTCCAAAGCTCTCTGACATAGGCAGTGAATCACTTACTGTTGTAGCAGACACTTTTCTTTATTAGGCTAATATAGATATGTTACAAACACTGTTTTTATGTAGTGTAGAAATTATTGCCAACATGGTTAATCCTGACTGTTTTTCTCTACGACTTAAAGACATTGCATGAAATACTCTTGAGCCTGCCTTTATATTGGTTACCTTGATTAGGATTTCACTTGAGCAGTATTCTCTCGAAGGTCATCAATTGACATAAACATATGTAGTTGGTCTACTGCCTACCAATTTAATGTTAAGACTGAATATCAACCATGATAGAATAAATGGCACAGTTTACCACAGTAAACAACTATAAAACTGGACAAAATGTATAGGACAACTGATTTTAGGCATTGGAAAATAGCCAGTAGAGGTATGATCCTTGAAAGGAAGGAAACAGGCAAGATTTCCTTATATCTCGAGGGGAGGCCACAGTGGAGAGCCATGGTGTTCATTTGAGTTGGAAGTTCAGAGCTGCTGAAGTGGCTAGAATTTGACAGGGTACTGGAAAGAGGAATCTGTGCAGAATAGGACACAGAAGTAGACTCGTGGTGGTAACCTGCATGTTATTTGCCAGGGCTCTGCTGTGCATGCACAGAGTGGGACTCTGTAGGACCTAGCAGAGGATGACTTCTGCAGGGCTGAATGCTCAACAGAGATTCCAAAGGTCATACAGTGCTGAGAGATGTTGGGGTCCTGGGCAGAATGGAAAGTTCTGGCTGAACAGCTCAGAAACTTAGTTGAGAATATAGAAAAGCCACACTTCAGGAGTAAGATCATAATCTTGAATGAGGACCATTTCCTTCAAACTAAGAGTAGAACCAAACAGGTCCACTCTAACAGAGTATTAAAAAAAAAAAAAAAAAAAAAAAGCCTGACAGGGTCAAGAGGATCTGTGAAAAATTTAATTGACTGCCCAGATAATACTTCATATCTCTAAGGGAAGAAAAGATAATCCAGACACCTTGTTGTGTATCATGGGTAATTATGGTATGTGTGAAGAAGCAGGAAGATATGATATCCAATCAAGAAAACAAGCAGTCACTGGAAACAGATGCCAAGATGACCAAGATATTGCAGTTATAGCTATTATAACAGTGTTCAAGAACGTAAAGAAAAAGTTTGATGTAGTGCCTGAACAGATGGGGACTTTTGGCTGAGAAATGATAACTATAAAAAGAAACAAAAGGAAATAACTAGAATTGAAAAGTGCTGAAATGAAAAATGTAATAGATGGGATTACCAGCCAGTTAGACTCTGCGTGATAAGAGGTTAGCGCACTTAAAGTCATATAAATAGAAATTACCCAAGCTAAAGTACAGTAAGAAAAAAGTGAAAGAAATATGAATTATTTTGAGGTGGATCATAGACTTAAATGTAAAAGCTAAAACTGTAAAGCTTCTAGAACAAAATGTAGAAAAATATCTTAGAGACCTTGGGCTAGACAGATTCCTTAGAGAGTAAACAAAAAGCGTTAACTACAGAAGAAAAAAAATAATCAATTGGAGTTCATTAAAATTAAAAGCTTCTACTTATCTAAAGACTCAGTTAAGAAAAATGAAAAAAAAAATGAAAAATGAAAAGGCAAGCCATTGTCTGGAAGAAAATACTTATGCATATGTCTAATAAAGGGCATGTATTTAGAATATATATTTTAAAAAAATAACTAACTCCTACACTTGAATAACAATAAAAACCCCACTCAATTTATGTAAAGGGTAGAAGATTTCAACAGACATTATCCAAATGTATAAATATAAATATGTGTTTTATATATGACCAATGATTCCATTAAAAGATATTCAATATCATTAGCTATGACTATGGGAAAAAAAAAACCAGAATAAGATATCTCTGTTCCCACTTGAATAGCAACAATTAAAGTCTGTGGTGACTGATGACCATGAGTAACAGAAACTCTTACACATTGCTGGCTGAAATATAAAATGATACAACCACTGTGGAAAATAGTTCCGTTTCTCGTAAAGTTAAACATATACTTTATTACCCGGCAATGCTCCTCTCTGTGTATTTACCCAAGAAAAATGAAAACGTATATCCACAAAAATTTTTCTATACAAATGTTCATAGTAACTTTATTCATTGAAGCCCTACATTGTAAATAATTCATAAGTCCTTCAGGAGAATAAACGGGTGCTCATTTGTATAGTGCAGTACTGTTCAGCCATGAACATTATAACTCCTGATAAACACAAAAGCATGGATGAATCTTAAACAGTTGAAAGAAGGAGACAAAAGAGAGTACATATTGTATGATTACATTTATATTCAAAAACAGGTAAAACTTACCTGTGAGTATTAAAATCATATCAGTGGTTGCCTATAGAGGTGATGGGGCTTGAGTGGAGGGGCCATGGAAGCTTCTTAGGATGGTGGAAATGGTCTCTAACTTGATTAGGGTCTTGGTTTCATGTGTGTATACATTTGTCAGAACTTACGCATTATAAAATCTATTTCATCGCATGTAACTTTTACCTCAATTATTTAAAAATACAGGATTTTTTAAAACAAGCAGTGAAATAATTCAAACTGCTAATGATTTTGCATAATAAATCAAGGTAAATTTGTTCATAATGTATCCAGTGTTTCAAATTCATCAAATGCATTTTGGCTAAGAATATAATCTAGAAGGGTTTATTTGTTGTTTTATGATGTGGTTTGTATTTTTCCCACCTTTTATGTTTTTTTAGGATAAAAGTTTGCTTAGAATTTCCATTGTCTTTAGAAAGGAGCAGAATTAGCAACTTTCCCTCCAATGAAAACAATTTATTCCCTAGACAATTCACTGAAATGTTATATTCTTAAAATTAAAAAAAAAAATACTCTGGAGGGACATTGAGGAACATTATCTGTTTTATCCGAGGGAATTGGCTCCTGGTTGAGAAACAGGCCCTGGATAATTGAAGCCATTTGTCTGAGAGCTGAACGTCCAGGCAGGAATAGGACCTGGCTTAATTGAAAAGAATTGATGCTACAACATTAAGAACACTGATCCTCTGAGAATGAAAAAGAAAGGGCCAGGCCAGGGTCCACTAGCATTTAGCATTGTTAGAGGAAGGTTGTGTTCATTTTACAGAATAGTTCTCTGGTGATGAGCATCAGTGATAATGGACTGACACAAAAATCTCTTCTTTTCTTGTCCCTCACTCTCCTCAGAGGGCAGACAAAATGGGACAAAGAAGAATCACAAGTGCACCCTATCATGTAGATATTTTCAGTTGCTATACATGACACCTTAGCCTACATAGGTAGTCAGCATGATATAATAGTAAGAACTTGAGATTGGGCATCGGAGATTTAACTGCTTGTTGTCTTGCTTGCCTAAACTTGGGCAAGTCTCTTAGCCTCTCTGACCTTGTCTTGAAGGGTTGCTGAAGGATGAAAATAAATATCACATGAAAAGTGCTTATTAGCATATGGTTTGTTAACTAAAGGTAGCCCCTTCCTCCTTTTACAAAAAGTCAGCTGTATACAAAAAAATGGTTTATAGGGTTTCTTGAGGAGTCATTTTCTGAAGTGGAAATGAATAATGGAAAGCAATAGCATTCATTGGCAAGTCAATAGTTGCCATACTGTATATGTTTTATTTAGAACACCAATGATTTGGTCATTAAATGGAGGCAAAATGATTTGTAAATACTAAGTACCCTGCTAAGAGGCATTAGCGTCTATGAATTTTGCATGCTGCTCGGTCTAGGCTGTTAATCAGGTGTGTTTTATTGATACATATTTTCATGAGAGGAGGAAAAAAAAGTTTCACAGTTTAGCAATTGAGAGCTAACTAAAGTTCTGAACATCCAGAGTCAGATTATTTAAAAATCCTTGACTAGGAATTGACTTTCTGGGCAATGATACCATAGTAGATATTAAAAGCTAAGAAAGATACCAAAGCTTTGGAAATCTACATGTAAGTGTTAGACATTTTGCTCTGTAAGAAATGACCTCCTAGGTTCTAAGAACAGAAGGGTCTGTGACAGTAATGCAGCCTTCTTTGGAAATATCTACATGAGAAATGAATTGTGTGAGGGAAGAAAATATTGTTACTTAACAGAAAAGTACATTGTTTTAATGAGAATAAGCTATTTAGGTGAGTTTGAATCAGTTATTATTTTAATGTACTAATATATTGTGGTGTATGTATATATGATTTTAAGATCTGTCTTAGAATTTAAAACTCAGTAACTACTGAAATAAAATGCTTCATTATTCAACAATTTGTCATATATTTTTTCAGTACATCAGGTTATTAAAGAAAACGTGTAACCTGCCAGCTCAGATTCAAAACATATCTTCTTATTTGCCTCCCCTATGGGTTTTTTTTTTTTTTTTTTGCGGTACGCGGGCCTCTCACTGTTGTGGCCTCTCCCATTGCGGAGCACAGGCTCTGGACGCGCAGGCTCAGTGGCCATGGCTCACGGGCCCAGCCGCTCAGAGGCATGTGGGATCTTCCCGGACTGGGGCACAAACCTGTGTCCCCTGCATTGGCAGGCGGACTCTCAACCACTGCGCCACCAGGGAAGCCCCCCTATGGGTTTTTTAATAAATAAATCTTACATGTAGGTTGAATTTTGGGTTCCCAGGAAGATCTCAGTTTCAGGGCTCTGAGTATTTGGTGCTTCCATGTTGCTAAATGGATTGTCGGTAACAGTTGACTGGATGGGTAAAACTCTATGAAGAATATATGTGACAGCAATAATTTCATTCAAGCATTCATTTCTTTTTATCTACTGGGTACCAGGTGTAGTGGTAGATGTTGAGACTTAGCCATTCTCCAAATGTACACAATATAATGTGTTGTCAAAGTTGTAGACGTATTGTATGACAGAAGGAGCCCCTAATTCTGCCCACAGTGGGATCAAAGGAGGTTTGATTAAAAGAACCACCTTGAGAAGTCATGAAGTCAGAAACAGTGGGAAGGCCATTAACTTAAAGCCAGCATGGAATGTACAGACGCAGGAGCTGTAGAAAAGCACAGAATGTTTGGAGAACAACGGTGGTGTGGCGCTCCTAGACCAAAAGCACAATTTGCAAGGCTCTATCAGTTGGGTTCTCAACAGGAAACAGATGGCACATTCAAATCAAGATGAGTTGAAGATTTTATGTACAAGAGGACTATTGACAAAGTTGTGGACTGAGTGTAGGGAACCACAGAAAATGTGTAAACTGAGATCAGTAATAGTAGAGCTGTTATTACTCTTTGACCTGAAGGGACAAGGGGAGGGAGCTGGTATTGGAACCACAGAGGATTGAGGTGTGGGAGGAACCTGCCTCGAGAGGACAGTGACCTTCCATTGAGGAAACCAGATGGAGGTGACCTCCCAGGGAGGAACTAGAGGAATAAATATCTTTACCAACTCTCTTCCCTTCTTCCCATCTCCTGCTTGGCCTCTCTCCAGGAAAATAGTGAGCCTTTTTTTTCACGGGCAAGTAGAATCTGGGATTCGCACCTGTTTCTTTTACATCAGTTTCAATGGAGACTTTCGCCTGTCACCCACCTTACTTCTCTAACCATCATCTCCATTTGGACAAAACAGTGTGTTTCCATTTTGATTCCTAGAGGTACCTAATATGAGTAAGTTGAAGGAGCTTTCTGAGAGCCTAGGGGTGCCTCCTGAGGCTCTATCATGTATAGTTATCATCATTGTTGTTTAATCTCTTATTTGTCTAAAAAGCATGCTGTTTTTTGCTTTAGTTTTGTTTTTGCTTTTGTTCCGTATTTCACTAGCTTTTACGGAAGACTCATTAGGCTTTTTGTGTGTCTTACCCTGTTTATCCCTCATCACAACCTTTGCGGAAGGCGGTGTGATGCACATTCTATTGATGAAGAAACAGAGTCACAGAAGAGTTCATAAAACTGGATGTACCATTGAATAGATAAGGTATCCAGCCTCATTCACCTATGCGGTGATAATACATTCATATACACTATAACATATGCATGTCATTTATACTGCTCTCTCCCATGATTACTCTAACACTTAAATGCCAGACACTGTGCAGGTGGTGAGAGAACAGAGACAAGGAAGGACCCCTTCTTATTTGTGATGGGCACACAGCTCACACCTGGTAGTATCATTAGTCCTA
This sequence comes from Monodon monoceros, assembly GCF_005190385.1. Lineage (NCBI taxonomy): Eukaryota > Metazoa > Chordata > Mammalia > Artiodactyla > Monodontidae > Monodon > Monodon monoceros. The sequence goes on along the minus strand of NW_021703780.1, from coordinate 73,622,595 downwards.
GAAACAGACAAACAACAAATATGGTAAGAGAGACTAACTTGATCAGAAAATGAGATGAAAATATTTTTTGCCCCTCCCATCCCAAAATTTAAACAGAAAAGCTCTCATATTTGACATGTGTTGAGCTTCTAAGAAATAAATCGCAGTTTCAACCACAGATTCAGGGCATGCGTGTCAGGAGATTTGTGTGTAAATTGGTTGAAATGCTCTGTGATGCTGCAGATCTTGAACTGACCTGGGTCACTTGCTTTAAGAATGGAGGGAGGAGATATATATATATATATATATATATATAATGAGGTCTGTAATGAAATAGGCCTCTGGATTTGACTCTCCCATGAGTGGATCCACGTGAGGTTAGGTATGAGGTGACATTAAAGCTTACTGCCCTCAAAACAACTTCTCCTCCTGCCACTCTTTAGTGTTTATTGGGGTCATGATAAGAATATTTATTTCAAAAGTAGTAAGTTCTGTGCTCACTGTCATTGAGGATTAAAACTCCCTTCCCCAACCCTCTCTTTCTTTGGCCAGTGGAGTGCTAATGTCTATCATGTTCTGTTGCTTTTCTCATCTCTTACTTGTTTGCTCCTCAAATCTCTACCTCCTTTATTTTGATAACTGACCCAATAATTGCCCAAAGGAATTCTTAGTCATTGCCACTGCATCTTCTGTGAAGAACCTGTCCTTTGTTTTACCTGGTTCCTCCTGGAAAATCTCTTTACATCCTAAATAATTACTAAGTAATTACTCAGTTACACTCTTACTGCAGCAGTGACTCCATTTAACATCCCCAGTGTGTAGGGGTATCTTTTATATACAAAATACAGGTGGTTGGGCTTTTTGTTTGTTTGTTTTTTAGTCTTGTACCCTGGAAGAGGAAAAAGGTATCCTTCTCCACTTCTTTGCCTGACAAATACCTCTCATCTCTTAAGACACTGCTCAGATACAGCATCACCTCTGTGAGATATTATCCTATTGATCCTCTAAAATTATTGTCCACATTTCTATCTCTTGTTTGTAGCATTGTATTATACTCCTTTTATTTCTTTCTCCCTACTGGACGTTCAAGGCTGTGATTTATTCATTTTTGCACCTGTAGTACAAAGCATAGTACTTGATATTTGAATGGTGTCCAGTAACTCTTTATTAGATGAACGAATAACTGAGTGGCAGGAGACAGGGAACCGTTGTAGGAGGAATATTAGAGCAGTGTTCTAAAAAGATAATCTAAGCAGTAAGATGTAGTATGAATTGGTGGGAGGGTAATCAAGAGTGTCAGTTAGAAGGCCTTTCCAAAAGTTCAGAGTTATATCTGGGTGGTGACTGACAAAATAGAGATGAAGAGATGGAAATGAGAAGTTTTGGGAGATATAATTTGCCTGGGCACTCATTTTGAAGGTGAGAGGTGAGACAGTGGTCAGTCAGATATTCCAAGCTTGGGTCAGGGGAGAGGAGGTGGCCCTGTTAATAAGACAGGGCAGTTGAGAAGGAAGGAAACTTATAAGAAAAGTTATAAGAAAAGTTATAAGAAGAAGGAAACTTATAAGAAAAGGCAGTGAATTTGGTTTTGGCCGTGTTGATTTTGAAGTAAAGATCTGGCATTTGTTCTGATGAGGGGAAGAGAAAAGAAATAGTTGGAATACCTACTACTTGTTGCTGTTAAGTATTCTAAACCTGTTTTATCTGATAGGTATCATTGCCCTCTTGTGGGTGCTCCCAGTGAATCTCAGATTAAATATCTTTCCAAAGGTCAGAAAGAGAGAGAATTAAAACCCAGGGCTGCCAGGCTCAAAACACTTGGGTTTCGCTATACTACCACAGCATCCTTCTAAGCCCAGTGGATCACCCCCCCGTTCAGGCTAGGTGTCTAAGCTCAGTTCATTATTGTCCCCAGTGTTCTCTCTCACATTGTCCCTCTCTGAGCATCCTTTCCCTTTTCCTTTCAACCTCACTAAACTGCATTTGTCTCATGTGGGCTCAGCAAATTCATACCTTCTCAAAAAGGCCTTCCACCATTGCTTCTTGCCCCACCTTTGCTTAGCCCTTAGTCTCTCCACTGTTCAGTATTTTGATTTATTTAAATTTTTAGAGGGTACTCATGAATGTTTAGCCACAAAGTCTAATATAAACCCTAAAAAGCCTAATATTCAAATAGAATTTAAGTGATAAGTGCTAAGAGTAGAAAACTTAAAAACCTGCACATTTGTGTTCTTTGTCCAAAGCAAGGACCTGCTGTTTCCTCAGAGCAGAAGAGCCTTGAATGTCCTAGTGTTTGCATGATTGCTGTTCATCCTGCCCTCTGTTGATTGGTTTAGAAGGTCTCTGGTGCATCCTGCATTTTCCATTGCTGTTGGTTTTATTGGCCTCTAATGGAAAGCCAGCCCCTAACCCGATGTGTACCATTCCCTTACCTTTGGACGTTTGCCTGTGTTGCTGCTGCACTTTTGGGGAAGGTCACAATTGGCTCTGTAAAACTGGACTTGTTTGGAGAACGCTGGAATTTCATAGTCTGTCAAGAAGAAGAAAAGGCCCAGGTGATAAACACCAGAATCTCCTGCTCCTGCCTCCTAGGTGAAAGATAAGCAGTGTTTATGGGTTGTTTTGGTGATGGGGGTGCAAGCTGTCACAGAATTAGGAAAAAATATTTTAATATTTAGAACAATTATGTATTTAGGGAATTTACTTTTCTCAGTTTTGTCATTCGGGTATGATGAAGTCATGTCAATCTACTCAGTTCTGTGAAGTGGTAAAGTCTCTGTTGAGTAATTCTCAACCACAAATCATGGGGGAGACTTCTTGGTATTGTGGTATAATCCATCTTATTTGGCCTGCATTTACTAAATACCTCTGGTGCCCCCAGGGCTGGGTAAGCACTGATAGGATTCTACCCCTGACTTAATGACCTTTTTGTTTTATGTTCTGTAACTTGGACAGATAGACTATCAACCTCTTAAAATTTAGTCTCTTGCAGCTACGTTGACTTCCGTAACACCCGTTACAGAAAAAAGACAAAAACCAACAAAACAAAGCAAAACCCTACCATATATTGAGCATTTACAATACACATTATTTAATTTAAATCTTTCATCAGTTCTATGAGTTACTATTGTTGTTCCATTTTACAGATGAGGATACTCAAGACACAAAGGAGATGACTGTTTTCCCCAAGGACCTACAGCTAGTGAAGACCCAAGCCAGATTATAACCCACTTAATCTGGCTCAGGAGCCTATGCACTTGCTTGCTGTGCCATAAATGCGTGGGGCTGGCAGAGCAGTAAAAAGCATCAGGCAGTGTAGACCTGTCATGTTGTGTTTGTATTATTATCCTCTCCCACGTTACTTACCAATGTTTATTGGCCTTTTTAAACTACGCACTCTCCTTAAAATAGAGCTGATTTTGTTTATGATCTTAATATGTTTTCCCTAAAACTCACACTATTTACTCAATTATCCTAATTTAATGTGATTTACAGCTTAAGAATATATAGGGCACACCTGGGATCTTTGTACCAAATGAACAGAAGGAATAAAATGGCTTTCCTTTCTTTTTTGCTTTTCTCTTCCTCACCCCTCTTCATTCTGATTATGGTCCATCCTTGGTTTCAGTTAGTGACAAGTCAACAGAACCTAGCCGTGCCTAGTTAAGGAATGGAAAGTTCTTGACAAAATAGCTCTCCAGTGTTAAGATCTCATAGTAGTGGAAACACTGGCAAGGAAACCCGTGTGTTAGATTATTCTCATAAATAAATATGTTAAAGTAAGCAAGTTGTCTTTAGAACATTTTAATTTGATTTAAATCACAAACATTTATTAAGTGGCTATTATGTCCAGGATACTGTTCGATACAGTCAGCTGGACACCAGAGGGACACGGGGGTGCTTGTTAAAGCGCAGATTGCTAAACCCCACCTCCAGTTTGCATTCAGGAGGTCTGGGTTGGGGGTCTTTTATTTTTATTGCTAACGTGTTGCTGGATGTTTCTCCTTCTCCTCTTCCTGGGCCACACTTTAAGAATCACTCACCTAGTGGGAGAAGGTTAGTTCTCATATCTGAGCCGCTATGACCTAGAGGCACAGAATGCTCCAAGTATACTGAAAAGAAGAGATAATCTTATTCACGGACTGTGATGGCAGTGTGATTTCACTTTTGTGAAAATCACCAACAGCCTCTAGTTCCAAGCTTTTGAAATATAGTAAATATGCATTTCAGTATGACAGTGTACACTCCCCAAAATAATATGCCTAAATATAACAGCCACAGACTATTGTCATGTCGTGCCAGCCATTCTGGCTTTGAGTGAAGGTTTATACCACGTGATCCTTAAATAGCGTGTAAAACTTTGATAAATGATTGCTTAATGTGGTGGAATCCATAAAAAATGATCTTGGCTGGTGTTTGCTTGCAGATTTGATCATCTGAAGCAGTCCCAAGGTTTTTAATCACTTAAGAATGCCTACAGAGTATTTTGAACAGATCAAAACCTGTCATGGACCAGTAGCTGTGAAGGGAGAAAAACTAACCGCAACCAGAGCTTGACCGTGTTGTGTGACTTTCCTCAAACGTGTGGTCTTTCACCTCTTGCTTTAGGAGCTCCCTTGGCTGAAGTTGGGCTGCTTTCACAGTTACTCAGGATTGATCTAGTGTGTGTAGAGCACCTGGCCCAGTTCCAGGCACACGCTTGTCATCAAACGTGTGTCCTCTGCCTTAAGGGTTTAAGCTGAAGACAAATTCTCTTTCCACATTAAGGCGTTTGTAGGACTTAAAGTCTCTGGCTTTCTGATATATAATATACCTTTTTGACTTTGTTCTCCATAAGAGGGAATAGAAAATTTTTGTCAGTCTCAAATAAAGTATCAGATATTCAGTTTTCTTTTGATAGTGTTTTTCCATCCTATCAAGGCTCTGAGCACCTTGGAATGGCATGATGGCTATCTGCTCTAGCTTTGTGTTTTACTGTGGTTATCGTAGAAGAAAATACAACTGTAAAGGAAGTGTCTTTTTGGAAAATTTGGCTGGCTTGCCATCTTAAGTTCTTCTACTTTGTCTGAAGGCCATAAAGAATTAAGCCTTCATAATCTTCCTCATTCTTAACTTTGTATTGCTAAGGAACCGTGAATTTGGGCAGATAAAAACCAGAGTTGAACTCATTTCGTTCAACAATGGAAGATGTGGTTCACGTGACACTAGGAAACTATTTCTGGAATATTTTTGTACACATATCAGAAGGCTCTGTTCTTATAACCTTTGCAGCATTATTAGGGACTGATAAAGTAAGCCCCAAGTTTACTGATATGATATCCCCCCTGAGCACACATATATACACACACACACACAGTATTTTAAATGTACTGTTATAAATGTAATGTTAGATTATTTCACAATAATATATTTTAGTTTCTTGTAACTGTCAAGTTCTTTCTCTAGTACAGCCTGAACTAACAGTGCTCTTCCATGGCACAGTGCCACTTACTGTTTTCTAAGCTCTAATCTCATTGATGTAAGCCATTTAAATTTACCATTATGCTTCTTGAGCTTGGGTCTCGATTTGATAATAACCCAGTAATTAAACAAAGAAATCTTAAGGATGACAAAAATAAAGAACAGTTTTCACTAAATGAAAGTATTTTATGTAATTAACCTACCCTCTAAAAAAGATTACAAACAACAAAGGAGGTACACCTGTGAATTAAAACACAAAGAGCTTCTGAATTGATGATTTATATCAGTTGACATTTGTCATCTCTATTTGTCAGAGTAGATTTTAAATTTTTGTGATAAAAATTGGGAGAAGAACCTATTCCTATTTTCATGTAATTCATTCTACTTGTAGACAGCTGCTACTGCTTGTTTCTTTGAGTCCATTGAGTTTTAAAAACTATTTCACTTTGGCTTCAAATTTACTTTTTTAGTAGCAATGTTTAATTTTATTTAGATACACTGGAAAGTGTATGTAGCCTTTGCAGTTTTTTTTTAATCATTTAATGTCATTTTCTTGCTTTGCTTTTTTTTTAATAAAGCCATCTGTTTAGTAAACATGGAAAATTGATTGATATGAAACCCAAAAAGTTCATAATGACAACTAAATAACAGATGACAGATTAGATAAGAACAAGTCATTAAGTTGGCCTATAAAAGGACAGCCATCTGCACCACTAAAACAATCTATCTATTGATGACAGTAATAATTTCCTGAGTCTGTGACAGCTCAGAATTTATAGAATAAAATGGAACAGCTTGTAAATCGGGAAGGGAAACTTGATTTTGGCAATTAGTGTGACCATTTTGTTCCAGTGTTACATGACAAGTGAGTCAAGATTATAACAATATCCTTTGAGTACAAATAATCGTTTGTTTTCTGTATGTGTGTATTTTATCTGACACAGAAAATGACTAATTTACCATTATTTTGTTTGACTGAATTATTAACAAATGCAGACAGTATAATTCATTGAAGACTAAAAAGATCTATGATTCAAAATTCTTTAAAATCCTAGTTTACAGATTAGTGATTTATAATTAAAACATAAATTTAGTGGGGATATTTATGGAAAACCAGTTACAGATCCATAGGATTGAAAGGGACTGTAGGGCCACCTGCCCTTACCTTGCCAATTCTGTCATCAAAATTCAATCCAATTTTATAATTACTAACAAAATACCAAAGAATAACCAGAATAAAGTGCACTGCTGATTCTTTTAAAAATGATATATATTTAGCAGAGTTAAACAGAATCAGGTATAATACAATCACTTGGACCTGGATAGTTTGCGGCAACCTGTATCCACTGACATTTAAAAGCCAGATTGAGGACTTCCCTGGTGGCGCAGTGGTTGAGAATCCACCTGCCAATGCAGGGGACACGGGTTTGAGCATTCCTGGTCGGGGAAGATCCCACAGGCTGCAGAGCAACTAAGCCCATGCACCACAACTGCTGAGCCTGTGCTCTAGAGCCTGCGAGCCACAGCTACTGAACCCGCATGCCACAGCTACTGAAGCCCACACGCCTAGAGCCCATGCTCCACAACAAAAGAAGCCACCGCAATGAGAAACCACTGCAACTAAGAGTAGCCCCCCGCTCACCACAAGTAGAGAAAGCCCGCACACAGCAACGAAGACCCAATGCAGCCAAAAATAAATAAAATGAATTTAAAATAAAATAAAATAAAAGCCATATTGAATTAGTGGTTTTAAATTTGGAATTGTTTTTCATATTCACTCATCAATGAGGTAATCCTCTCATTAATGCTAAATGATGTGAACCTTTGCTCTTTAACATGGCCCTATTATTAGAATTAAATTTGGGGAAAATGACTTAACTGGTATTGGATTCTGGGTATCTATTCTTTCTGTTTCTTCACATCCTATGTGGAAACATCTTAATTGATGCTTATAGAATGAAATGCTGTTGAGATTGGGTTGGCTTGGGGCTTTGGGGAGATTTACCCTATGTCACAACCTAAGGAGATACAATTAAAACTGAGTCTTTACTTAGCAGCTTATAGGAACTTTATGCTTTCTAATCCTATGCCTTGGATTTTTTTCATTTTTATGGTTCTGATGGGCCACACATAGATGGGTAGGAAAAGTTTCAAGTAAAAATATGAAGAAGAAAACACGTCACTGATAAGTCTACCTTTCACAGGTAGCTAATGATACCATTTTAATGTGTATACCTTTTTTTGCTGTGCATTTATATACATTTTTAAAATAAAATGGAAATTGTATTTTAAACAACATTTGGTAGCTGCTTCTTTTCCACCTCATGCATTGTGAGCATGTCACATGCCATTAAAAAAATCCTTTATTATTCATAACATAGTAGTCCATTGTATCATGTACCATATTTGATATTACCAACTACTTATTGTGGGACATTGAGACGATCCAGCTCATAATCATGGTAGAACAACTCTAGCACATACATCTCTGAGCATCTGATTGTTTCCTTGGAGTTCCAAGTAGAATAGTTTGGATAAATGTATATGATGTGTTCAGGTTTTTCTGCATGCTACCATATGTCTCTCCAGAAAGGCTATCATGCTCATCATCACCGTATGAGTGTTCTTTTCTTTGCACATATCATATTTTACAAAGTCTTTGTACTTTTAACAGTGAATCTAACATCTTGTTTTAATGTGAATTTTTGTGTATTGAGATTGCTTTTTTAATTTAATTTGTTTTTCAACTGCTGGAATAGTTTCTTTCTGTGTAGTGCCTTTTTGTTTTCTTTGCCCATCTTATTTCTAAAGAGTTGGCTTTATTTATTATTATTATTATTACTCTGAAGGAGTCATAGCAGGAGTGGTAGAATAACATTAAGGTCACCTTGAAGTTTCTTCAGGAGGAATGATTTCAAGTTTATCCTCCTAAACCATTGAAATAAATGTGAAGAACTGGCCTCTATACAAACCAAAGTTATTCAACTGAAAATTAAGGCTGTCTGACAAACCATTTGTTGCATTTTAAGGAACTGATCTCCAAGGTGGGGTGAGAGTAGAGGACTGAATCTTTCTTACTGTGTTGCAAGGCCATTCTGACCAGAAGGGGCTCCCTTATTTCCTGGTAACTGACAAAGCTAGCTGAGTAGGAACCTAAGAAGAAATGCTTTTAGAAAGGCATAGCTCTTTATATTTGATATGAGTTAATGATATGCATATACTGCTTGAAGCAAGATATGAAAAAAATTAACATCTGGGTATAGTGGGTGCCTGTAATATTTCTCCCAACTTTAACATGTGTTAGGTTGTAAAATTCTTAGTTTCCTATTGTTTTGTATAAATCTTTTACCTTTGAAGACCTCTGCCTCAGGCTCACTGCTAACCAATTTAATATTTCAAAGCTCTCAGTGTATTTTCGCCTGCAGTATCCAAGCTTATTTTTGCCTCCTCATAGTTAAATGGCTCCCGTCATCTCTTGCACAGCCTTGGGTAATGGCATTCATTTATTTACCCTTCACTTCCCATTTACTGAGCACCTACTATAGTCAAAGTACATGTTGGAAGTACAAAAATGAGAGCCATGATCCCTCATCCAAAATGGTAATTACTCCAGTGGGTAAGACAGACGCCTGAAGAGGTTATAATAATACAAGGCAGGAGGTGAAATGATAGAGGTGGCATAGGATGTTACGGAAGTAATGAGGAGGGACAGAGTTATCAAGAAGACTTCTTGGAGTAAGGGCTACCTAGTTAAATCTTTAGAGGTCACCGGGGTTAGCCAGAGCTAGGACTTAGCAGTAAAGAAAATGCATGATTTTTGCAGGGATCTATAAGTGAATTTGTTGGATTAAGAAACACATTGGGAGAGGGAATGACACAGGTGACTGGTCAGTTTCCTTGCCAGCTGTGGGTATGATTAGAGTCTCTACATTTTCAGATGCTCCAGGGAGTATAGTATTATGATAATTCCATGGGAATTTTCATCTTGCTATCCGCATCACATCTGTTGTCATTATCAGCTTATTACAGGTAGTATCGATTAGCTTATCCATTGCTTTTAACTGTAGTAATAACAAATTCTTATGGTGTAACTTTGAAGGATGTTGGGTAATAAAACTACTTCTCCCCCGTCTCTATTGCCCTGACCCTGCCCTTCTCCTCCCCTGTTGCACATATCATTAAACAGAGTTCTAAGTCAAAGTAAGAAAATACGACCTTTTTTCTTTTCTTCATATACCGTTAGTCCAGACATGTTTTCCCATGGTGCTGAGGAACCGCAGAACAGAGCTACTGAAGGTATCGGTCTGCTGTGAGATAGAGCTTTCACCAGAATGTAGTTCAATGCATTCCTTCCTTCACTGAGAAAGACATATTGTAAAGAGTAAATATCAACTGAACTAAACAATGTGCCTAGTGATGTAGTTGATGTGTGTTCTGGGGCAAGCTCCTTGTATTAGCTTCCTATTACCGTGTAACAAATTATACCAAACTTCATAGTGGAAAACAACACACATTTATTATCTCATTAAATGTGGGTCAGTAGTTCAGGCGCGGCTTACGCGGGTTTTCTGCTTCAGCACCTTACTAGGCTGCAATCTGGGTTTCAGCTGGGGCTGTGGTCTCATCACCGAGTGGACCAGCAAAGTCTCTACTTCCAGATTCCCTCAGGTTGCTCACAGAATTTCTTTGGCTGTAGGATTTAGGGCAGCTTGCTTCTTCAAAGCCAACAAGTGAGAGAGAGAGATGAGAGAGTCTGGTAGCAAGGCAGAGTCTTAGGAAACATAAAATAATCATGGAAGTAACATCACATCACCTTTGCATGTTTTATTGGTCAGAAGCAAGTCACAGGTCCTTCCCTCACCTGAGGGAGGGGATTATATCAATACAAGGGCATGAAACACCAGCAGGTCAAATCGTGGAAGTCCTCTGTCCACCACTGTTCTTATGCCTTCTGAGGCCAATAATAAATTGGTTGAGGAGGCAACATCCCTCAACCATACTTTAAGTGCACTGTTGGTGGAATACAATGAGGAAGAAGGAAGAGGAAGAGACATCGCTTGTTTCCTTTTAGCTTCCTTAACTAGGAACAAAGATTATACCCTTTTTCGCAGAGCACAGATGCGTAAATGTGTTTTATTTGTTCTACACAAGGGCTGAAAAAAAATGGGATATCATTTAAGATTTTGGAGATAATAGGTAAAAATTTCTTTTTGTGGTTCCATTTGAAAACACAGAAAGCTCTAGCAGCTTGGAACTCTATCTTCCTGCATAGTGAAAGTTGGCTAGGGCTTAGTAGCAGAAACCTATTTTTTTAGTTGGGTTTACTGCTCAGAAACCAAATGCACATATACCTTGAAATCAGACCTGGTCTGCTCATTTACTGCCTGCCCTGGCTTCTTCAGGCATTTGAGATTGACACTCCCAGGACGCTTGCTTACCCAGTCCCAGCTGGTATTGATATTTTTATTGGGTCCTTGATCATTTCACCCCTGCTATAGGTAAAGGAATGTATACTGTAACAATCTAATTTTATTTCTATAGAACTTGATCTTGACTTAAAGCATTTTTAGGTGAGTGGCTGCCACACCACTACTAATTCTCTCCAGTTATTTTATCAGAATGATGGTTTCTGGTGCCTTATTTTTACCTGCTGCAGCCACATGATTAGAGAGAATGAATCAGGGAATTGTAAATACTTCAGAGAACAGCTGTCAACATAACCAGGTCTGATCCTCAGGGAGCTGACAAGCTAGGAGGAAATATGTGACATTAGACATAAATATGGTGGTGATACATGGTTTGTACCACTTGCGTTTAGCGGTGGGATTTGCTTTTCAATTAAAAAAAATATTTCTTTGGAAAACATTGTCTAAGTTGTAGTAGAGTTAAAAGAAAAAGATCTTTGAGTTGTTTTGCTTTTTCTCAAGCTGTATTCTGAAGTCTTTAGTTTATGAACTGTTTATCCAGAGAGCATTTATTTTTTTGGATTTTAGTAGGCCCAGAAAAAGTTAGACTTGTGATGAACCCCTTGGAATATGGTTGCTTATCAGTTATATATCTTAAAAATAGATATTAAATTCCTTAATTGTAGGGAGTAGTCGGTTTTTATCTTTAATCAAGCATTCCAAAAGGCATTTAGAAATCCGTATTTTTTCACATGATAAGCATTAAGGTATGACTGTTTTAACTTCTTTTATGTAATGCATGCTTTATCTGTCCCACAAAATCTGTAAACAACTTGAGATCAGAGAGCATTCTTAATATCTAGGACAGAGGTTGACAATTAGCAACTAGTGGGTTGAATTCAGCACTTCGTGCGTTTTGTTGGATTAGCTTCCAATACTTAAAAACTGAGACTTTGCATACATCTTTTCTTTTCTCTTTAAAAAATAAAAAAATAATAATGGTTTATTAATTATTTTAATAAAGTATAGCACTAGTTTGACTTTATGAAATCTGGGTCCTCTATTGGGAGAGTAAATTTTACTACAGAGGTTATGCATGAGTTTGTTGGATGTCGAGTAGTGCCACGCTGCAATAACGTTTATTGCTCATAATTCTAGGGTCAACTAGGGCCACCCAGGCAACTCTGCTGAACTTGGCTGTGTTCACTCACGTGTCTGGGCTTGGCTGGCTGTGGGAAGATCTGAGCTCATCCAGGCTTTCCTTGACTAGAGTGACTCAGCTCTGCTCCATATATTTCTGTCCTCCAGCAAGCTAACCCAGGCATGTTCTCATGCTGATGGCAGTGGGGGGAGGGCACAAATGGAAATACACAAGTGCTTTTCAAGCCTGTTTCTGAGTCACATTTCCTAATGTTCCATTGATCAAATTAAATCACATGACTAAGCTGAGCATCTGAGAGTGAGGTTGAATGCGCAGTGGGAGAACACTGCACCATTACATGAGCTCATCCTTGCTATCTACCAAAAGTTCTACAGTCTAGGTGATGAAGACTTATTTCAAAATCCGAGGTATACTTATACTGTGTGTGTGTCTGTCTTTGCCCTTTGTAGAACTATAAAACTAAACCCTTTCAAAGACAGAGAGTTAATAAATTACTGCAATCATTTTTTCTTTAGCGGTTTTAGTGTACATCTTTGTGAAAAAATTCATAAGTGAATTCCTATGAAATTCTTGGTTTTAATATAGACTCTGACTTTAGTGAAAAATTTGACACTATTTTATGTGAAAAGACTTCAACGGTACTGGCAATATACTGCATAAAACTGGTTATTATTTTGCTTAAAGGTGGAAATTCTAGATCAAAAAAATTGATCAAACAACAGTAATTAACAACCTAACCTAAAAACTCCCCTTGGTTAAGTAATGGTTTTGCTCTTTCCTTCAATCATCCATTCATTTGTAGGACAAACATTTGTTAACCCTTAGGCATGGTTAAGGAATACGGGTTTTAAGGAACTTTGTTTTTTTGAATACAGAGGTATAAACAGGCAGTTTTTCTTGGTGTGGTTCTGTCTTAGTAGGACTATCCATTTTGCTAATTTATTATGTTTTTTTTTTTTAATGAAAAAATAGGCAGGTTGGGGATAAATAATACAAAAGTGTGCACAGAAAAATAGTAGTGATCTGAAAACAGGATTGAATGTTTTATATTTTGCTTCAACCAGGAGAATCATCTTGGGGCTATAGAATGAATTTTCCTTCTTACGACACATTTTTTAATACCTACAGCCATTTACATCCACAATAAATGTTGATGTGAAAGTGTTAGTTTTGTTTTTGTGAATTGCCTGAGTAATTGTCCCCTCAGCACTTGCTAAGTTGATGCTTCCTCTTTTAATGGCTGTATATATTTGTAAACATGTTTCCTAACTTATTTGAAAACATGTTTCCATCTCATTTATTTGCAGACAACTTACTGTCTGTGGAATCTCTAGCTGCTTCTTTTCTATTGACTCCTTTGAAATATTATTTTAATGAACCTATGAAACACATCATTGTATTCTTTATATTGTGGTTGGACTGCTAATGAGACTCATCCATTAAGTAAATGACTTTGTAGGCAATGCAAATGTAATAAATAAAGTTAGTCTGTTCTTCTTTACTACTTTTCTGCTGATGGGCATACCACATGCTGAGAAGGTAATGTTTCATGACCAAAACAGTTCAGTTGGTACGAGGATTGGGAATCTTTGCATTAAGACAAAAAATGAAGAACATCATAAAAGCATATTTGTAACCCCAACTATTTTACCAAATCATAAGGTGATGTATTTCTAATGCAGGCATTGTATTTCAAGTGGGTATGGCTTATCGAAGATATTAAGTATCCGTGGGATACTTACAAAGAGGGAAAAAATATTTCCTTTATCTGGAAATAAAGGAGAAAAGAAAGAAAAAACCTATTTAAAAAAATAAAATTTCTAAGAATCCGTGCAATGGATTGCATCAAAAAACTAAATTCACATGTGCTTTTCAATTTAACCTCATTATGGGCTTTGATTTTCTGCCTTATCAAAAGGAGATACTGGTGTCAAAAATGATCTTGGACATCACATCTTGTTTTAGTGGAATCAGGTTGCAACTACCAGTTCCACCTTGGAATCCCAAGTTTTTTCATTGTTTGCAATAACATGTTATAAGCATTTAATCCTCATTATTCAGTTGACAAATCTAGTATTGTCATTATTATTTTCACATTTGTAATTGGATGGTTTTCTTTAAGCTTATGGCTGTTCTGATCAGTAAAAACAAGATGGCATTGCCAACTGTTTTTTTTTTCCCCCACTTCTATTATGAGTACCATAGTCTGGCTGTGCTGGCAGAATTTCTAGGTCTCCAGAGATGTCAAGGGCACCACTCTCTAAGAATAAAAATATTAATTGATGACTTTTTTCTGGGTCCTCTCAAAGGAGTCACTGTGGGTTTGGGAACAGATGAAGGCAAACGTAGGCAGGGAACAGGCATTTCTTTCCTAGCCAGGATTTCCTCTGTTGTTTTAATCTCATTGCCCTAGGGGTTGATTGATGGAAATGAAATATAAAAGGGAGAAAGAGGTAAGCTCACACTCTGCACAGCAACAAAACTGAAAAACTATCCTCAGTTTTGGAAGTGATTTTGTTTTATCAAGAAATTACTGGTGTAACTTCAAATAACAAATGTTACCTTAAAAAAATTAATAGAATGCATTTGTGTGTCGTAACATTTGTGAAATCAGGCTCTTCGTGTAACTGAGAGCATGCCATAGTTTTTAAAAAGGTATATTTTCTTAAATTACATAAAATAGTGGTGGGTCTTACCATTCATGTCGTCTAAGATTTAGTAAACTACTGTGGTTTGGGATTTTATGCTTTATTCCTTGTAAAGGGTCCGTAATGGGAAGTAAAGAAGGTGTTACTGTCTTTAAACAACGGTCTGCTTTCATGAATTTGATTGAAGGAACAATGTGCTCTTTTAGTCTCAAGCTTGATTTCATAGATCTTCTAGATCCTAACTCTAGTCTATGAGCTCTCGTCTTCCCCCGTGCTTGCATCCCTGAAATCTTAATGATTTATCTTTCTCTGTGACCTTGAAAAGGCAGTTTTCAATAAAATGCCTCCTATAAGCAAAATAAAGTACACTTCACTGAGGACCTTTGTGAAATGATGATTAATTGTATTTTAAAGGCATTATTCTAGAGATATGCTAAGCTACTCAGCACTCATTTAAAGTTGGCAACCTGTTAACAGTTCCCCGTCTGCTCCACTGAGGTCAGCCAGCTTCTGTTGGATGACTAGAGCTTTAGAGTTTGAAAGCAAAGTACAAAATGCCATCCTTACAATTGGAGCTGTCACATTAAGTTATGTCACATTTGATGACAAGCCACAAGAGAAAGTGATACATGATTTTATAAACACGAGTCACCAAAAGCATGCTCTTTGAAATTCTAGCTGTCCACCATTGTTAGGATAAAGTTATTTTCCATCAAAAATTAACAGAATCCAGGGCATTTAAAGGGAACTTTAAAGCAGAAAAGGATGGTTTTTCTTTTGTTGTGGACTGTTCCATCTACAGTGAATTAGAATGTAAATGGGGGATAGAAAGGGATTCTACTATAGAAAATGATACCAGGCTAGCTAATTTTAAATTATAGCTTAGACCATTGTAAAAGAGAAAAAAGTATTAGTTAGACTACAAGGGTATTATGACAGTGAGTGTTGGGGAATTTGGGGTGGTGTTAGTAACATATATGGGGAAGCATGAGTAGGTGGCATTTAGAATGATTAATGCCTCACCTTTCTCAATCTCTACATATACTTGTTCCAGGTGAAATCTAATCAAACAGCAGAATCAATAGCTTGAGCTATAGCTATAGAGTTATAGCTCTTCGTTTTTATTGTGTGCTGCCTTCCTGTAGTTTTGCCTTAGACTGCTAGAGAATGTGTCCATTTAAATCAGCTTTATGAAGAACCTAGGGGCAGGACAGGAATAAAGAAGCAGACGTAGAGAATGGACTTGAGGACACGGGGAGGGGGAAGGGTAAGCTGGGATGAAGTGAGAGAGTGGCATGGACTTATATACACTACCAAATGTAAAATAGATAGCTAGTGGGAAGCAGCCGCATAGCACAGGGAGATCAGCTCGGTGATTTGTGACCACCTAGAGGTCTGGGATAGGGAGGGTGGGAGGGAGACGCAAGAGGGAGGAGATATGGGGATATATGTATATGTACAGCTGATTCACTTTGTTATACAGCAGAAACTAACACACCATTGTAAAGCAATTATACTCCAATAAAGATGTATGTAAGTAAGTAAGTAAATAAATAAATTCGCTTTATGATTAGATAAGATTCCTGCCCCATCCCTGTGCCCTACCCCCAACCTCCATTCCCCACATTTACAGAATTGCAGGCAACCTTTGGTATCTCAACAGACTGTACAAAGTAAAAATCTCTTGAAATATTTGTGTTGGTGTACCAGGCACCCTCATACCTAACAATCTATGCTGTCATTCTGTAATTTTTTCAGTGTATTGAGTTACGTTTAAAATATTGTATAGAAGATACGATTCATTACACAAACTAAGATATGCAAAAATAATCATTTTCTAGAATTTAATTTTTATTTTAAATATCCATTCCATCAGGTTGGTGGGAGGAAATGATAGTAATAAGTTTGGGATTCTCTTTCCCCTTTCCCTGGGTTGTTATGGGGATGGGGCAGGGTCCCATCTGGTCCCCAATGTCATCTGTCCACTGTGGCATCCAAGGAGACACCTGTTGTCCTGCGTGGTCCTCTTTGTGGCATCAACATGGACCCGCACGTTGCTGGTGTCTGCAAAGCGTGTGGGTTACGAGGTTTCTGTTCTATCCATGGCGCTCATTAGGCCACAGGGCTGTTTCTCTAGTTTGTATACTATGTTGGAGCACTAAGAAACTTGGTTGGGAATGTTAGGTGTATAAAATCCTGAAAGGATGGTGGTGATGGTTGTATAGTAACGTGACTATACTTAATGGCACTGTATTGTACCCTTAAAAGTGGTTAAGTTGGTAAATTTTATGCTGTGTATATTTTATCACAATTTTTTAAATTGTTGAGGCTTACTCTATTATGTTCAGTTTTGCTAAATGTTCCATGTGTACTTAAAATAATGCATTTTCTGCAAAAAAAAAATTAAATCTTGAAAGGAAAGGACTGAAAGAAGAACTATACCCTTCTCATAGGTTTCTCCATTATGGAAGGAGGGGTCAGATCTTCTTGCTACTCTTCCCCCGAGCCAGCTGAGGTTTTTGCCATCTCCGAGGCCTGGCCAGAGGAGCAGGGATCTGAATCTTTGTTATCCTTCTTTCACTCTATTCTTTTCACTATTTCCAGTCTAAGTTGTCTAGAAGGAGAGAGTGGTATTTTGGGTTGGGTGAGGAGAAACCAGGTTCTTAATCATGGTGTTTTCTTGTACTTTTGTTTTGGAAACCCAATTAATTTCTTCAAATCCTGGGTACTGATTCACAAAAGCCAGAGAGATTGTCCATTTTTCCTCAGCTTTCTGCTTTGTCATATTCCTCCCCAGAGGAAATGAATACACAGTGGCCCAGCTTCTTGAATAAAGAGTAGGACAAAGGAGGAAAGAAGAGGCTGGGGGTACCTGTCAGTTGATACTGGAAACATACTTCTATAGATGCTTACTTTGTATCTAGAGGATATCAGTCTTGTCTTCATATGAGAAGACAATAGAGCAGGGTTCAGCAAGCGTAAAAGTTGGAATCTAACAGTATGGGCTTGCATTGAACCTCTCCTCCTTACTTGCTCTGGGCATGTAATGTGCCTTTTCTATGTCAAAATTGGCTGTAAAAATAGGGCTGCTGCTGAATTCCTGGAGAAAGTTGGGTGGGAGACCTTTGTGACAGCATTTGCTTAAAAAGTCAATAAATGTGAGCTTATTTCCAGTTTTCCCTCTGGTCTATTTTCCTTCACTTCTAGCCACTCTCTATAATGCTTAACTTTCAACGCCTCCAGACAATAGTTTTACCTCTTTTGAGCCTCAGTTAAAGTTTTGGATCCTTATCAAAGGCAAAATCTTTTTCGGCCTCCAAGTTCTTCCCTTACCATGTTCCATGTTGATTTGAGTCTTCATGTTTTACTTAAGGGAAGAGGGCAACTCAGAGTTTAATGGGATTATGTAAATCATCTTGCTGTTGATCAGAAGAAAAGGATACTTAATCTATTTTTTTAAAAAGGGGTGGTTCTCAATAAGTGAATATATATAACACCACAGAACTGTACACTTAAAAATAGTTAAAACAGTAAATTTAGGACTATATATATCTTACCAAAAAAAACCAAAACAACACAACATTCAGTGCCCAAACACAAAATACTCATAAAGTGAGAATCCCAGGAACTCCGCTATGTCTAGCAGATCAAGGGATCAAGGCAGTTTTTTCAGCACCTTTCAAATTATACCAGGTTATCAGCGGCCTGCTCTACTATGCAGAGCGCTGTTTCTACTCTTTAAAGTTTGCTCATGCAGTTTTTCATTCAGTAACTACTTACTAAGCCCATGCTGCATACAGGCACTGACCCAGGGGCTGTGAGCATTTGCCTGGCAGCCTGGCATGCAGCCTTTGCCTGCCTCTCACTAAAATATCCAGGAAGACACAGAAAGAACAAAGGAACTTACTACAACACCCATAATGAAGATGGAAGTTAACCTAGAATTTGGGAAAGAATGATACCAATTATAAATCAGAGAGAGCTGGCTAGAGGCATCGTCTCAGAGTTAAGCACATAGCATTTCCATCTCTGAAAAAGATGTCTTGAGAGAAAGGGGGAGAAGCAATAAATAGTGGGTTACTTTCCAGGCATGGTTCCTAACACAGTTTAGAGTACAGTAAAGAAGATTTTGTACAAGTACTTCTGATTTGTGATAGAAAGTGTTTTTCCCATTCTCTGTTGCCATTGTTTTCACGTGGACCCAATTCTTCACACTTCTGCGGAGTTCACATATTGTGGGTTTAAAATACAGTGCTGTAATTGAACAGATTTTAATTTCACCATTTAAAAATTATACTGCTAATTTAATGATTTAAAATAAAATAAAATTATAAGTTCAATATATTATTGCCCAGAAAAGGGCTTAATACAGAATTACCAGTCTGAACTAAAGTGCTATGTGGATGTAACCAACTCAAAACAACACAGTTCCATTATGGAATAAAACAAATGTGCTGTTTCAATAATTTAGTAATCATCCTGCAATCAGTCATCTTACATATTTTGGCATTTTGCTTAAAATATTCTCAAGTCATTTCATTTGTGTATATTCCATCTTTCTAACTAGATAATTTAGTATTTGATGTTAAGGTCTGTCCTAGGTTTATATCTCAAAAGAGCAGCTAATTGAGTCTGTTGCATCTGAAGGGCAAGGATGGCAGAAGTCCTGCAGTGGATTTCCAATGTCTGTCATGGGCACAAGAACAAAAATTGGAGGTAACGTGTCCCTCACTTGCTAGTTCTGGCTGTAGGAACGTAATACATGTTTATTGGTTATGGAGCCACCAAGACAGCAAGCTCAATTTTTTTTCCGTACTTTTACGTTCATATAAGTATGTAATTTCAGTTGCATGTGTCTCTTCTCTCACTTGGAATTTATCTTGTAGAGTTTTTAGTAATGATTTAAAATTACTTAAGACTACTGGATTAAAATGTAGGAATTACGTAACTGTTTCTGTGATAAGACCTCTATTGGCTTAATTGCTAATATAGGAACAACTGAGTTTAGAGAACAAAACTTAAAAAAAAATTGTATACCCCCAAAAAGATTTAGAGACAGAAGAACCTGTGCCAGAGCATAAATTGACATGTTTGCATTTAAAATCAAGCCAGAGGTGTCAAAACCCATCTGTTTAGTCGACACTTCTAGTGAGTGATTGACAACGTTCAGAATCTCCTCTTTTGGAAAAAAGAAAGATCCTAAACTTTAAAAAAAAATTTCAGTCTGCAGTAGTTCAGGGAACATTAAGAATTAACATGAATAACAACGAGGTGAGAATATGGCCCACTGTGTTGCCTATGAATGATTTACACAGGGTGCCTGGAACAAAAGAGCTTGAGTGGGTATCTGAGCGCACATCTGCTCCAGAGCACAATGTAGTTAATTTCAGTCACTCGCGTTTTGATTCACAGCTGTTATGAAGCAGGGATTCCACTTTTGACATGTTGGCTTCGAATATTGCTGTCTAGCAGATGGGCTTCTTTTTTCTGAGGGAGGAAATAAAATTCAAGAGGGTAAATTAGAATAAGTCAGGAGCCTGGGTGAACTGATGGGCTCAAGAAGCCCTCTGACATATACTCGAGGTGTTGAGAGCTGATTTCAACAGAGAGGCTGTGTGCATGGAGCACTTTGAGGGTAGAATTCCAAGAAATGCCTGGTGTCTGATAATTTAACGTCCTTATCTTCCGTGGATTTAGTTGATGAGAATTGGAAATAAGCGTATTACTTTGAGACATTCTCCTTTGTTTTAAGGTATGGATAAGAAATATAGCATGTTGGCTGAAAACGAATCACTTCTTAGTTAACAAATATGGGCCCCCAGCACTGGGAATGCGGAGTCTTACCCAGTGGACCACCAGGGAAGTCCCTGAGCTCACTTTTGGAAGACAGAGTGTGATGAAGGATTTTTCTGTCAATTCCAGGTACAAGAGATAATCTGGTATATACACTTTGGATGTTAAAGTATTGGAATTTTTGAATGTTTTGATGATTTGTAGAGACAGTAAGGTAGAGTTTTTTGTAGTACAGAGTGTTGCAGAAAATTGAGCTCATATGGTCTGTCATACACTGTTACAATGTTAGGCATGTCTCTAGGGTAGTAGTGATTAATGGAAAAGCTATAGACTTGAAGTGGAAGGTGGTGGAATTGGGGCAGTTTCCTATGATTAATTTTATCGATGCAGAACATATATATGTTTCTGTTTGTTGAAGCTCCTCTAGGAAATTTATTTCATCTTGCCTTCTGCTGCTTCTGGGGCATGACACTTTTCTCCAGGTCTGTACACAAATGGGAAAAAATAACTTTGTTAGGGAAATTGTTTTGCAGATGGGAAGTTGGGTATATGATTTTTCAAACTTGGAAATGCTCAGGCTTGACAGTAATGGCTGATTATACATTTCAGAGTACACTTCAGTGTCTTTACAAGGAATACCCTAAGTTTGATCGTATCCCGTGACCACGAATGCTGTTTTCTTTATGAGACTTTCAAACGTTCCAGTCTCTCGTGCCTGCTCCGTGTTCCGATGCTCCTGCTGTCTCTGGATTCTTTGGAAATCCTGAGTGATCACATATCTCTTGTGATCTCCCAAGGAAGATTTTAGTGTCTGTTTCATTTCTCATTTCAGTCCTCTCTTCTAGTACCATAACCCAGGGTTTTTGGAGCAACTCACTGTGCTAGGAATGTGTACAGTGCAATGCTAGTAACTTGTGCAGCTTGAAAGCAGCCTGGGCGGGGGGGGGGGGGGGGATACAGGCAGTTTGTGGTATTGTTGCCATAGTTTTGTAGTATTGTTATTTAAGTGGTACTTACTTACGTTCACTGTGACCAAATTGCTAGGCATTTTTAAAATTAATAATTAGAGTAAGAAGGATTGCATTTGCTAAGCATTCCCTTTGTCGGAAATTGTGTGCCCCAAGAATTTTTCAGACGTTATTTCTTGTAGGGTTTGTAGGTGAGGACACTGAGGCAGAGTGCAAGCTCACATAACCAGAAAGAAGTGAAGCCAAAAACCAGTCTTCTGGATTCCAGAGACAGGCTTTTACCCATTATTTGACTATTTTAACTCCCTGGTATTGCTTCAATTCTTCCTAGTGGGTGAGAAGGAAGGGAAAATGCACATAGTATTGTGGTTTTTCCTACCTTCTGATAAAAAAGCATTTATTCGCTAATGCATGCATAGTACCACAGTTAATCACATTAAGGAGGGAACCAGTGTCTCAGCTGTAAACTTAGCCCAGGAAGAAATGTTACTGAGCCTAGCTTCCTCTTGCAGAAAAGTAAAGCTGACGTTCATCGGTAGCTGAATTTTTGCCTCAGCTGTAGTCTGAGTGTGGCCATGGCAGGTATCAAGCCAGTATTTATAAATGAAATTTCTGCCCACGTACTTTGCTTTCTGCCTCCATCTCGAGCATAGTGTAAGAGCTCACCAAACTAACAATGCAGAGTTCCTTTTGTTTGGCTTGACATAGTGTAACTGTAACGATGGGATATGTTGTTTTAAAATAGTCCCGTAGTTTGCATTCCAGTCACATGCCTCTCTCCATCCTACTTCTTTCTTTTTCAAGTTTTGTGGATTGCTAATTTTTTGCATGTTATCTGATTTGACACTGTCCAACAGAGCTTTCTGCAATGATGGAAATGTTCTACACCATCCTCTATAGTAGCCAGCAGCCACATGTGGTTACTGAACACTTGAAATGTGCCTACTGATAGACAAATACCATATGATATCACTTATATGTGGAAACAAAAATATGATGCAAATGAGCATATCTACAAAACAGACTCACAGACATAGAGAACAGACTTGTGGTTGCCAAGGTGGGGAGGGGAGGGAAGGATTGGGAGTTCGGGATTAGCAAATGCAAACTAGTATACATAGGATGGATAGACAAGGTCCTACGGTGTAGCACAGCGAACCATATTCAATATCCTGTGATAAACCATAATGGAAAAGAATGTGAAAAAGAATATATATGTATAACTGAATCACTTTGCTGTACAGAAGAAATTAATACAACCTTGTAAATCAACTATACTTCAATAAATTTTTTTTAAAATGTGCCTACTGAGACTGAGGAACTGCATTTCTAATTTTAAGTAATTTAAACTTAAATAGCCACATGTGACTGTTGGCTTCCATTTTGAGTAGCACAGATCTAATTAGGTTTTGACAGGTGAGGTGGTTCTTGACCACACAGTGTGATCGATGGAATCTTGAGATTTGTGAGAGACTTTCAAGCGATTCTTCAGTGTCATAAGACAAAGAATATGTTCTTTAACAGTTGACTTTTGCCCAGTGCTTTCATAGTCCGCCAAGAGATGGATGTCTTCTAATCTCCTTTGTGAGTAAGGAAGAGCAGAAATGGTGCTCACCTGTCCAGTTGGGGTTTTGTATAGGCCTTAGTGATTCACTTGCTTCTGAGTCAGCCCAGTGCAAGCATTTTGTATTTGCCATGTTAAGAGAGAAGGGGCAAAGTAGTCAGCCGGGAAGCAGACCCGACTTGGTTCAGATTTTCAGAGTACATACGAATGCACAGCTTGCTGCCGATGTACAGCATGTGGGGAAAACCCAGGGAGAATTAGTTTTCTTTCGTGATTGAATGCTGGTACTTGGTGGTATGTGGAAAAACAGTCTCTTGCTTGTATAGGCAAACAGCTGTTGTTATCTGAAAAATAATCGTAATGATACAAAGCACACGTTTTTCATGTTTTCTGTCAGATCTGTCAGAATATGTTCTGTGTTAAAATGTGCACATTTAATCTGAAAAAATGTAACTGGTAATTTAACATATTAAAAAAAAATAAGTTCTTAGCCAGAAATGGGAGCTCACCATCTTTTTTCTTTTTTTTAACCCTCTATACCAGTACCGCCCAATAAAATGTAAGCCACAAACGTAATTTTAAAATCTTCTAATTGTCACATTTAAAAAGTAAAAAGGTAAATAGGTGAATTTAATTTTAATATAGTTTATTCAATTCAGTATATCTAAAATGTGTAATGTGTAATACTTAAATGTGTAATCAGTATAAAATTTAATAAGATATTTTGTATTCTTTTTCTGTAATGAGTCTTTGAAATCCATTGTGTATTTTACACTTAGAGCATATGGTATAGACTGACCACATGTCACGGGTGCAATCATGACATGTAGCCAGTGGCTACCCCACTGGACAGTGCAACTCTAGATCCTTATTTAGGGCATAGTGAACCAATTTTGAGCCTATGAGGGTATTTTGCCAGAATGTAAAGGAAAGATTATCAAATACCCAGTAGAGATCATCAGCATATCTACTGCATTGCCTGGCATCAACCCAGTTTATTCTGAAACTGTGGTGAAGAGGGAATATTAATTTGGGACCATTTGTAAGACTATACTTAGGGTTAAAATTTTTCTAGAGACTTTTGGTGCAATTCAGGTTTTCCTTGCTCAAATTGTGACAACTTCTAAGGACATTTTTAAATTCTAATTTTATGAGAGTTATGTCATTTTGTCTCTATTCCAACACATAAACCATAAAATTGACCAATTTTCTTGTGAACTACTTCTTTGTTTTGAACTTTACAAATCAGAGGGTGGGTTATCCTGTGGGTGTAACTCAGTCATTTGCTTTATTCTTATATAACAAAGTATTTCTATCCTAATTAACTTCAACTAGAACTTTAGGTGGTCTTTTAATACAACTTTACTTTGTTATTTCATAGTTTTGTAAATTAAATCCAAGTTTTTAAAAAAGGCAGATTTTACGTGGGTATGTTTTATAGGGCTATTTTCAATCGCTGTTAGAAAAGGCATTAAAAAATTCTGTTTGTTAAGAACCGTAACTGCACAGTTGTTTGAATGTACACAGAAAAAAAATAGTAAGCATTACTCAGAGGCTATATTTATGTTAACCACGAATAGTCAGTTGGTTTAATTAATATGTAATTTTTATAAGTAGGACACTTGAAATTTGGACTGAAACTCAAGGGAAACTTACTGGCTGTTTTGGTTGTGTAAACATCCTTATATAAGATAGAGTTTCTGGATTCTGTTGCATCATTAGATATTTGAGTCCTCAACTGGCTACTTTTCAAAGCTCTCTCAGCCTAATTTTCTTTGAGTGTAAATAATATAACCTGGCACGGAGTTGGGAGTCGGTAACTATTGGTCAGATGGATGGATGCTATGGGTGTCGCCAAGTCCAGACCATTGTAAACACTCAAGGTTAGCTATCTGTGTGTGTGTATAATTGCTACAAATTATATACAGAAAATATGTAGGGTAGCAAATATTACATATAGGGATCCTTATACTTAGGAAATACATAATGCTATAGGAAATTAAATATATGTTTTACATGTATTATTATATCCTTTTTCTTTTTAAATTTCCTGTAATTTGGAAAACATTTATAACAAGTGAGGAAGCTTTTAATAGTTAAATTGTTTGAAAGAAAAGAAACAGAGTTGACATATACCTTTTAGGGTACAATATCCTAGCTGCTTCAGCACAATTCTTTTCCTAATGTGAAGTTTGTAGTATGAACCAACTGTATCTACGTCTTAGACTACATTAGAAGCAAGAGATCTGTGCCTTCTTTGGGAAATAGTTGAATGGTTTCATATCTCAAATGTTACCTTTGTTTCCCCCTTGACTCATGGGAGAGCAAGAGTACAATTAAATTGATTTTAAATCACATTTAGCATTACATATTGATTAGATACAAGCGCTCTGAAGCAAACGCCACATTGTTCAACTCCAAAAAGCATCTGCATTGGGTAACAGAAGCAGCATGAGCTTCCATTTCTGTTAAGTAATTTAGCCCATGATCTAAGTCATGAGAGTGAGATACACGTGGTTAGTAAGTGGCTCCCAAACCTTATTATTGAAATGCAGCCTTCAGTTCAGTTTATTAGCTTGTTCTTTATTCTCATTTATATTTTATTACCTTGGAATACAGTCATAGGATCCTGGAAATGGAGAGTTCTTTAAATAAATTTTTCCTCATGTTTTTAGAATCTTGTTAAGTGATGTCCATGAGCAGTCGATGTCAGTCAAGCCAAGTTTTGAGATAAGGGGGGGGCAGGTACAAATGTTTCTCTGAGTCAGCTGTGATAGCATCTCTGTGTTTCTGCTTTATTTCTGTCATCTTTGTTTCTGGAGAGCAAATTCCTGGTTGTGGTAGAGGTGGAGGGAGTCAAGGGATGGCTTAGAGGGGTAGAAGTTGGATATCCAAAGCCTTGGATTGTTAAAAGTGGTTCTTCCCAAAATAGTTGCCTTTTTGTACCATGGGATCCCTGGCATGATAGCAGTGGGAGGAAAATCACCCAGTGAGTTACTTGGCCATCCCTTTAGCCCCTTGGAGGCTCCCACAGGCTCTGCCTGCATAGGTGAGATTCAGAAGTGGTGTGATTATTAACATCTATTCCCAGCTCATGCCACGCCCTTGGGGAGGAAAATGATGCGACTGTTGGGCTAGTTTGTCCCTCTCATCTTTGTCAGTTACTGTTCCACTCTGTCCATTTGATAGCCTTCCTGTTCCTCAGTCGGCTTTCTCTCTTGATGATACCACGGGCTCAAATTTTCCTCCGCTGCTGAGATAGTCTAGTCTAAGCCATCTCCTTTATCTAGGCCCAGGGGCTAAATCACCTCAGGTATGTTGGAAAGGCAGCACTGGTTGGTGTTCAAAGGCACAGATGGGGCAGCCAAGCTGTCTCGGTTCCCATCCTGGCTTTGCCATTTAAAAGCTTGGAGATTGTAAGTGCTTTTTTTTAACCTCTCCTATCTGAAGTAGAGATAGTAGTGGGACATGCCTCCTCAGGTAGCTGTGAATACCACACGAGTCAATGTATGTAAAGGGCTTAGAGCGGCACTGGCATGTAGTAGAGGTAAATCCACGCACACCTGTGGCATTCTGATGCTTAATAAGCACTGAGGAATAAAATAGCCTAATGGTACTTGTCCTACTTTGCATCTCCTCTGTTCGACCCACCCCTCATTTTGTGTACATAATAGAGCTGGTGAGGAGGGGCCTGTGCATTCAGGACTATTGCACCTTAATAATGTGGGAAAGGCAGGAGCAGCAACTCTGAGAGTGGCTTCCTGAGTCAGTGGAGTCTGTTTCTCCATTGAGGAATTGGGAGTGAGAAAGAAACCACTGAGGACCAGCAACCCAGGCCAGACGCGGGAGTAGAGGTTGGAGATGGCCCCCAAATTTATTTTTTGTCTTCTGAAACATGAGCAAGCCAAATTCTCTGCCTCCAAGGTGCTTAAGAGTGCCACGGGGAAGACAGATAAGAAAACAGACAGTTACAATATCATGTGTAAGGTACCAACAAGCGTGGAAACACATGCATGGGGGGAGGACACCGGGCGCACCCATGGAAAGAGTGGGAGAGGAGTGAGGACAGGCCTCTGAGAATGACAGGGCAGGTTGCAGTAGCTGGGCTGAGGAAGTTAAGGAAGGGCATTCCACGCCGAATGAATGAACAGCATGTGCAGAGGCCTAAAGGTAAGAGTGCTTGGTGAAATCCAGTGTGGCTGGAGCACAGAGTGGGAGAGGACAGGAGCGGCAGTAGGGTAGGTGGGCTGGGAAGTAAGAAAGACTTAGATCATGCAGGGTCTTCAAACCCATGCCCAGGCATGCAGAGGGGCCTGGTGCGACAGAAAGACTTGGAAGAACTTTTAATAAGGAGTGGTTGACGTGCTCTTTGTACAATAAAAATTAGGTCTGGCCACCTTTCAGGGAACTAAGAGATGTGAGCAAGACGGGGGGCTGGAGCTTCTGCTTTAAAATACGTACAACGTTGGCTTTCTGTTTTCCAGAGCACTCAGGACTGTGATGTTCCTTTAGCTGAAAGCCGTCTGTAGTCTGCTCCTGGCATTAGGTGGCAAGATGTAATTGTGACAGGTGTAAATAACATTTTGCAGTCCAGCTCAGGGGACAACGAAACTGAGATTGATGTGTTTCCAGTCTTTTGCTTCTGTAAAGAACACAGCAGCAAACAACCTTGTACATACATCTTTTAGGCACTTGTCCAGTTACTTCCTTAGGATAAATTCCTAGAAATGGGTTTGGTGTTTTAGGGCTTTTGATATATATGGTCCTAGAACGATTTAGATGTCTGCAGTCAGAATAGGTAAACAGGTGCTGAATTTTGTGGTAATGCTGAAAGCGCAGATAGAGAAATGAAGTGCATAGCAGTGAGCAGTCAAGCCTCAATAGACACGCATGCCTAATTTTTCTCTTTGGACTTCTTTGTACTGCGGGTTCTCTTCCCTGGTTGCAGTAAGACTTGATTGGATGAGTACCTAAGACTGACGGGGTGTTTGTCTATAATGACAAGTGCTTGACTGTAGTAGCAAATGATGAGCGGCCCTAGGGAGACATCACCACCCACTTGAGAGAGATCCATGAAGGGTTTATGACCCGTTTGAATCCTGATCGAGCATCACTGTCTTGACCTCAGGGAACCAATTGTCTGGAATACTTGCTCTGTCAGTCTGAGCGATGTGCTTAGAATCCCTTGGAAACCTAGGAGCCCGATTGTTTGTGAAACACAGAGTGAATTATCAAGACCTAGAGATTGGAAATATGTTATCGCCACATTGCACAGCCATGTTTGCCAAAAATATTGATGAGCTCATCAGATCCATTATGTAGCTTACCACAGTCAACTATAAATTATCTGAAATTCCAAGGCAGTGAATTTTTAATCTTGATCATACCAAATAAAATGGTTTTGTCTTTGCCTTTTGGTCCTTGTCTACAGTAGGAATGTTTACTTGCCGTATATGGCACAAAAAATTTTAAAGATCTATAGAAACGTTAACACACACACACACACACACACACACATATATATATACTTCACTAGTAGCTACAAAATGTGTGTCATCCTCTGAGTTTCTTCATCTGTGTGTGAAGCGGCCGGGGGCATCAGAGGAGGGGACACACTAAGATAGAGGGAATCACAAACAGGGCAGCCAGCTTGGTTCCCACTACCCTTCTTTGCTTGGACGTTCCCTTGAAGACAGGTAGAAATGCAAACGGAATAGCTGTACGGTCTCAAGATTCTGTACTTTCTGCGGCTAGTTCCCCACTAAACCTCCTCCCCAAGTCTAACTCATTTATCCCACTTCAGGTTGTTCCTTGGTTTAAAAGAAGTGAAGTGCCTACTCTGAGCCGCTGGGCTAGGATCATTACTGTAGGTTAAGGTAAAGCACCTTTATGATCAGTAGAGGCATTGCCTGGTGATCCATATTCTCGGTTTGTTTTTCTGTTTGCGCATAAGATGTTTTTGTTAAAATCCTCTGGTGGTGGTGTGGCTCGCCAATGGCCGCTGGTGAGGAGTAAGGTGTATTTTGCCCGTAGGGAGGCTGCTCGTGGCTGTTTTTTTCAGCCAGAGAACAGTGGTCACAAAAGCTTCATTAAATGTTAAAACAGTTAGCTAAACTAAAAAAAAAAAAAAAAAGTAGGAAAACTCCTGTGTAAGTAGGTAGGAGAAACATCAATATTGCCCGTGGAATAGTCTATTCTTCTAATTCGAAAAGAACAACTATTTGCCATGGTTCTCCTCCTTGAGCTGTAAGTTACCTAATTAAATGCATATGAAATTCACTAGGCTTCACTAAGGACAGTAATTTTCCTTGGTTGTTTTTAAAGTTGCTGGGACGAAAGAATTACTCGAGCAGGTAATGGATGGATTCTTCCATTGTGCACTGAGGTCCTGAACTAACTAATCATGCCATGGTTATTCATCAATGTGTTACTTAATAATTTGAAATTAAAGGCACCATTTTCATTTATTGCTGACTCCAGGGGGACTGTTGGTTCCAATATTTGAAGACTGTGACCTGGGTGGGGAAGCTCCCCCTTGAAAAGACCACAGCATAAATCAGGACAGAGTTTTGGCTTGGAATAGGTCATTGTGCACCCGTGGAGAACATCCTGATCATTGGTCTTTTTTGTAATCTTCTGTGTAAGAGTGTATGGAATTTCAGAGATTCATGTCTGTACTCAGCCAGGATGATTTTGTTTTGATTGTCATTGATCAGTGTGTTGCTTACTCTGCCACTTTCACCCACATCCCTGCCTCTGCCCCTTCTGCCCTATTCTCTGTCCAGTCTCTGCCCCTTTCTGTCCTGTGTACTACACTGCCCAGTCTCCCTTGGATCTGGGATTGACTAACGTGATGGTTAGGCAAGAAGTTGGAGGACTGAAGCAGAAAGCAGTTGGGATTGTCTCCCCTGACCGAACACTGCAGTTGACCATGGCTACCCTTCCTGGTCGCCCACATCCAGCCCAGCCTCCCTGGGCTGTGGTATAACCATTGCCTCCCCTTGCCTTCTGGGGAGCAGGGATGCCCAGGCTTCCTGCTGTTGCTACTCTGAGTGCCTCCATGTCCCTTGCTGGTTCCTTTCCCTACTTGCTCCTCTGTTAATAACACTTCAATAGAGCCTCTGCTTTTGGACCATCTGAGGTGGATTCTGTTTCCTCTGGGAACCTAATACAGTAGCAACAGGTTATTCAGTCAGGACGTAGTAGTGGATCTCAAACCTGGGTGTGTTTAAAAATCCATATTCTTGTCTCTAATCTTTGGAAGAATTCTACAGTATATCTGAAGTGAGTGTAATGTACATGAAGTGGCTGGGAAGACTCAGTGAGGAGAGCTTGAGCCTCATTTTCCACATTTGCTTCCGGCATTTTCCACTTCTTGTCTCCTCTCACTTACATAATTAACATTGCCAGGTTCTATCAATTTTAAATCCGGAAAGTAGAGTGTGATTTTTCAGTTATTGGGGTCCACTAATAAAAAGGCGGTGGGAAAAATGGAGGTATTTCTTTAGCCTCAGAAAATGCTTCCTCTAGAAAGCATTTTTACATGTCTTTTCTTCAACGGAGGGGAGATATGGTCACAGCGAAGGAATATGTTTTACTCCAGCCCCATCCCTTAGCTGATGGTTACTACTGCTGGTAGCTCTTGGCAAAGGGAGAGAATTCTGGTGAGGGAGACTGTGCATCTTTCTTTCTTTCTTTCTTTTTTTAAATATTTCTTTCTTTATTTTGGCTGCACTGGGTCTTAGTTGCGGCATGCGGGCTTCTTAGTTGTGGCATGCATGTGGGATCTAGTTCCCTGACAAGGGATTGAACCCAGGCCCCCTGCATTGGGAGTGTCGAGTCTTACCCACTGGACCACCAGGGAAGTCCCTGTGCATCTTTTCAATATAAAGTAATTACCATTTACTGTATGATCGGGCAGGGGGATGCGTGTAAAATTTAGTACATTGGTAAATTTACTGCTAGCTGATGGTCAAATGCTTATCTGTTTTGTTTTAAGTGATGTGAAGTGCCCACACTAGATGTATTTGATTTCTGTTCTCCTTTGATTGCAGAACTTAAGTAGAAACCTACCATTACATGGCTGATGATTATATACATTTGGAAACATTACAAAAACAATTGTATAGTTCAAAATGCAGGTACGTTCAGTAAAACATAACATAACATGATTATCCTGTAAAGCTAATCTTCTTGGTCCCCTTTGCTTCAACAAATACCCTCCTTGCAGGGCAAGGAGCACTGATTCAATTTCATTCTGAAGTGGACATTGTAGTTTGACTCTGTATTATTAATTCCCTTTTGGTTTGGTTTATTACATGTGAAATTTCTTCTATTGGAAATTTAGCTACATATTCACATTGTTATTTTATTCACCAAATCCTATTAGATTCAAAGTAAAATCATTTTTAGCAACAGAATGAATTTAATGGTAAGCATTAAAAAATCCCAACTCTCAAGGCATTTCTCTATGCTAGATTACTGCTCTGTAGCTTTCATTAATTAGATTTCTGAAAAACAAATCAAAACAAAACATTTTCACTAAAGGAAAACTGTATTTAAAACATTTCAAGTCTTAGTTTGCGCTTAGAGATGTGTAAGAATCTATTTTAAATATATTAAACTAAGAATCTATTTTAAATATATTAAACTATGTCTAATGCTTATATACTGCATATTATTTAATTTATCAAAAGTTTCTAGTGACAGTCTAAAGTTAATGTGAGGCTTAAGGGGTTTAATAATGATAATTTAATTTGGAAGCATCTGTGTCTTCAAAAACCCTCTGGTCACTTAACAGAACACAGTAAAATGTAATTATAAGATATGTATCATGCCTTCATATTTCTAAATTTCCATCATGTTTTCCTTCCTTTAATCATGTATAAAAATACGTATATGAATAATATGAAAAAACTCCAGGTTGGTATTTTACTCTCTGCGTATAAAGTGCTGACATGTTCTTTGAGTACTAAGAATGAGAATTAGAGGGACATATTAACCCTGTGGAAATAATCTGGTCACTTTTATATGACCTTTGGAGTGAATTCATGAATATCTAGAAGGCTCGTGATCATCACATGCACTTCACTGATGCCTGTATTCACGAGGGAAAACTCGGAGCCTCAGGCAGGGATCCCTTCTAGCAAGAGTTTAACATCTCTTTTGTTTCAAGGTTAACAAGGTTAACTCTCTATCTGTGGTAGGTGATACTGGTTTGCTAGTAGAGATAGAATATTTCAAAGTAATTTAAAGACAAACTGAGCAGATGTAAAGAAAATAAACACCAAGTGATAGTACAGGGGGCGTAAGATGTGACCAAAACCATGAAGGTGACTGTGGTTGGGGAACTGCTTCCGGTGCACTCGGCCTCCTGGTGTGAAGTCTGGAGACCCCAGGGTCCTGGCCTTGCTTCAGTCCTGCAGTGTGACCTGGAGCAAGTCACATTTTCTGCAGCTTTGGGGACACTGGATCACTGTGGTCTAACAAGACAACATATGAAAGTGTATGGCCCTCAGGAAGTACTCAAAATTGCCCAGTAGGAATCTTTCAGCTCCAAAATTCTCATTCTCTGTTTATTATCTGTGTGATTGGCAGAGTGAAAATAACAGGAAAACGGTGCTTAAAGTAAGAAGGCTGGGGGCAGGCCAAGGGTACTGGAAGTAATGCATTGCATATGGAATTTTAGGAGCTGAATTCTAATGAGCACCCTTGTTTTCTAGTGAGTGATCTTGAGAAAGTCAGGGTACCTCTCTGGACCTTAGACTTCTTGTTAATGAAACAGAAGGACAGGGTTGTAGAATGTTTGAGTTGCCTCCAAGGTCAGGAAGTTGGTGCTGATTTTGGGTGGCCTCAACCTGTAGCAGCTTGAAGCAGGATTTCGTTCCCCAACCGGAGATTGAAGTCAGGCCGCGGCAGTGAGCGCGCTGAATCCTAGCCACTAGACCACAAGGCCAGTGACAAGGCCCTGGCCCGTTGGCTTTGTAGAAATGAATTTTCACAAAAAGATAGAAAGTAGTGAAACAAGTAAAGTGTTCATTAGGAGGAAAAAGAGTATGTGTGAATAGACACTCATGGGCGGGCTCAGAGAGAGAGTGATAGTTTGAATCACTTACGTGATTCCCTTTATCTCTTATCTGGGCAGGGCTCAGCTCCTCTCTGCCCCTGCCATTACTGTTATCTTAACTAGTCCACCAGAGGCAAAGTCCAGTTATTTACTCTGTTGTTATTTTTATCTGGAAGTATAAACAGGAGTCTGGCTGTAAACGTCTAACCTGGAGCGCATCTATCTCCTGCCTCAATGCTTCCTTTGTGTCAGTTGGCTCAAACCTTAGTTGGGTATAACAACCAGTGTCTCCCTGTCACCCTTGCCAAGTTAATGTTATGTCACATGTGGTCACATATGTGAAAGCACCTTAACATTGTAGACATGTCATCTATTTCAAGTAGTTATGATACCGTTGTGATCTACTGTTACTAAAAAACAGGAGTTTCAGTCCTAATGTACCCCCAGGATCTCTTGAAATACAGAGACTAGAACTTCTGCACATACAGTAGACATCATGATGACTTGGAGATGTGTATGGACAAGTGTGCCTGGACAAGTATTTTTCTAAAAACTTCCATGGGAAATTCTGACATGGAATCTATGTTGAGAAGCCTGGATGGGTACCTTTTATATACAGGAAGTCCTTGGATTTCAGCAATTTCTCTATAGGCTTTGGGGTTCTTCTGTCAACCACTAGTTCTGTAATCTTGAGCAAGTTATTAATCTCTCAATGCTTGGTTCCTCATATCGAAAGTGTGGACAGGGACACCTCTCTTTCTCAAGTTGCTTGAAGAATTAGATGAGATATTGGCTGTCTATTCTTTGAAAGGTGGGTACCATGTAGCAAATGCTATGGTAACTATTATCTTTGGTTGGGGAAACCCTGATCCTAGAGAACTAAGAGGGCCAAGCATGTTTTGGGTATCCCTGATCAAGTAGATAACAAGTTAAAAGACCTTTAATAATATTCTTAATTCTCACTGAAATTTGTAGCTCTGCCTTCATTCTGGTCATATCATTAGATTTAGTGTATAATTGAACATGTTTGATTTAATAAATTAGTTAAATGGGTGATCATTATGATTTAGATTTCATTTGAGTCCTTGAGGCAATATTTGCTGGTATAAATATATTAGGTAGTTTGAAAGAATTATCAGAAAGATTAAAATATTAATAAGTTCCCCTATTTCAAATTTATATCTCACTAATTATAAATATCCATCTTTCCTTCTATGTTACTTGTAATTTTTGATTTATAGCACACATTTTATAGAAATGTGTATATGTTTACTTATTGGATGCTTTTAGGTCAGTAACTTTATCATTTTTTTTAAAGATTTATATGAATGTCTGAAATTGATACCAGGAAGAGAATTGCCACCTAGTTCAAATGTAGCATTCAGGATATACAGTCTTTCTCCCATTACAGTTGTTGGACAAGGCATAACACTTGAATTTAAATCAAAGTAAAAAGCATTCTTTTTAGTGTGCACCTGTTAAAGTGCTTCTTTATTGGAGACTATTTGTGATGTGATTAGAAATGTAGAAAAAAATTTATCTCCAGTTAGCCATTTTTGTCACTTGTTGTTGCTTCATTTGTGTTTACTTGGGGCACTCAAATTTTATTTTGAGGTTTTGTCCTGAAAATACTTTCTTCTTCACACTACTCGCAGTAATGTTGCCACTGTCTCCCTGTGCACCCCCCCCACCTCCAGCTCTTCTTTTCCTTTAGTGAGTGTGCTTGCTTCTAGAACTTTACACAGGACAAACAAACTAAAAATAAAGGGGAAGCTTCACGTTGTCATTGTTTTCACGAAAGTGTGAGAATGGCTGGATGATTTTCACTGAATTTGAAAAGTTTACTTGAAATGGTTTTACTTGAAATAGGGACTGGGTTGTACATATGGAAATTCACTTGAGAGGGACCGACCTTGTGTGGGAGAAATTCAGGCATAAGCTGCCATCCTGTGGAGCACTTTAAACCGAGGTACCAAGAGCCCCAAGTGACTGTGTTTTTGTGCAGAGATGCTCTGGTGCCCCCTCTTAGTGGATTAACTGAAAGAGTTTCCCTCTTTTCCTTCCTAAAAGAATCCTGTGATACATAGGCATTTTCCCCCCTGCCCAGCCTCCACCCAAAAGATTATGGAAAGATGCCTCCATCCCCAGGACCAGGGGTCCATACTGGTAAGAAAAGGCAGAAAGTCGGCAACCCAAAACACATTACGATAATTACAGTAAAATCACCACTGGAAAGGAACAGCTTGCCACAGCATCTCTGGAAGCTTCCACAGTTATTATTGATACTTTATTCATTTGGTCTCACTGTGGACCTGCT
Organism: Monodon monoceros; assembly: GCF_005190385.1. Classification (NCBI taxonomy): domain Eukaryota; kingdom Metazoa; phylum Chordata; class Mammalia; order Artiodactyla; family Monodontidae; genus Monodon; species Monodon monoceros. The sequence goes on along the minus strand of NW_021703780.1, from coordinate 73,587,233 downwards.
GCAGTTTGAGTTGGGCCATTTTCTGTCCTTGACATGGTCTTTAACATGCTTATAAGGGAAATTCCTTTATCTTCCTGTAAACACGGTCTGTACATTCCAGAAAATCTGATACATTTCTCTAGCATGCCTTTAATGTTAAGCACTGTCTCTGCCCTTTTACTGGCAGCTAGATATCCTAATCTGTACAGTACTCTATCACCTACTCTGCTCAATGTTTGTTTGTTTGTTTCTGAGAAACATCATCCTGTGAGAACGTATACTCATTTGAGGTAAAAATCAATTTTACATATTGATCAGGATGTGTCAGCACATCTTTTGAAAATTCATCGCATACGGTTTGCTTGGCCATAATGTATGGCCTGACCAACCAACTCCTGTGGAGTGAAGGGGGGTCAGTGGGTGGGTAGATGAATGAGTAAATGAATAAGTTTTCAAAGGAAAATTCAGAGATTGTGGAGGTTGAATAATGGCCTGCAAATAGGCTCACATTCTTAGTTCCTGGAGCCTGTCAATGTTGCCTTCTGTGGCAGAAGGGTCTTTGCAGATGTGATTAAGAATCTGGAGATGACAGGCGGAGTCAAGGTGGCAGTGTGGGAAGACATGGAGTTAGAGTCTCCCTACAACTAGGGTGCCTGCCGGCTGGTGGTGGAAAACTCTGACACCCAAGGAGATGGGAGGAGCCCCGAAGCGAACCGATGGCTTGCGGGATCTTGGTTCACGAGTCCAGGGTTGGGCCAGAGCTCTTGCGGTGGGAGCTCCGAGGCTGAACCACCGGACTAACAGAGAACCTAAGACCCCACGGAATGTTCATCAGAGTGAGGTCTCACAGAGTTCCTCATCTCAGCACCAAGACCCAGCTCTACGCAATAGCCTACAAACTCCAGTGTCGGAAGCCTCAGGCCAAACAAACAGTAAAACAGGAACTCCCACTCATTAAAAAGAAAGAAAGAAAGAAAAAGAGACAGCAAAAAAATAAGTCACAGATGAAGGAGCAAGGTAAAAACCTACCAGACCAAATAAATGAAGAGGAAATAGGCAATCTACCTGAAAAAGAATTCAGAGTAATGATAGTAAAGATGATCCAGAATCTCGGAAATAGAATGGAGGCACGGATTGAGAAATTACAAGAAATGTTTAACAAAGATCTAGAAGAACTAAAGAACAAACAGAGTTGAACAACACAATAACTGAAATAAAAAAATACACTAGAAGGAATCAATAACAGAATAACTGAGCCAGAAGAACGAATAAGTGAGCTGGAAGACAAAATGGTAGAAATAACTGCCGAGGAGCAGAATAAAGAAAAAAGAATGAAAAGAATTGAAGACAATCTCAGAGCTCTCTGGGACAACACTAAACACACCAACATTCGAATTATAGGGGTCCCAGAAGAGGAAGAGAAAAAAAAAGAAAATATTTGAAGAGATTATAGTTGGAAACTTCCCTAACATGGGAAAGGAAATAGTCACCCAAGTCCAGGAAGCACAGAGAGTCCCATACAGGATAAACCCTAGGGAAAACACACCAAGACACATATTAATCAAACTGACAAAAATTAAATTCAAAGAAAAAATATTAAAAGCAGCAAGGGAAAAAAAAAATAACATACAAAGGAATCCCCATGAGGTTATCAGCTGATTTTTCAGTGGAAACTCTGCAGGCCAGAAGGGAGTGGCAGGATATACTTAAAGTGATGAAAGAGAAAAACCTACAACCAAGATTACTCTACCCACCAAGGATCTCATTCAGATTCGATTGAGAAGTCAAAAGCTTTTCAGACAAGCAAAAGCTAAGAGAATTCAGCACCACCAAACCAGCTTTACAACAAATGCTAAAGAAACTTCTCTAAGCGGGAAACACAAGAGAAGAAAAAGACCCACAAAAACAAACCCAAAACAATTAAGAAAATGGTCATAGGAACATACATATTGGTAATTACCTAAAACGTGAATGGATTAAATGCTGCAACCAAAACACACAGGCTCCCTGAATGGATAAAAAAACAAGACCTGTATATGTGCTGTCTACAAGAGACCCACTTCAGACCTAGGGACACATACAGACTGAAAGTGAAGGGATGGAAAAAGATATTCCCTGCAAATGGAAATCAAAAGAAAGCTGGAATAGCAATACTTGTATCAGATAAAATAGACTTTAAAGACTGTTACAAGAGATAAGGAGGGACACTACATTAATGATCGAAGGATCAATCCAAGAAGAAAATGTAACAATTATAAATGTTTATGCACCCAACATAGCACCTCAATATATAAGGCAAATGCTAACAACCATGAAAGGAGAAATCGACAGTAACACCATAATAGTAGGGGACTTTAACACCCCACTTAAACCAATGGACAGATCATCCAAACAGAAAATAAAGAAGGAAACACAAGCTTTAAATGACACAATAGAGCAGATAGATCTAATTGATATTTATAGAACATTCCACCCAAAAGTGGCAGAATATGCTTTCTTCTCAAGTGCACTTGGAACTTTATCCAGGATACATCACATCTTGGGTCACAAATCAAGCCTTGGAAAATTTAAGAAAATTGAAATCGTATCAAGCATCTTTTCTGACCACAATGCTATGAGATTGGAAATCAGTGACAGGAAAAAAACTGTAAAAAACACAAATACATGGAGGGTAAGCAGTGTGCTACCAAATAATCAAGAGATCACTGGAGAAATCAAAGAAGAAATTAAAAAAATACTTAGAAACAAATGACAATGAAAACACGATGACCCAAAACCTATGGGATGCAGCAAAATCAGTTCTAAGAGGGAAGTTTACAGCAATACAATCTGATCTAATGAAACAAGAAAAACCTCAAATAAACAATCTAACCCTACCCTTAAAACAACTAGAGGAAGAAGAACAAAGACAACCCAAAGTCAGTAGAAGGAAAGAAATCATAAAGATCAGAGCAGAAATAAATGAAATAGAAACGAAGAAAACAGTAGCAAGGATCAATAAAACTAAAACTCGTTCTTTGAGAAGATAAACAAAATTGATAAACCCTTAGCCAGACTCAAGAAAAACAGGGAGAGGACGCAAATCAATAAAATTAGAAATGAAAAAGGAGAAATCACAACTGACACTGCAGAAATACAAAGGATTATAAGAGACTACTACGAACAACTATATGCCGATAAAATGGACAACCACAAAGAAATGGACAAATTCTTGGTACAATTTTCCAAGACTGAACCAGGAAGAATTAGAAAACATAAACAGACCTGTCACAAGCAATGAAATAGAAACCGTAATTAAGAAATCTTCCAACAAACAAAAGTCCAGCACCAGGTGGCTTCACAGGCGAGTTCTATCAAACACTTAGAGGAGAGCTAACACCGATCCTTCTCAAACTCTTCCAAAAAATTGCAGAGGGAGAAACACTCCCAAATGCATTCTACGAAGCCACCATCACGCTGATACCAAAATCAGACAAAGGTATCACAAAAAAGAAAATTACAGACCAATATCTCTGATGAACATAGATGCAAAAATCCTGAACAAAATACTAGCAAACAGAATCCAACAGCACATTAAAAGATCATAGACCATGATCAAATGGGATTTATCCCAGGGATGCAAGGATTCTTCAATATACGCAAATCAATCAATGTGATATAGCACATTAACAAATTAAGGAATAAAAACCATGTGATCTTCTGAATAGATGCATAAAAAGCTTTTGACAAAATTCAACACCCTTTTATGATAAAAACTCTCCAGAAAGTGGGCATAGAGGGAACCTACCTCAACATAATAAGGGCCACATATGATAAACCCACAGCCAACATCATTCTCAGTGGTGAAACACTGAAAGCATTTCCACTAAAACCAGGAACAAGAAAAGTATGTCCACTCCTGCCACTCTTATTCAACATAGTTTTGGAAGTCCTAGCCACAGCATTCAGAGAAGAAGAAGAAATATAAGGAATACAAATTGGAAAAGAAGAAATAAAACTGTCACTGTTTGCCGATGACATGATACTATACACAGAAAACCCTGAAGATGCCACCAGAAAACTACTAGAACTAATCAATGAATTTGGTAAGGTTGCAGGATACAAAATTAATGCACAGAAATCTCGCATTCCTATACACCAACAACAAAAAATCAAAAAGAGAAATTAAGGAAACCTTCCCATTTACCATTGCAACAGAAAGAATAAAATACCTAGGAATAAACCTGCCTAAGGAGGCGAAAGACTTGTACTCAGTAAACTATAAAACACTGATGAAAGAAACCAAAGATGACATAAACAGATGGATAAATATACCATGTTCTTGGATTGGAAGAATCAATATTGTGAAAATGACTATACTACCCAAAGCAATCTACAGGTTCAGTGCAATCCCTATCAAACTACCAATGGCATTTTTCACAGAATTAGAACAAAAAATTTTACAATTCGTATGGAAACACAAAGACCCTGAGTAGCTAAAGCGATCTTGAGAAAGTAAAATGGAGTTGGAGGAATCAGGCTCCCTGACTTCAAACTATACCACAAAGCTACAGTAATCAAGACAGTATGGTATTGACACAAAACCAGAAATTTAAATCAATGGTACAAGATAGAATGCCCAGAGGTAAACCCATGCACCTATGGGCACCTAATTTATAACGAAGGAGGCAAGAATATACAATGGAGAAAAGACAGCTTCTTCAATAAGTGGAGCTGGGGAAACTGAACAGCTACATGTAAAAGAATGAAATTAGAACACTTCCTAACACCATACACAAAAGTACACTCAAAATGGATTAAACACTTAACCAGACACTATAACACTCTTAGAGGAAAACATAGGAAAAACACCCTTTGACATAAACCACAACAAGATCTTTTTTGACCCACCTCCTAGAGTAACGGAAATAAAAACAAAAATAAACAAATGGGACTTAATTAAACTTAAAAGCTTTTGCACAGCAAAGGAAACCATAAACAAGACAAAAAGACAGTCCTCAGAATGGGAGAAAGTATTTGCAAATGAAACAACAGACAGTGGATTAATCTCCAAAATATGCAAACAGCTCATGAAGCTCAATTTCAAAAAAAACAGAACAATCCAGTTAAAAAATGGGCTGAAGACCTAAATAGACATTTCACCAGGGAAGACATGCAGATAGCTAAGAGGCACATGAAAAGATGCTCAACATCGCTAATCATTAGAGAAATGCAAATCAAAACTACAATGAAGTATCACCTCACACCAGTCAGAATGGCCATTATCAAAAAATCTAGAAACAATAAATGCTGGAAAGGGTGTGGTGGAAAGGGAATCCTCCTGCACTGTTGGTCGGAATGTAATTGATACAACCACTATGGAAAACAGTATGGAAGTCCCTTAAAAAACTAAAAATAGAACTACCATACGACCGAGCAATCCCACTACTGGGCATATACCCTGAGAAACCCATAATTCAAAAAGTGACCTGTACCACAATGTTCATTGCAGTACTATTTACAGTAGGACATGGAACCAACCTAAACGTCCATTGACAGATGAATGGATAAGGAAGATGTGGCACATATATGCAATGGAATATTCCTCAGCCATAAAAAGAAACGAAATTGAGTTATTTGTAGTGAGGTGGGTGAACCAAGAGTCTGTCATACAGAGTGAAGTAAGTCAGAATGAGAAAAGCAACTACTGTATGCTAACGCACATATATGGAATCTAAAAAAAAAAAAAAGTACTGATGAACCTAGTTGCAGGGCAGGAATAAAGAGGTAGACAGAGAAAATGGACTTGAGGACATGGGGTGGGAGGGCAAAGCTGGGGCAAAGTGAGAGTAGCATCGACATATATACACTACCAAATCTAAAATAGTTGGCTGGTGGGAAGCAGCCGCATACACAGGGAGGTCAGCTCAGTGTTTTGTGATGACCTAGAGGGGTGGGATAGGGGGTATGGGAGGGAGGCTCAAGAGGGAAGGGATTTGGGGACATGTGTATGCATATGGCTGATTCGCTTTGTTGTACAACAGCAACTAACACAGTACTGTGAAGCAATTATACTCCAATAAAGATCTATTAAAAAATAAACCAGGGGCTTCCCTGGTGGCGCAGTGGTCGAGAGTCCGCCTGCCGATGCACGGGACACGGGTTCGTGCCCCGGTCCGGGAGGATCCCACATGCCGCCGAGCGGCTGGGCCCGTGAGCCATGGCCGCTGAGCCTGCGCGTCTGGAGCCTGTGCTCCACAACGGGAGAGGCCACAGCAGTGAGAGGCCCGCGTACCACAAATAATAATGATAATAATAATAAAACAACAAAAAAAACCCCAGAACACAACAAAAAAAAGAATCCTGAGATACCCTGAATTATCTGGGTGGGCCCAGCATAATCAAAGGGTCTTTGTAAGAGGGAGGCAAGAGAGTCAGCGTTAGAAAAAAGGAAATATGACAACAGAGGCAGAGATTGCAGTGATGCTGTTTGAAGATTGCAGAAGGGGTCACAAACCAAGGAATACAGGCAGCCACTAGAAACTGAAAAAGGCATGGAAATGGATTCTCCCCTTCAAGCCTCCAGAAGGAAGCAGCCCAGTCAACATCTTGCCTTCAGCCCTGTGAAACTGCCTTCAGACTTGTGGCCTCCAAAGCTGTAAGAGAATAAATTTGTGTCATTCTAAGCCATGAAGTTTATAGTTAACTTGTTACAGCGCTAATAGGAACTTAATACAGAGATTCATAAACTTATAAAATGTCAGGTAATGAGTACTATAGTCCAACAGGAGTATAGTTCTGCTGACGAGGAACGTGATGCTCCCTCCATCACATCACATGTTCAGGATGCCAGTTATTGTGGTTTTGACCCTTCTGATGAGGTGTGTGTGTTGTGACAAGGCCCAAAGGACAGAGACTTGGGACTTGGGTGGAATTTACTTGATATATTTCACTGCTTCCTGAAGGCTTTTTTTTTTTTTTGGTTTGTTTGTTTGTTTTTGTTTGTTTGTTTTTGCGGTATGCGGGCCTCTCACTGTTGTGGCCTTTCCCGTTGCGGAGCACAGGCTCCAGACGCGCAGGCTGAGCGGCCATGGCTCACGGGCCCAGCCGCTCGGCGGCATGTGGGATCCTCCCGGACCGGGGCACGAACCCGTGTCCCGTGCATCGGAAGAGGACTCTCGACCACTGCGCCACCAGGGAAGCCCCAACTAGGTTCTTTTTATGAAGGAACATTTCCCTCTACTAATCCCATACCTTTCTCTTCAACTTTCCCCATAGTTTATTTTTCTGATTTCTGTTTCACTCTTGATTCAGTGCTGTTCTTTTCAGAGAAGAAAATCTTCCTTTTAATTTCCAAGGAAAGAGGCAGGCACTCGTTGCTTCTTATTGTGATCTGATAGGGGGGTGATTTTTCGTATGTCTCATGTCCAGAAAATCCTATACTGCTTTGTCGCTGCATTGTGTCATGCTGTGTTGAGCTTTTTTAGGTGGCCGATGTGGAATCTTGGATTAGTAATTCCCAGTACTAATGTTCTGTAGCACCTATGGAGTTTTGACAGTTTCTCCTACATATTAGCTGTCTCCTTGGTGCAGTGATTTGTTAACAGAAAAATAATATCATTTTAATATTTTTATTAGTGTTTTTATGAGGTTCCATCCCACGCAAACTGCCTGTTGGTCGCTTTGTGGTAGTTAACTATTGCAGTATCCATGAAATTTGGGTATGGATGGGATTCACTGTGAAGAGTAAGCAGTAGAAAAATGTAATGAGAAACAGAGGAATTCTAACAGACCCTCTGATAAAGGGATGGTTTCATTTTGAGAGTTGCTGCATTTCATGTTTATCAAAGATTACAAATGTGAGTCCCAGAGTAAATAGAATCCTCAGAAAAGTTTAGTGATGTATGTATTTGTTACAGGGATTGATTTTCAAAAGTCCTTAACTAGACTTTGTTTGATTGATCCTCATACATACCTATAAGGAAAAAAGTAATTTAAATGGATACAAGTTGTTTGATTATTTTAGAATATAAAGTTGAGTAAAAAATTGAACCTTAAAGTTTTAAGAATATATATTATTCACTTAAAATTGATACATTACTGGAACCATATACTTTGCCCTGAAAATTTATTTTAAGATTCCTGTAAGGCTGTGGTTTACAAATTTTATTGTGAATAAGAATCATTTGGAGTCACTTAATGAAACATTGTTTCTTGGGCCTCTTAACTCAGGGATTTTGTTTCAATCAATTAAGAGTGGACTCTGGAATCTCTATTTTTACCAGTCACTATAGATAATTCAACAATCCTCAGGGTATTCTTCAAGAAACACTGCTATATATACCCCACCAATAAAGGAAATAGTGAGTGTGTGCTATTTAAGAAATTCCTGAAGTCTTTTCAGAAAAATAGTTGTTGGAAACGCCGTTTGCCATATGTAAGATATGCTGTGCTGAGTTACAGAACACTTTAGGAAAAGGCTTAATGTGTTTCTAGCGAGCCTGTAGCGTTTGTTAAGGTTCTGGCTTTCACTCCAATTTGTAGCGTTGCGAGCGGCATCCTTTAGGTTTGGCTGTAATGTGTTTAGCTCAGTGGCACGGAAACTGGCAGATATTTCTGTAAGACATACCTACTGAGAAATAGTGCTTGCTGCCATTACCTTGATCTGCATACATTGAGCACTTAACAGTTTGCATTTTTTGTTTATTCACTTGTCCTAAATGCTTAATGAATGGGTTCCCTAAGGCTTTAATTTCCAGCCAATCCTAAATTTATTACTAAAGTTTATCAAGCAGTAAACACACTATTGCACTTATACTGTCATGTTTTTATAAAGCATCTTATAAAAGGTGACATCTGGCAAAGAGGCAGATCTATAAAAATCATGTGGGTGGGTGTTGTGTCATTTTTTCTTCCATACTCCCAGAAAGAGTAATATTATTTTGACACACACATACATACCCACTGTCAAGTTTCTATTTTTATAGCTAGCTTACTGCACATATCCTTAAGCTATACAAAACCTTTGGGCTAATGCAAAAAGTGACATTTCTGCATATTTATTACAATGCCATTTTAGAGGTTGACTTTGCCTGATAGGATTTTTCCAAGAACAGCGTCATCTTCATGACAGTAGACATTGCTGAGAACAATACCATTGTGCAGTTAGCCAGGAGAGGTCAAATATGGAAGGACAAATCATAAATAGCTTAATTGAATGCTTGGCATGATTATTTCTCAATGTTTGCTAGAAACAGGGACAGAAGAAACTGCAACACAACCCTGATGAGCAGATCCCTAAGTCGTCAGAATCTGAACTCATCCTTTGTCAACATACACCCTACCCCAAAGTCCAGAAACCCTACTCCTAGGTTTATACCCCCAAAATGAATGCATTTATCCACCAGAAGACTGGAGAAGAATGTTCATAACAGCTTTCTTTAGAAAAGCCCACACTAGAAGCAGCCCAGATGTCCTTCAGTCACCAAATGGATAAATGTAGTAGACTTGTAAAATGGAATACTTCACGGCAGTGAAAGCGTACCACCTACTGTCCCATGCACCAACATTAATGAATCTCAGAGACAGTTGAATGAAAGAAGCTGGCTACTGAAGAGTACCTACTGTATGATGTACTGTACTGGAAAATTCAAGAACTGACAGAACTGACCAGTGGTGATAGAAGTTAGAATAGGGCTTACGTGTGTGTGTGTGTGTGTGTGTGTGTGTGTGTGTGTGTGTGTGCAGGTGGGGGGTAGTTTACTGAGGGCACTGTCTGGGAAGGGGCAGAGGGAGTCTTCTGGAGTAATGGAAACACAGTGTTTCACTGTCTGGGTCCTGGTTACCTGTGTGTATACATATGCAAAAATGCAGAGGGGCACGCTTAAGATTATCCCACCTTACTATATGTTCTGGATACCTATTGCTGTGTAATAAACCATTGAAAAACGTAACAGCTGAAAACAGTTTGTTGGTATTATATCTCACAATGGTGTGGGTCAGGGATTCGCAAAGGGCAGCGCAAGGATGATTGGCTTATCTCATCCAGTAAAGTCTGGTGCCTCGACTGGGGTGACTCCAATAGCAGAAAGTCAGTTAGGTTCTCCCCTGCGCCTTCTCTCTCCCCGCCCCACCCCCTGGGGCTATCTAAATGGGCTTTCTCGGGACATGTTGACCTCAAGATGGTCAGACTTCTTACCTTAGAACAGTTCATGACTTTAAGAGCTGGTGTTTTAAGAGAGTAGGTGGAGACACAACAGTTTCTTAAGACCTGGGCAGAGTAAGTTCGGCTGAATTCTCTTGGTCAGAGTACTTACCGAGCCCACCAGACTCAAGGAGATAGACCCCCTACCTGTCACTGGAAGGGATGTTAAAGATTTTGCGGCCACATTTTACAGACGCAATATCTCAATTTAAAAGTTTTCTTTAAAAAGTTAAAATCGGTCACATTACTCTCAAAACCTTATTTTCTGTTGGAAGGTATTGCAAAATTTAAATCTAGTTCTGAAAAACACAAACAGCAAAAGAGACCCTCCATCTGAAATCACAGTTTCCATCCTATCATACATCTCCTCTCCATTTCTTTTTGAGGTTGAAAATTCTGTGACTTTTTCTTATGTTATTTGAAGTTTCTGGGCTTTGAGTTTTATTTTTGCCAGGCTTGGGTGAACTTAGACTTTTATGTAATCATTTACGGCCTAAAGTTAACTGTCAGATTGAAGTCAGATAAGGCTTCTGATACAACTGAAATCCTTTGCTCCTTTTGATTTATGGATAATGAATTTTCCCTCTTATGGTCATAGTATCATTTTTAAGAAAGAAATCCTATATTTCTTATTAATCATCTATCAGAGCTATGTTGCCCAACCGGTCTCTTTGTACAAATCCTTATTAAGAGATGAGCACAGGGCAGCTGCATTTATGAAGTGAGGTTTTATATGAGATGGACTGGCAATGTTTATTCAAGCTAAATAAAGCCAGCGTGAAAGCAGAGCCTTTTAACTTATTTGGCTTCATTTGAACATGCCACTGATGTAGACAGCTTGGGCAAGCAGTGTGTGTACACAAAAAGCTACATTATCAAACATATCGAAAGGTTTCAATGCCAGCGCACCAAACATCTGTAGCAGAGATAATTACTGCACCCGTGCTGGGCATAATTTAGGTCAAAAGAAGCACTTCAGCCAGATCTTTAAACAACATTGTACATCTCATTTGAAGTTTTTGGGACCATATCTCAATTTTGTGCCAGTATCTTCAAAGTCCATTTTACAGAGTCAAGATTAGAAAACTCTGACTTCATATCCTCTCAGATTTTCTTTTTAATTAATTGCAGAATGCTATCCTTTTGCTCCCTCCCCACAACCCCCATCAAACCAGAAAGAATTTGTGCGGTAATTCCGTATCACTGTAATTTCAAGACTCTGCTTTCATTCGTCACTTAAAGAGCTTTGCAGTATATAAAGCAGTTAACCCAGCTCCAAAGCCGTATCACTTTGTCAAAAGAGAGTCGTTTGCACTTTACGTGACAAGCTATTTGTATAAAGTGCCAGGGTTTGCACTAAATATACTGCATGAAATCTAAGTTATAGATGATGGAATCTTGTTTGTAGTGCTTGTCATTTGCTGCTCACTCTTCGCCCCCAGCCTTGTAACTCCCTCCCCCCAATCGAACGGGACTGTTTTGAAGAGACCCCTTTAATTTTGACAATATTAATGGTGTTGCCTGAGCCACATCAGAAGGCACACAATTCTAGAGTTTGATGAACACATTCGTTTCCTCTCACTGATCTCTGACTCTTGAATACTGTAGACTGCTTAGAGAAATGCTAACATGCACATTTGTATATGTGTCACGTCTAAAGCATGTTTATGTGTACAAATAGTATCCACGTGTGGGGCTGTGAGTATAGCAGAAGCATGACCTTAGGAATTGGCTAGGTTCTAATCCATTCCCTTCTGTTCTCGAGCAGTATGACCTTGGACAAAATGAGATGTTTGAATGTGTTTGCTCCTCTGTAATTTGGGGGCACTAATCCCAACCCTCAGGAGTCTTGGCGCATTGGTTGTCATGTGTGGCGTATCATGAGGACTAGAAGTCCCTGCATTCTTAGGACTATCACAGTGAGCACATTTTCGTGGCTGCGAGTTGAGCTGATTCTCTGTAGAAGGCTTTTTGGGTTTTGTTTTAATCTAAACACTTCCAAGAATTAGTTATTCATATTTAAATTGTTAACAAATGTAAAAAATATATATATATTTGATACCTACTTCATGTAGATATCCTTCACAGTAAACTAGGTCTCTCCTGGGATATAGCGTTTCCACCATGCTTCTCAAAGGTGTCCACAAGCCAACACCAGTGGCTTATTATCACCCACAGGCCTATGCAAAATACGGATTCTCAGATCCCAGCCCAGACCTCTTGAAATAGAAACTGCATTTCAACCTTTATTTATTTTCACACTAAAGTTAAAGAAGACCTTTTCTAGTAGAGTGATCACTGGTTCTTAAGTTGGAAGACCTCGGTTCTCGTGGAGTTTTTTTGTTTCTTGTTTTTAAAGGTTTTTAACCAGGACCTTCAGTAAGAAATAGATTTAATATCACTACCCAACGAAGAGGCGCATACGTGCTCACAAACACATGTAGTTAAAGTAAAAATTGCACCAAACAGTATTTACCCTTGCCGTATGCTGAGCACTCAGACGTTTTTTATTTCAACTCCAAATATGCCAGCCGTGGCCCCTTAAATTGATTCTATAACCATGCGTAAAGAACTGTTGTTCTACACGACATTGTGCACTGTTTCCTCCCCAGGCCTTGCTTTTCTCAACTGTAAAAGCGTGTATGTTGTATCAATTGATTTCAAATGTCTCTTAGCTTAGACAGCCTGTGTTGCACTTCAAAGTGTGAAAATCCACTTCTGGACCACATTTTAAAAGCAGCATGTTTATTGGTTATTGTATGTGTTGTTTTATTGAGAGGGCGGAAGGAGCGCAGACAAACAATGGCTCACAGACCACAGCTTTTGCATAATAAAAGCTCACAGCCCAGAGTGGTAGACCGTGCAAAGTGAACAATTACATGCCGGTCCTAAACGTGTGTCATTATTTAAAACAAACAAAACACGCTTTTAAGCTTTTAAAAATGTGTATACTTTGTCAGTGTGTAACTAAAACATAGTGAACTAAATCCTCGTCCTGTCTAATACACAATCAGAATATTTTTTGGGGGGGGAGGGAGGTACCAAATTACTTTATTTGAAGGAATGGTACTAAGGAAAGAACTTGTAGATGTTTTGGTACAACTTACAGAAAAGGTAAAGGTAACCCAAACATGCATGCACTGCCTTGATGCAGGCAAGTCACCCCTGTGGCTACAGGAAGCCAGCCTAAGGCTTAGCTCTCATTATCACTGTATTCCAGGGTGTGCTTGTCAAAGAGATGCTCTGTCATGCCAGATTCGGGGGCCCCCATCTTGGGCAAGTTGGTTATGTGGTCACCCAATTCTTTGATGGATTTCACCTGCTCATTCAGGTCATGAGTCTCAATGAAGTCGCACAGATTGGGGTCATTTTTGTCAGTGGCCAGTTTGTGCAGTTCCAGTAGTGACGGATTCACACTTTTTTCCAAGCGTAGCGCACGTTCCATTGCATTCAGCCCGTTCTCCCAGTCATCGCGGTCTGGTTTCTTGATATCCTGAAGGAAGATTCGGCCACCCCGTTGGTTCTGCAGCTGATTCATCACTTTCTCAGCATGTTCCCTCTCCTCACGAGACTGATGAAGAAAGTATTTGGCAGAGTTCTTCAAAGCCACATCATTGCGGTCAAAATAGTACGACACGGACAGGTAGACGTAGGAGGCATATAGCTCCAGGTTGATCTGGTGGTTGACGGCGGCCTCCGAGTGCTGGTGGTAGTGCTGGCGCCCCTGCGAGTGGGAGGCGGTCGTCATGGCGGGCGGCCGAGGGGAGGCGGCAGCGGGGACCTTGGGGCGGTCGGAGGGCGCCGTGAGGTGGTGGCGAGGGCTGGTGCTGGGCGGCCGGCCGGAGCGGGGGAAGAGCGTCGGGTTCCGTCCAAACACTGTCGAAGCAGGAAACTGTGGCGACTCTCCGTGAACTCTGCAGTGGAGAAAGCTGACAACATCTTGACCGGTGATGAGAATTGAAAGATCACCAGTGAAGGGCAATCATCGTGTCCCTCCTGATGTGGTGCCCTGAGAAGGGCACAGTGTGGCCAGTACAGTTTTGGGGCCAGGAATATGTAACCCGAATCCAATCTCCAGGACACATCAGAGAAACCCCAGCAAGGAATAGTTCTGTTAAAAAAAAAAAAAAGTATGTGGAAGGTGCAAGTGGGGATATATTGTGAAACAAAAAAAGTCAAAGAAATGTTTGAGATCAAAGGAGACTACAGAGACAGGGGCCGTAAATGAGAGCCTATACTAGATCTTACAATGGACAGGGAGAATGCCATAAGGGACATCACTAGTTAATAGACAAAACTGGGGAAGAAGATGGTGGATTAGATAAAATATGGTACCAATGTTACATTTACTGAAGCTGGTTGCTGTACTGTGGTAATAAGAGAAATTGTCCTTATTCTTAAATGCACACTGAATGAAACTTATTTTCAAAATAAGGACAGGAAATAAACAGTATGTGTATAGGGAGAAAGTGCAAATGATAAGCAGATGGGGAAAATGTTAACTCAAGATGGATCTGGGGCGTAGATAGGTGTTCCTTGTGCTATTCTGGTTCGTGGAATTTGGGGATACATTTGAAATTAATTCCAAATTAAAATTTTTGAAATTTTCCTTCCTCTCCTCTAATGGCGCCCCTTTGTGTTTCCAGAATGCCTGGAGTGCTTTTGCCTTGGGGCTTGTGCCTTTTTAAAGCCAAGCTGGGCTGAGCTGGAGCCCCCTGTATTCTCTAGTTTCCCGAAACTCTTCGCTTCTTCAGGAGCTGACAGAATAGGCCTGCAGTGCCCACCTCCCGTCTATGCCCTTGTCCCTCAGACCTTTTGGTCTGTCCCTCTTCTGTCACACCTACCCCTGCTTCAGTGCCCCGATACATTACTGATTAGCTGGTGCTGTTAGTCTTTCTCACTTGGCCTTTTGCTGACCTTGACCTCTATCCAATTCTTGGCCCCTTGCCCCAGTTCACTATATTCTCCCACCTTTCAGCACCAATCTCTTGGAGAGAGCACTGCTCTCTTTTGATCCTGAAGGAAACCCAGGATCCTCTTTTTAAAAACACTGTAGAACAGGGACTCAGATACCAACAGATGTCTGCACACACCAGGGAGTCCAGAGGCTTCTGGTGATAGGTCTTGGGCTCTACTGAAGCCAGAAATCCACAAATACCTTTAAAACATTTTAAAAAAGCAGTGGTCTCCCTTTCCTGTGGCAGAGGAGTGCTGGAGGAATAAACAAAGGTGGTTCTTGCTTGTCTGCTCTGCCAAGTGCCCACATGGCCAGACAGATTTCAAAGAAGTGGCCCTCTGTAATTGTTAATTATCCTTCACAGCCATGTCCTTGTCCTCAAGAAGGTGCAGTCTTATTGATGAGGTGAGACACTTGAATGTGAAACCGACTGATAGCTTGTGTGATGAACTGCGTTCAGAAAAATTATAGTAAGTAATACGTGGCAGGAATTGGAGAAACCAAAAGACCATTGTGGCTGTGGATGCAACTTGGCTGATGGAAGAAGTTGGAGAGCAACGAGGATGTGTCTCCCAGAATCTCTAGAAAGAGCCTCCTAATGGCTCTGTAGTGAAAGACAAAGCAAGCAGGCAAGGAGCCCGGCTCTGGGGCACAGGATACCAGATGGTTCATTGGAAGTCGGAGCTCAGGGTCTGAGGGGTGAGGGAAGAGGGCTCAACCCTTGGGCTTCAGCCTGCATTTTCACAAAAAGCCTCAATTTAGATTTTAGATATTATTTCCAAAAGAGGAGAGTTACAGAAGTGTTCTAGCTGGAATGCAAAAAGCCCTCTGCCATACCCCTTGACCATTCACCTGCCACGTACTTTGAATTTAAAAAAAGGAAAATCCCACATGCTACGGAGCAACTACACCCATGAGCCACAACTACTGAGCCTTTGTGCCACAACTACTGAAGCCCGTGTGCCTAGAGCCTGTGCTCCACAGCAAGAGAAGCCACCGCAACGAGAAGCCCGCACACGGCAACGAAGAGTAGCCCCCGCTCGCCGCAACAAGAGAAAACCCGCACGCAGCAACGAAGACCCAAAGCAGCCAAAATAAATAAATAAATTCATTAAAAAATTTTTTTTTTAATTTAAAAAGTTCTGTCATTACCTTAGGAATATCTTAATTATTTTGATTTTATATTTTCCTGTTCAAAGTTTCCTTTTTTTTTAAAAGATTGGCATACTTTTTGGACCACTGGTTTGAGATTTCTTCCTTTCTGCTTTTCTCAGTATACCAGGGGCCTCAAAAGCAGAGGTCTTCCATGCTCTCAGGAGCTCTGTCCCTGCCCGCCCATGCCTGTAATAACGTCCTCTCGCCACGCGTCTCCTGCACCTGGCCAGGTGGAGTTCTCCTCTTCCTGCCACCTTCCCCACCCCGAGATTAACAGTTCCAAACCTTCTACTGCAAGCACAGTTGGTACTCAGTTTATTGGTAATTAATGAGTAGTACTTCCTTGGCAGAACATAATGGAACTACAGAGCAATCACTTAGAAAGGGAAACAACTGTCAGTTATCACTCTAATGAACCCTGTTTAACAGAGGTGATGGCAGCCCGGCTGAGGCACAACCTTCTGTGCATCGAACGTGGATCCCTTAATAACTCCATTCTGTACTGTGTGTAATTTGCAAAATAACTGCTCTCAAGGCCAAATTGTAAAGTGGCTTCAGCTATGGGTAACAGTGTAATTTTGGAACTAGTCTCAGAACTAGTTATTAACTGTTCACTGTTAATATTTGAATATGAGTAAACAGAAACAATTCTTAACATTAAAAATTTAAATAGTATGGTAGTGGTGGTGACAATTATTGAGATGATCATAGCAGTGATGTTAACAAATGACGTTAATTGAATCATACGTGACAGGCCCTATGCTGAACATTTCATATGCATCATCTCACTTAATTCTCAGAACAATCGAGTGTTAAAAATCACTTTTCAGAAGGGCAACTTCATGGCTGTTGTGCAAATAGAAACACAGTTTAAGATCTTATTCAGCTCATTAAGAGGGTGAGGGACCTAGTAAGATGTTAAAATTAGTCCAAAAATAATTTGAGATTGTGTGTGTGTGTGTGTGTGTGTGATTTGATAGATTGTTGGGCCAGATACAGAACAGGATAATGTCCTGCTGGTCCATAAGAGCTCACAGAAGTTACTGTCTCCCATCAGTTGTAAAATAGCCCTGTAAACAGAAAGTCACACCCAGCAGTGGGAACACTACGCTAAAGGAATCCAGTAATCTCGTTTGCCTATTTCCAAGTTTGGAATATTTTTTCTGATACCTGTAAGGCAGATGGTGCTATAATTCACACATTACAAATGGAGAAACTGAGGCTTTGTGATGTTAAGTAACTTGGCCAAGGTTATATGAGAGGTGGAGTGGTGACTGACTTGAGTCTGACTCCTTGCACAGCTGGCACTGTGGTGATGAAGAGCATGGGCTCAGTAAATGAACAGGTTTGAGTTCAACTCCCAGTGAACTTGGGCCAGGTAACTACTGTGCCTTTATTTTTTCATCCGTGAGGCTGTGTTGCTAATAGTTTTAAGTCACATGGTGTTGTGAGGATATGGTAGGGTGACATGTTAAAGCCTTATGCATGTTGTACATGACATTGCACTCCCTCTGTAAACGTCAGCAGCTGTTGTCATCACCCGTACTGATCATCACGGTCGGGCACCACCTGCATGTGTCTTGCAAATAGCAGTGCCCTCACCTTCTCTACCTCGACTGGCCGTGGTTGCCTTAAAAGTCTGCGCACATCCAGAGTATGAGCTCCAGGAATCTCCGTCACAGAAAACCAATTCTCCATCACAGTTTTCGTCCAGGATCGTGACCAGATTCAACTGACCCCAGGAATAGAAAGGTAGTGTAATAGTTGGAAAAGTATCTCTTCCTCCAGGGAACAAAACGACAACAGTGCCATGTGGCTTATAAAAATATTTGCCCCTGCTGTTCTATAACCTGTAAACTTTACGGGTGCATGGATCCATGATAACTGTAGCAGGTATCATTTTAAAAACCTACTCAAAGTAAGTATCAATGTCATAATACAACACATGCTAGAGTAGATTTTTCTCAATGGCAAAAATCCAAGCATGGCATTCAGTTTTTCCTTCCTGGAACTCATGTTCCCTTGTATCAGTGACAGTGGAGTTGAAATGTTTAGGTCTCGTATTGGATATCATCTCACTGTCTTGCTTTGAGCAGATGAGGCGTTGGAGGCATCTCTATCAATCTTGTCTTTTGGAATTAAGGAGTGCCAAATGACAGAAATCAAAGGTTCAATGACAAAATGGTGTGTGCTTGGTGAATTGACCATTTTTTTAAATAAGATTTTTCTGTAGATATTAAGGAGGTTCAAATTTTTTAGGAGGTAATTTACTGGAGACACACTTCTATACTGGCTCCTTACCTGTGAGATTAGAGCCTTACTGAAGTCAGCATATGTATATCTAGTTACTCACATATATCAAAAATTTCTCTTTATGCTCTCATCTTTGTTGTGTGGGGTAGAAGGAAGCGTTCATCTCAAAAATGGGACATGATTTCTTGATTTGGAATTCTTCAAAAACACATAAACATGATTAGCTTTGTCTTCATAGGATTCATGTGTTAGATTTTTGCCTCGTCACAGCGGAAATGCAGCATGTCGGTCTTGTTATTGTGATCCTAAGATGAAGGCAGATACTCGATTAATTCTTTATGATTTTCCTGTTATCATTGATAATACAAACAATACGTCTGTACTATTTGAGAGTTGACAAGCACCAAGTATATTTTTAAACATGCCAAGTTTGTTTGGTACTCCTCCTACGTATTTTCTTAAATTTGTAAAATTGTGAAATATTTGTTTCTTGTATATTTAGAATTATTGCCTTATATGCTCTCTTACCATACTGTGAATGGTCCAAGAGACTCAGTTTAATTTTGCAGGTATATTGTTGTGAGGAATTGTTACAAAGAACTATTCTCAAAGGGTTAAGCAGTTGTTTCTAGTGGAAATAAAGTGGACTGAAAGAGACATTGAAGAGGCTTGCAAATGATATCTTAGTAACTCATATCAGGATCGCCCCAAATCTGTTTTTACAGTTTCCTTCTTGCATGGAAAGACTACAGACAGGTTTATTTTAGCTTAAATTTCTGTTCCATATGGCCTTGGCACCCTCACAGCAAATGTATTTTCTATTTTACTCTTAGTTTTCTCAACCAAAATGAGACTTAAGTCACCAGGGAAATATTGCAGTATGTATTGACTTAGGGGATATATCTTTTCTAATTTTAACTTCTTTAGAAGTTCAGTTGATATAAATATCCTTTAGTGTAGTTTGCCAGGCACTGCGTACTCTAGTTCTAATCAAAAGTCATACCAAGTCAGAAGAGAATCAGGGGTTAGTGAAATTCTTCTCAACAGTTGTGTCCGTTCTACTTCCTAATGGTCATATGTCCTAAACTTTTCATGCTTGAAACCGCTCATGAAGACATACCATGTTACTAAATGTGGGGTCCTTCAGAATATAGTGGGCGGGGGGGAAGAGAGTAGTGGAATTATGTTTTAATTGTATAGTCATTAACTGACTGAATTTGCTTTTTTCAAAATTTTTACATTAGCCTTCATGACCTTTAAAAACATTGTGAGTTAAGGCAGAACTTAAGTAATGCAGTCTCATTAACTTCAATAACGTTCAATAAAAATTCTAAATTTAAAAGACTTTCTTCCAAAAACAGTGTGTAATTGCTAAAGCATTAAATAGAGCATCACAGTTTAAAATGATTAAAAATTACTAAGTATCCATTTAGGATGAGATTTGTTTTATGATTGCAAACACCTCCAAAACAAATCGACAGTCAATTGCAATGCATGTTGCGATGTAAAAGCACCGTTAATTACTGTCAATGGTACTTCTCTAACGTACGTAAATACATCTTCTGCACCGGAGCGCTTGGCAGTTATTTCTTACTTCTTTCTAGACAGTTTAGAGATCCTAATTTATTAATATTCACAACAAGCTGAAAGATAAACATTGTTTTGAAGCTCTTGATGAATGGCGACTGGAGACATACTGTGCTTGTGCTGAGAGTAGCTATTAGCTTGTTGGCAATAACTCACGGCCCTACATGAAACAGACCCCGAAAGGGAGACCAGGAGTTTAAAATGATGTTATTAAGAGTCTCTGGAAGCACTTTATTCTGAGGTACCTCAGATTTGAAAATTTTATTAGTCTCACTCTACACTTATTTCATTGTTTGTCCCCAGAATGTTAAACTCAGCACAGGCTCCTGCCACGGTAAGCATTATTTTTGATGCACTTTACTGAATATGACTGACAAGGACTTTTTCAGGCATACATTGGGAGGGCAGTGTTTCCTATTTATTATGTCCTTTCATCTCTGCCTGAGCTAGAATATTCATGCTGTAAAAGTAATAAAAAGAAAAAAGAATATTCTGTGTTTTCTTGCAAACCTCACCCCCAAACCCAAACAAAGTGAATGCTTTAGTGACTCACAGGTAGGATTTTCACCGATTTAGATATAAAATGTGACAGTTGGCAGAATCATATATCAACATCTGGATCCTTCTCAAGTGTCATAGGCTGAGTAGTAGGAAAGTAAAAGCAAATTTTACAATGAAATGTTTTTTGGCGTTTATTTTTATCATAGACTAGATTGAAAGGTTTTGTTTTCCCTCATATCTTCTTTAACTTTCTTTGATGGAGACATGTGTAGTCAGCTTAGCTTAGTTGCTTAATAAGTTAAAAATATCGAGTATTGATGAAAATTTCAAATATTGTTTCTAATTTTGAGTTTCCAGATTTAGCAAGTAAGAATACAGGAGCCCAGATCAATTTGAATTTCAGATAAATGCAATTTTTAAAAAGATTTTAGGGTATTTTAATGTCCATTTCGTCAGTGGATGTGTTTTGCAATTATTAGGATTCACAGTTTTAAGAGTAGAGCGAAGGAAAGATGGAAAACACAAACAGTTGGTTCTTGTTAAATTTCAGTTAAAATTTGTTTCGTGTAAGTATATCCCATGTGATACGTGGCACATACTTACCCTAAAAGATTTTTGTTGTTTGCCTGAAATTCAGCTGCTCATTCTCTGTTTCATCTGGGAATGCTCTTCTAGTTTATGATGAGAAAAAAATCAGTGCTTTTTGTGAGCATTTAAACGCACACTAGATTTTTTAATGTGTAGAATGGCAGCAAAAATTGTAGCAATCTCCCAAGGCCGTTGGGAGTATTAAATGCATTGATACTAGTGAAGCTTGTGGAACAGTTCCTGGCATCTGGTAAGCACTGTGGAAGAACACAAGCTTTTGTTCTCAAATGATCATTTGTTCTAATGTTAGACACCTTTTCTACCGGAAGCCTGCTGTTACAGATAAGTAAAAATGTGAAGGAATCTTCCTGATGTGATTGACAACAACTATAGTTCATCTACAAAAATATAGGGTGCCACAAGTGACCCTGTGACTGAAATATGTAAAAGTTCAATATGTTACCGTGCTCACAGGCATTGAAAAGAGCCACAACAGTGGCAACTTTTCCTTTTGCTTTTTACAGAGACACATTGTATTTATTATTATGGTATGTCAAGTCGGCTCTGGGACATATGTGTGCTTGAGAAAAGAATAGAGCAAGGATAAAGGAGCCAGGTAGGAGCCAAAGTGCTAGTCACAGTTGGTAGTGAGCAAAATGAAGTTCAGCAGTGTGAACACAGAAATTCTTATTACGCCAGATGGAAATTCACCATGGTGGTGGTGGGTGTTTTAAATGTAAGATCAGCCAGTGTTCCTGATTATTCATTTGTGATCCCTAAGAAATGCCAGGTACGGGGCACCCCTACCTTCTATCCCTGCTCTGGGAGTCAGTGTAGAGGTCAGAGCAGGCTGGGTTATAATGTATTGTTACAAAATAGCAACAACAGTAACAAAATTTCTGAGGCTTAATCAACCATCATTTATTTCTCATCCTTGGAGGTCCCACCGTGGTTCCAGGGGTCTCTCCAGAGCTGCTCTCCTCCAAGGGGTGGCTCATCATTTTACTCCACTGCTGACTGGTGGCACCTTTATTTCAGGACTTGAGGTTTACTACAATTGTGGAAGAGAGGCATTGGCAAGTGCACATGGGCAGTGATGTGGAGCATGTTACTGCTGATCACAGCCAGTGGCCCAGAGCTGGTCATGTGGCCCTGTGCAACTGCAAGGGGGGTTCTGAAACATAGCCTTCCGTGTGTCAAGCAATGCACGTTCTGGGAGAGGACCCAGAGCAATTAGCACTAGTTTGCCATACTGGCAAATGTTGCTGATGGATTTTGCTATTCCCTTCCACAAAGCCCAGAGGCAACTTCAGAATTCCTCTCCACTGTGTGGCAGGCAGTAGTTGGCAATCAAAACTGGCAAGAGAAGTTGAGACACAGATGTAGAGAACAAACGTATGGACACCAAGGGGGAAAAGCAGCGGGGGGTGGGGGGGGGTGGGGGGGATGGTGGTGTGCTGAATTGGGCGATTGGGATTGACATGTATACACTGATGTGTGTAAAATGGATGACTAATAAGAACCTGCTGTATAAAAAAAATAAACAAAATAAAATTTAAAAATTAAAAAAAAAAAACACCCAAAACTGGCAAGAGAGCTGAAACCTGTTAGCCATTGCTGCACTGCTCCCATAAGCCAGAGAAAACATCTACTGCGGTAGGAATTTGGATGTCATGCATAGTGATTAGAGTTTTAGGAATAAGTGAAAATAGATTCTTAGGATAGTCTTTATCACAGGTTTATTGATTTGAATTTACCATCCCTCCAGCTTCTGTTTGATTTGGGAGAAGGTAGTTTCCAGGTATCCCGGTAATCAATCTCAACGATAGTATTTTAAAAATGTTATCTCCAATTGACCTGAAATGTAAGTCCTCCCTAGCTTTGTTCCCATGCAACACAAGTATTAGGAGTTTTTCATAACTGTGACGAAAATGGGAGAGACTTATTAACAAACGTTGAAATAAAAGTTGAAAATTGTTTTTTGATCCTGGTGTAAAACTGATGGTATCAAAGCTTTTTCCAGCTTAAGGCAGCCTTGTCCATGATACCTGAAAGTGCTGCTTGATGAGAATCAGATCAGCCCCCATTTGAGCCTGGCCATTTCAGTTCAGTTTTCAGTTAGGTGAAATTTTCTGGTGAGTAACACTTTCTCCCAATTAACTTTGATGAAGGGATGTAGCCTTAGAATGTTCTCAGGTTGGGAATATGAGTTATATGTCAGTGAGATTTGATTCTTGGAAGACTGGAGAATAATGAAGACACCTTTGAAATGGGGAATTACTTTTCAAAGTTTTTCTACAATGCGATTGTTCATACTGGTCCTAATCAACAACATTTGTTGTTAATGTTTTCTTTTGAATAGCTCTTCAGTTCAAGGCGCAGTGCTAGACACTGTGATGAACATTACGTTATAATAGAAGTATTTTACAATGGAATATTACTCAGCCATAAAAAGAAACGAAATTGAGTTATTTGTAGTGAGGTGGATGGACCTAGAGTCTGTCATACAGAGTGAAGTAAGTCAGAGAGAGAAAAATAGTGTATGCTAACACATATATATGGACTCTAAAAAAAAAAGGGTTCTGAGGAAGCTAGGGGCAGGACAGGAATAAAGACGCAGACGTAGAGAATGGACTTGAGGACACTGGGAGGGGGAAGGGGGAGCTGGGACGAAGTGAGAGAGTAGCATCGACATATATACACTACCAAATGTAAAATAGATAGCTAGTGGGAAGCAGCCGCATAGCACAGGGAGATCAGGTCGGTGCTTTGTGACCACCTAGAGGGGTGGGATAGGGTGGGTGGGAGGGAGACGCAAGAGGGAAGAGATAACGCGGATATATGTACATGTATAGCTGATTCACTTTCTTTGTAAAGCAGAAACTAACACACCATGTAAAGCAATTATACTCCAATAAAGATGTTAAAAAAAGTTATAATAGAAGTACTTTCTAAAAATAGAAACTGAGAAATTGGAGAAAGAGAAAAATATGGCCAAATATAATCAAGTGCTTAGCTGTGTTTTTCACGATAAATAGTCAGAGGAGCTAAGGCTGGAGAAATTGCTCAGGGTCGGAGTAGGGCTGTTGGAGGAGGAAAAAAAAAAAAAAATCACTGAGCATTCCATTAATTAAATATGTCAGGAGGAGAGAGAGGTTGTATGGCACCCCACACTGAAGTCATAGACATTTAGTCAGAAGCTGTTTTTTCTTGCCTCTTTCAGTGAAAACCAAGCTTTCCTTGAACTCTTAGTGATTTTAAAAAAAAGAAAAACACACAAACAGTATCATTTAATTCCCACAGTATAATGATTCAAAGTGACCTTCAGTTAATTTCTAATTAGAACCTCCATATACTTCTTTTAAAATACAAGTTAAGATAGATGCAAAAGATATTAGTCTGACATTGAATCATACAGGTAGTCAATGTAAGTGTTTAATCATCTCCTGAGAGTAAGCATTTTTTTTCTTTTGTAAGATTACTCATAGTTTTTAATTGATGAGACCTATGTTAATATATGTTTTTAAAACCACAGAGATCATATACAAGCCCATTTTCTTGGGTAATCTGCACCCCACCCACTCCCCGTCTTTCCCTGAGTCCTTCTCCTCTATCAAGAGGTTCAAAAGTTAGGTGTGAAATCTTTGATACCTTTCCCTAGGTGTTTTGCTGCTGTTACCTGTTTTGTTCTGTTTTTTGTTTTCTGCTAAAACCTAATTAATGACTAAAGGTCATCAGGAACATACTTGAATTCCAAGGTAGGTTTATTAGCCTGCTACAGCAAGGGTGAACACGTGCCGGAACTGTGGGTTGTCTCGAAAGGATGAATTAGAGAAGGGGTACTAGAAGATTTGGGGGGCTGAAATTAGTCATGGGATGTGCTTAGGTATTTGTCAGAATATGTCCAGTAGGCAGTTTCTGGAACAGTTTCTGAGTCTCTGAGAAAAATGCATGGCTCTGAATGAACTAATGGTAAGTTTAAGCTTATCTGTCATCATGGTTTGGTTAGGTCCAGCTTCTCTGTTTCATGAGTCATAGTGCAGCTTTGCAAGGTATGGTTGATATTCCCATTCTCAAGGGGTTCATAAGTAAGACTCTCCTGCTGAAATGTAGTACCTATTGTACATTTCCAATTTTTCTTCTTGTCCTCGTGAAGCAGTGCTAATGCCATATGTCACAGACTTACTTTCCTATTTTAAAACACTGATGTTTTATTTTGTTGATCATAAAGCTATTAAAGAGTTAGAATAATGCTTTTAGATTAGATTTTTATTTTAGAATAAATCACTTAAAGGAAAACCATTTCACTGTTTTGAATGAATGAACAAATGAGATTCTTGAGAGAGGGGAGGCCTGAGTAAGATCCAGGAATCTAAGGAACCCTAGAGAATCTAGGATGGTTTTGGGAGATCTGATTTGGGTATTAGAAAGGTGGGCACTGTTTAGAAAAGAGCTGGAAACCAGGGAAACCAGTGTGATGCCCATAATAATAGAGGTTAGGGAGAATGGGGGCTGGATTTAGGGCCGATGGAGTGAAGTGGACAGATTTGAGAGCTGCCCAGAGGTACAACCTAGATGTGACTGGTCAGGTGAATGGGTAAATGAAATGTGATACATCTACATCATGGAGATTATTCAGCATTCAAAAGAATAAACTATTAATCCACACAGAAACTTGCATGCATCTCCGGAGAGTATGCTGAGTGAGAAAAGCTAGTTTCTAAAGGTTACATGTTGTATGATTCCATGTATATAGCATTATTAAAATGACAGAAGTATGGAAATGGAGAACAGATGAGTGGTTAAGGATGGGTAGGGAACTGGGGTGGGAGGGAAATGGGTTTGGTTACAAATGGGCAATACGAGGGACCTTTGAGAATGGAAATGTTCTGTGTCTTGGGAAAAAAACATACAAAGGTGAACGATTTAACTGAGGCTGTAGGTTTATTTTTGTAATTGTTATTTTAGGTACAGCATATGGTTGTAGTCATTGTTTCTGCATTCATGTCCATTGGTGTTTAGAAACTAAAATTGTGGTATAATGAAATTAGTTCATTATTCTGGTCCAACTTCTGTTGCTAACTAAGTTGTGACCTTGGTCACGTTCTTCATATTTGCTGGAACTTAGGCTCCTCTTGAGGGCTTTGGAATAATTACCGTCAGAGGTCCCTTCCAGATGTAAAATTTGATGGTTTCATGTTTGAATGCATCAACTGCATTTCAGCATCTCAAAAGTACACTCAGACATGCAACAGTGGGTCTGTTACGTTATTGATTTTATTTCATCAAGAATGTTTTTGCATGGGTTATTTTAATGCGTGGAACTTACCAGTATTTCTTTTCAACAATGCCAAAGGTTAAGACCCCCAATTCCCCCCTTGCAGTTAGTTCTCTAAGTACTTCTATGGAGACTAGTGACTTTGAAGTCAAAGACGAGGATCTTTATGTTTTCCTTAGTTAGCTCCTGTGTCCTGTCTCCTTAACTTTTGTAGTTTATAAATTCTGTGGTATTTGACTTGAGCTTTTCAGGAAAAGTGCAAATTAGAAATAAGTAATTGATCACTATGGGCGTAGAAACCCCAATAGTCAGAATGTGCAAAGTAAAAATATCTCTTTCCACCATTATAAATAATGACCCAATATTATATTTAGACTGATTTTTCACATAGAAATGTAATCTTGGGAAAGAAATAATAGCTATAAACCAAGGTGTATATTATAGTATATTTGAACATCAGCTCTATATTACTTATGTTTTCAAAGGCATTTTTATACTTTGAAAGCTCTGGGCTTAATGTATTATATATATTGGCATCAGGGGAACCAAAATGAAATATCAGTTTGATTTAGGGTTGCTATGGAGAACATTTTCATGTTTCAGTTCAATAGTTTATAATATATTTATGCATGCTTATATACATATACTTAAGCACATTTATAGTTTGGTGAATATTTTTAATTGACTATCATGATTTAATAATAGCCATTTGAAACAAAGCCAATAAGCAAGAAAAAATACACATTTCAAGTTCATTTTATGACTGTAAGAGAAAGCGTTTTAAAAGACTTGCACACTTTTTCTGCACAGAAAGCTTTTCGTGATCTTTTTGATATGCCTGCTAATATTATTCAGTATTCATCCTTTGATTTCCCGGCTTCATTAGTTAGTATTTATAATTGCTTGGGTTTGGGGTATCTTGGCCAGCAATTTAATTACATCTAACTATCAAGTCACAGACAGAATGATCTTATTCTAGTTGCACCATTTTGTCCTGGGTATGATATTCCCTTATACTGTCTCCTAAGACTTTCTTAGAGCAGCATGTCCTAGAAAGTTTTGGTTTAATAGTTTTTAAAATAAAAGAGCTCAAGAGCAGTGAACAGCAGCTAACATTCAAGTTAGGCTGCAGCCATCAGATTTTCTCAGGTTCCTCAACTATTATTCCTGAAGGGGAAGGAAAACTCCCAGTTGTTTAGGATCCTCTTTGTGCCTGACACTGCGCTAATCTGGAGGTGATATTCAACTACAGTATAATATACATCTTGGTTTATACTTACTATTTCTAATTAAATCTCTTACACTAATCTTATAGAAAGAGAAAATGTCACCCACTTACTTAAAAGTCCTTACTTGTCTCTTTTAGCTTCTGGTGGCTCCTGGGGTTCCTTGGCTTGTGACACCATAGCCCCAATCTTTGCCTCTGTCTTCCCTGCCACTTCTCTGTGTCCAAGTCTGTCCCTCCTTTCTCTTATAAAAACACCAGTCCTTGGATTTAAGGCCTACCCTAAATCCTGTATGATTTCATCTTGATAACCCTAATTAATGACATCTGCAAAGATCCGAGGATCAAATCAAAGCTAACTCCAAGTCAGAAAGTGTAAGATGAGGCCACTTGATTTTCTCGGGTTCTGCGGGCATTTATGCTTGTCTCCATTCCTCCTCCCCTGAGCAGCCCCCTGGACCAGACTGCTAAGACTCAAGAGTTTTTGGTGCAGGAGCCTACGTAAGTGCCGCATCTCTTCGCCTCACCCCTGCGTTTCCTTTGCCTTCTCCTCTCTTCTGTTGTTTTAGTGCCATGTATGTTTCAGTCACACCATTCATCTCTAGTGAAATGTGTTCTAGCTTCCAAATAGGCAACACACAGTCCAGTATTTGAAACAGAATTCATTTGGAGAGACAGTATAATGCAGTGAATGAAGCACAGGCTTTGGAGTTAGGAAGAGAGAGTTTCATTTTCCGATTCTAGACCTTCTCTTGCTGGGTATGAAATGCAAGTGAGTTAGTTACCATCTCTGATATTGCTGTCTGTATCTTGTCGCGAGAAGTGGAGATGCTCCACTTCCAAGCTCACTCACAGGGTGGTTGGCAGGATTCAGCTCTTCTCTGCTTGTTGGACTGTTGGCCTCAGTTCCTTGTCACATGGGCTTCCTGTAGGGCACCTTGCTTCTCCTAATGTAGCACGCGAGATGAGCCAGAGAAAGAGAGTAAGAAAGATGGGAGTTTTCATAAACTAATCTTAGGGTTAACATTCTAATACTTGTGCCCATTCGGTTTATCAAAAAGAAGTCACTAGATCCATAATACGATCAAAGAGAGAGAGGAATGACAAAAGGATGTGAATCCCAAAAGGTGGGATCATCAGAAGACATTTTAGAAGCTGCTAAGTGTGGTACCCTCCCCCGAAACCAATCTTGGTATCTTTCTTCGGACTATCACCTAGTATTTCTAGCTCGGGGTACGTACTGACTCTTGTTTCCTGCAATGTCTTCTGAGCACAGAGAGGCCAGATGTCAAGTTGGAATAGTGAAGCATAAAAGGGTTAAAGAGTTGGCTTGGGAAGCCCCAGAGAATCAGGAACAGTATTGTGATAAGAGCCTCAATCCGCTGATATCCTGATGGGTCATTATCTCCTGAATTATTTTGCTACATGATTACACGTGAACTATAGAGCTTCAGAAATAAACCACTCTAGTAGGCCAGGAGGGAACCACATGAGCAGTCATTTAGAATGTGCCACTGCAGAGAGAATTGCTACATGGCAGTTCTTTGAAACCGCTTTACCAAACTATAGTTTCTATGTCTGCTGTAACTGCTCCTTGTAAGTCAGAGCAGCTCTACCCTCATTCCTTGTTCTGAACACCCGGTTCTGAAACCACCATTTCAGGACTATATTTTTGGGAGAACACTGAACATCATTTCTAGGCATTTCCAATTCTACATAATTAGAATAGAAAGACTTTCAAGTCGGCTTCAGGTTTTAGCTTGTTATATAAATAAGTTCACAGGAATCGCAAATGCTTTACAGAAATCTGACAGCAACTATAAAAGGTTTTTGAACATTTTTGTTGCCAAAGTCCCAGGAATTGCTGGAATCTTAAATAGCCCGTTTTAAGCTCCAATTCAGAAGCTTTTTGTCATGTTTAATAATGTGGAGAATAATTCCTTTTCTGTTAGTCGTTTCCTCTTTTATAATCCACAAGGATCTTTGAACCATAGAATGGATATTTTCTAGAGCTATAAATTGGAGGTCCTTTTGGTCCAAAACTTAAAATGGCCTTTTAATGTACCACTTCTGTAAATCCACTTATCTAGGCCTAAAGCTTCATTAAAATCCATTTAAATGAAAGCATTATATAGGTATATGTCCAATTCAAACGGTGATCATTTTGAAATGAGAATGCCATGGAGGACATTATAAATTCCTGTGTGCAGTAGGAAATTTAGTAGAAACAAAATTATTTTACCTTATTAAATATTAGTATTAAAATTAGAACTGTATTTTCTCATTTCCTCCCCTTTCTTTTAAGGTATAAGCGTAGCTAGAAGTTTGATCGAGGGTCCAGTGACCCCCATTAAGTCCATGTATAGTGTTCATGAGATCTGAGAACTTGAATGGGGAGAAAAGAAAGTAGATCTTCATTTACACTTAACTCTAGCTGGAATTTAGCATTTCTTTCAAGTGTGAATATAGGCATAAGACCACAGTAATATTGGTAGCACTTGTGACTTTGTCACCAATGGAAATCACAAATATTGTTTAATCATATTATGGTTATAGCAAATATCTCAGAATTTTATTTGGCTTATCATTCCTTTGAAAATACAGTAGCCATTCAACTTGCTATTGGGTTTAGTTGTTTGGGGTCTTAATAAAGAAGCATATATTTGCTATATTACAAATATGTTTTAAAATATTCTGTTATATTTCAGTATAATTTGTGTTCTCTGTAATTCTCTGTACTTTTTTATTTAAAAAAAAATATAATTCTTAGAAGCAGTGCATAGGCTTCATCAAGCGGCCAAAGGGGTCCAAGTACACACACACACACACACACACACACACATATACACACATGCACGTACACATTGTGCTAGACCCTAGAAGGCATATAGAATGAATAAGGAGACCTGACATTCAATGAGCAAGTGCTGGAGAAGAGGCACTTTTCTTTTTCTTTTTTTTAAAAATTAATTAATTAATTAATTATTTTTGGCTGCGTTGGGTCTTTGTTTCTGGGCGAGGGCTTTCTCCAGTTGCGGCGAGCGAGGGCCACTCTTCATTGCAGTGCGCGGGCCTCTCACTGTCGCGGCCTCTCTTGTTGTGGAGCAGAAGCTCCAGACACGCAGGCTCAGTAGTTGTGGCTCACGGGCCTAGTTGCTCCGTAGCACGTGGGATCCTCCCAGACCAGAGCTTGAACCTGTGTCCCC
The DNA here is from genome assembly GCF_005190385.1 of Monodon monoceros. Lineage (NCBI taxonomy): Eukaryota > Metazoa > Chordata > Mammalia > Artiodactyla > Monodontidae > Monodon > Monodon monoceros. The sequence continues at coordinate 73,556,321 of NW_021703780.1, read as the reverse complement.
TGCATTGGCAGGCAGATTCTCAACCACTGAGCCACCAGGGAAGCCCGAGGCACTTTTCTTTTTAACTTTTTATTTTATATTACAGTACAGGTGATTAACAATGTTGTGTTAGTTTCAGGTGTACAGCGAAGTGATTCATTTATACATATACACGTATATATTGTTTTACAAATTCTTTTCCCATTTAGGTTGTTACATAATTGATGATAGGCACTTTGAATGGCTGGTGTCCTTTAATCTTTCCACCAGCCCTGTGAGGTACATGTCATTATCATCGGCATTTTACCGATGTTGGATCAGAGTTAGCTGGTGTGACCAGCCTCCGAGATGCCCTCCAGTGATCGTCACCTTTTTGTATTCGCCGTTTAGTGAAGTCCCTTCCTACATTGTGTCAGGTTGATCTCTTTGACCAATAGAATGCAGTGGAAGCAACAGTGTGTGACTTCTGAGGCTAGGTCACAAAAAGGCTACTCACTTTGGGGGAAGCTAGTCGCTTCATTGTGAGAACACTTAAGCAGTCTACCTAGCAAGGAATGAGGTCTCCTTCCAGCAGCCAGCACCAGCTTCTCAGCCTTGTAAGTGCACCATCTTTGAAGCGGATCTTCCGGCCCCAGTTGAGCCTACAGCTGATTCAAGACCTGGTATACGTTTTGACTCCTACCTCCCAAAAGACCCTGAGCTAGAACCACGGAGTTAAGCTATTTCCAAAATTCCTGACCCACAGGAACTATGTGAGATGATACTTGTTTATGATTGTTTTAAGGCCCTGGGTTTGGGCGATAATTTGTTAAATGGCAATAGATAACTGACATCCACGGCTTATGTAACTTCCCGAAGGTCGGATAACTAGTAAATGATTGAGGCTAGTGTTGTGGCAATCCAGCTGTTGTTGATGGAGTACCTAGTTTCCTTACATTGGCAGGACAGCAGTGTTCTGAGATAATCAGGTACCCTGTATCCCTCCTCCTCCTCTTCCTGTCACACACGGTAGGTATGCAGTACTTGATAATTGATGAAGTGGTAGATCATCTGTTTGCTCACTTAATCCCCTTAAATTCTTAAAGGAAATCAAGTAGTGTAACGGCAACAACAAAACCTGGTAAAATTTATTAAGCAATTGCAATCAATCCCAATAACAATCATGTATGTATATTTTTACCAGCCTCCTGTGACAGGAAGTAAGTGAAATGTCACTTGATCCTCACAGTCACCTTGTCAGGAATGCAAGGAGGTGACAGGTCCCATTTTGTAGATGACTTGAATGAGTTTAATGTTAAAGGGACTTGCTGAAGGAACATGGCTTTTCTGTGTTAGAGGCAAAAGTAGAACCTGCTTCTCCTGATTTGAATTACCTCCTATCCTGCTGATACAAAAGTATTAAAAGATAAAAGGAGAGTCACCAGGCTAATTTGAACAGCGTTTATTTGAAGTAGTGCCTCTTCTGCTAGTATAAATAGAAAAATATTTGAGCCTTGAAATTTTTTTGGAAGAACTTGGATAAAAACCATTGTACATTTGAATTTATATTCCCAAACTCGGGGGAAGCAATGTGCGTTGGATGGTGAATTGATCTCTAGATAATCCCTTGACCTTTCGGTGACATTAAAATGAAAGAAAACTAAATGAAATGATACCTTTGAAGTGTTCTAAGCCTGTTGATATAAAAACATCATTTAAATACCCAACACTGACTTTCCCTGTTGCTCTTCCATCTGATTTTTAAATAACATTTTTATTATTGTTTCTGTAGTAGATTAGCCTGCTAGTTAGAAGTAAGACTCAAACCAAAATGCATTTAAACTTGCAAATATCAGTTTATTTGAGAGAAAGATTGGACACTATGAGAATTACAGTAAATTACTTAGCTGATATGCACTAATATTGAACGTGTCCTTTATAAGTACTTCGTTTAAAAATTCAATTCTATTCAATAAAATCTGCATCCTACACAGGGACTTAGAAAAGAGAAAGATACATAAAAAGAAAAACAAAAATATTTTTGCTAGAAAATTACTCATAATTCATGTCATTCATAAAGTTAATTTCCCTAATTTATTCAAAGCTTCTAGGAGTCATTATGAAAATGATCAGTAATCTCACAGAAAAATAGCCAAAGAGCATTGTGGCATATTATGTTTTCTAAAAATGGCCACAACTATATTTCCAGTTCCATATCTTTTACTAGAATCTCTCTATGCCTAATTTAGATGTAAGGTCTGTTTCTCCTTTTCTTGCACCTAGGCGGGACTTTGTGACTGCCTGTTAATAGGATGTATCTAGTTGGTGCTTGTTTCCACTCCCCTGCTTGTTTCTCTCTCTCTCTCTCTCTCTCTCTCTCTCTCTCTCTCTCTCTCTCTCTCTCTCTCT